>NC_079315.1:85298913-85604648 GCF_029931775.1 Euleptes europaea | reverse complement strand
GAACACCCAGGGCAGTAACCAGTGCTAGCCACTAGGGCTGTCAATTCGGTTCGGCCCGAACTGAAAATCAGCCGAATTTCCCCTGATTCGGTGGTTTTTAGTTCGGGAGGAAGCGAACTCAAAACTGGCGGGCAACCGGGGGGGCCGAATTCAGCGAATTCGGGAGTTCGCGAATAAATTCGGCAAATTCGGCCGTCAGTAAGCAGCATAACCGTCAGTAAGCAGCATTCTCCTCCCCCGGCCAATCGGTGGGCAAGCTGGGTCTTCTTCTGGCCAATCAGTCAGGATTGAGTACTGGAGGAATCAGCTGATGTGCGGCCCGGCCAGGGAGAGTGAGAGAGAGCGAAATCCTCGTGTGTGTGGGGGGGGTGCTTGTGCACATTTGCTCCTTTCTGTGGCTGCAGGGGGCGTATTTTTTAGGGTACAGACACAAAACTTTCACTGGAGCTTCAGATTAAGCTTCTTAAGGTACCCCCCAAGTTTTGTAAACATTGGGTCAGGGGGTCCCGAGATATGGGCTCCCCCTTTTTTCTTTCCATGGCTGCAGGGGGCGCATTTTTGGGGGTACAGATCCCAAACTTTGAGCGGAGTTTCAGACCAGTGTTCTTAAGATACCCCCCAAGTTTTGTAAACATTGGGTCAGGGGATCTCGAGATATGGGCTCTCCCCCTTTTCCCTCCCCCCTTTTTCCATTTATGTGGCTGCAGGGGGCGCTTTTTTGGGGATATAGCCCCCAAACTTTTAGCATAGCTTCAGTCAATTATTCTTAAGATACTACCCAAGTTTTGTAAAGATGGGTTCAGTGGGGGCAGAAATATCGCCTCCCCCCTTTTCTCTTTCCATGGCTGCAGGGGGCGCATTTTGGGGGGTGCAGATCCCAAACTTTGAGCGGAGTTTCAGACCAGTGTTCTTAAGATACCCCCCAAGTTTTGTGAACATTGGGTCAGGGGGTCCCGAGATATGGGCTTTCCCCTTTCCCCTTTCCCCTTTTCCCTATTGGGATGAATGGATCAGCCAATCCTGTGCATCTCCAGAGCAAAACGTTCCGTGCCTAATTGGAATCATCTTGGATTATTTACAAGTCCTCTTCAGCCCCTCTTGATGGAACAGAAGACAGCCACAGTAAGACCCCTTTGGGGGCTTTAATCTATAATTTTTCTCCTGTGTATGTGTGTGTGTGTGTGTGGGAAAGCAGAGTCTGTGTGTGTGTGGGGAGGGAGCAGTTTCTGTGGGTGGGGGGGAAGCCAAAGGGGGCTTTCGTCGGTTCTGCCTGGGGTGTGTGTTCCCCCTCGAGTCTCTCGCTCCCTGGTTTGAGGGGGGAGGTTTCAGTTGTGTGTTGCAAAGGTGTTGTTTAACAAGGTTGTGTTGTTTTGCAAACTTGTCAGCTGTTGTCGGGGCTGGGAGCTTTGTGCGTGGGCGGCAAGCTCTGCTGAGAGATGCACATTAAGGGTGGGGGACACCTTTCAGGGCCCATATCTCAGCCCCCCCCCCCCCGACCCAATCTTTACAAAACTTGGGGAGTCTTTCAATAAACGTCCTTTGAAGCTCTGCCAAAAGTTTGGGACCTCTAAGCCCAAAAATGCCCTCCCCCAGAGCCGCGGAAAGGCGCAATTGTGTTTTTAATGGCTTTATTCGGCCGAATTTTTTTCTGAACTTTGAATTCCCGCCGAATTGAACGGATCCGAAGTGGGGGAGTTCGGACTTCAGCACGTACCGAACCCACAAGGGCCAAATTTGGCCGAATCCGAACTGTACCGAATTTTTTTTTTGACAGCCCTACTAGCCACAGTAGGGGAGGGGGGCATAGTAGCATTTCCAAGTGGGGCCAGATTCTCCTCAGACATTCACATGCTGGAAGGAGAAGAATGGTGATGATCTGACTGGATTCCTGCTTTAAACTACTCCTGACTTTTTAAAAAACACCTTGCTATATTCAAAGTCCTAGTAGCAAATGGGGATTTTTTTTAAAAAATGACCCCCCACACACACACTTTGCTAAAACCGAGCTCATTTCTTTAAATGGAAAGTGCCTTGTCACAAGTTACAAGCCAGACTTTTGTGGAAGGAAAGATCTTAGGTGGCTGAACACTGTTCCCTGTGAGGCAGTACATGCAACCGCTGATTCCCATCCCGGCTACAGTACTGGAAACACTTTGAAGGATTTTCTTTCTCTAGTTTAAAAAAAAAAAACTAAACTAAAAATGTCAGGGAAAGAGTGTTAGGGTTTTTTTCCTACCACAGTAGGTCTGAAATAGTCTTAGAAAATTCGTCGTGAAGGTAACTGCAGAAATGTTCTGTGTAAATGTTTTTGTTAAGGGTGTGGAGAGGGAATCACCTTCCTCACACACCCAAGAAAAATGTTGGGGAAAATGGCACATTATTTTGGAAGCTTGCTTAAAAATTGTGGACAAAGACACACTGTTACTTCATTTTGCTTGTTGGCCAAGGGTTTGCTTTGCTTTGCCAAGAGTAGGAATATATAGCTTATTCAGGCAACCCAAGAAAGAATGTGATTAACTCTTCTGCTGAACTCAGTAGAACTTGAAAGTGGTCAGCTTTGACTGAATCATCAGAAAGAAAGAAAAAGTATTAAATCTGCAACACTTTTAATTATTCCTGGGCTAAACTGGAACCTTTCTGAATCAGCATGCTGTGGTAGGTAATGTTTAAGGTATTGCCAAACACCTATCTGCAGTTATGTGTCATAACTGGCACAGCCACTGGTTAGCATTAGGACAATCTAGGCACCTTTTCCAGCTCACACAACCAGTTGTGATTTAATACAAAAAAAGGTTAACCAAAAAAACAACAACCCTTCTTTGGAGGTTTTTAAGCAGAGACTAGATAGCCATCTGGCAGCAATGCTGATTCTGTAAACTTAGGCAGATCATGAGAGGGAGGGCAGGAAGGGTTGTGTCAGTGCTTGGCTCTAGTGGTCTTTTCTTACATGCCCAGGGTATTGTCTATCACCACTTTGGGGTCAGGAAGGAATTTTCCTCCTGGCCAGATTGGCCCGAGATCCTGAAAGTTTTTTTGGCCATCTTCTGGGCATGAAGCTGGGGTCACTTTGGGGTATGTGTGTGTGTGTGTGTGTGTGTGTGAGATACCGTATTTTTCGCTCCATAAGACACAGTTTTTTCCTCCTCAAAAGTGAGGGGAAATGTCCGTGCGTCTTATGGAGCGAATGCCAGCTGGGAGGCGGGTGGGGCACACAGAGCTGGCTGGGCGCATGCGCGTCGGGACAGCGCGAACCGGCGTTCCCCGCCCCGACGGCCAGCTGGGAGGCGGGCGGGCCACACAGAGCCAGCTGAGCGTGTGCGCCCGCGCGTGCGCCCGACGCGCACGTGCCCAGCTAGCATTCGCTCCATAAGACAAGTTTTTAGGCAAGTTTTGTCGCTCCATAAGACAAGTTTTCCTCCTGTAAAAACTAGGTGCATCTTATGGAAAGGTGCGTCCTATGGAGCGAAAAATGCGGTAGTTGCTAATTTCCTGCATTGTGCAGGTGGTTGGGCTAGATGACCCTGGAGGTCCCTTCCAACTCTATGTTTCTATGATTCTATGAAATAGCCACATAAAGGTCAAGTGAATCATCCCAGATAAATCCTTAGTCCAAGATAAATGAACGCTGTGCAAGGACTAGAGTTTTCCCAGCTGTGATTTCATTTACTAGAGTCTTGGCCCTCTTTCCCCTTGCTTATGGCAGTTGTACTGTTCTCTGTTAGTATGGTACTATTACTCCAGGTATAGGCAAAATAAAAGGGAAATCAAGGCTTTCAGTTCTCAGTGAGGATGAAAAACAAGCTTTATGTGTGGCTGCTAGATCTGAGACCCTTCAAACAGACAGCAGACTTTTGGGTTAAGTACTTGGCTTGTTCTCCAGCAAAGCCGGTCTGTGCATGAAGGATTTAAAACCAAACAATTTACCAAAGAATGAAAAGAAAGTATACACTGGAATGGGTCTGCAAAATGTCCTGAAATGCAGGATGCGTTTAGGAACTGAATTAATAAATAACCATAATGCCCAGATCACTGGAACTCGTAGAACTGAATTTTTAATGCTGGAGTCCTGACCTCTGACTGTTGGAGGTCTGTTTGACACAGGTCTCATGACAGAATCTCACTAAGAATAAGAGATACCTGAATTGCTCACCTGATTCTCAATAATGTTGTACATTCTATTTAGCAACCTCATGGGATAGAAATCAGGCAGGGGAGTCAAGTATGGGGTATGTTTAATAGATCAAAGAATAAACGAACGTTTGAGTCAGAGTTTTTCTATCTAGATACTCAACATTTTTGACTCTGCTGCTTTATGTCATGTCAATTTTGTAGTTTGTGTTGCAAAGAATAATAACTGGTCAGATGAAAGCTTTTAATGAACCAAGTTCTGTGAAAAGACAAACACGCAAACTTTCAAGATTCAGCAATTTGGGCAGCCCAATCCTTTCCATGTAGGGCATAATAATTTGTAAAACAAGAGGCACTAGTTGTAGATTCTCTATATCCAGAAAGCCTTGTCTCGGATTTCAAATGGTGGGTAGCTGGTTTTTGATAACTCACTTAAAAGAAAGGCCCCTTTGCATAATCTCAGAGGAATTCTAATATTACTGCCTATTCTAGAGCCAGCGTGGTGTAGTGGTTAAGAGTGATGGTTCGGTCGTTAAAGAGTAGAGAAGAGCTTAAAATAAAAGATTGGTTTATGTATTATAAGTTAAAAGATATATTTACTAAAGATAAGGTGAAGGGGTTTAATAAAAATAAATCTAAATTAGAAATTATATTAAATAAGGGAAATAAAGGATTGATAGGAAGGATTTATAAACTATTAATTGAAGTGACTCAAGAACAAGAAAGGATTAAACCAGTGATGGTGAAACGGATGAAGGAGTTAGGATATAATATTGATTTGGAAATATGGGAAAATTTGTGGAAAAAGGAATATAAATTTACAATTACTAACAAAATAAGAGAGAATTTATATAAAATGTTTTATATATGGTATATTACCCCTGTCATGATAAGTAAAATGAAAAAAGGCGTTTCGGACCTATGTTGGAAATGTGGAAATGAAAAAGAAACATTTATGCATGCATGGTGGATGTGTAAAAAAATTAAAAGATTTTGGAGAAAAGTATTAAACGAAACTAATAATTTGATTAACTCCAAAGTAAAAAAGGATCCTTCCTTTTGTTTACTGGGAATACCTAAAGATAAAATGGATAGAAGTGATAGAGTCATATGTCAATATAGTTTTGCAGCAGCAAGAATTATAATAGCTAAAACCTGGAAGCAAGTAAATAAACCTTCAATTATTGACTGGAGAGAGAAACTATGGATGTATATGCGGATGGCCAAATTAACAGATTCTTTACATGGAAAGGATATGGAAGAATTTAAGAAAACATGGTCAAAGGCCGTCGTATTTTGGGACAAACTAGCGAAAATGAATTTTACTAATTTAGTTAATGAGTTATAGATAAATGGTTGATATTTTTTATAGTGTTGTTAGTATACTATTTGTTTAAAAAACTGTTATAACACTTCTCCGGAGGTTCACTGTGGTGATGGGACACTGTATTAAGGTGGGTGGTGGGTTTTCAGGGCACTGTGAACTTTGTAATTTTTTACTATATTATGTAGTTTTAACTGATTTGTAAGTGCTCTTTTGTATTTTCTTTTGTATTTTAATTTGTTTGTTTTGTTTTTTACTATAAAAATAATAAAAAATTATATATAAAAAAGAGTGATGGTTTGGAGCGGTGGACTCTCATCTGGAGAACCGGGTTTCATTCCCTACTCCTCCACATGAAGCCAGCTGAGTACCTTGGGCTAGTCACAGCTCTCTTAGAACTCTCTCAGACCCACCTACCTCATAGGGTGTCTGTTGAGGGGAGTGGAAGGTGATTGTAAGCTAGTTTCATTCTTCCTGAAGTGGTAGAGAAAGTTGACATGTACAAACCAACTCTTCTTCTTCTTCGCTGGCTTGAAGGTTCAGCCCTCTCTCAAATTAAGTGCTGGATCCACTTTAACCAACAGTGTTGCCCTCTCCCCGTATTGCATATGGGCCATCCAGCCAGTTCAGTCCATCCCCGAGCAAATCCCTACTGTCTGCTGAACTGCAAGATAAGTCTGTGGTCCTGTTCATTCCCTACTCCCAGCAGCAGAGGTGGCTGCTGTTGCCATGGCTTGTGTGGGACTGGAATCAGGGGCTGGCTCAAGAACACCGATTGTGGCTTTATATGGGGACTGGGAATCATCTCAAGGCCAGTCCTGTATGCTTTTATACAGTCACAGCATTTGCTAAGTATGCTTATAAAATAGTTTATTTTCAGTAGCAGAGAGAGCAACATTGTCAGCAAACTCAAATATTTGCAGTCTCTTCCTCCTGCATCTGGCAGTGAAGGAAAACAGAAGTCTGGACTGTACCAGAATGAGCAGAGAGGTGTTGCTCTGGCACTGAATGGTTGCTGTTTCTGATCTAGGTCAGGTTGCTCTATGCTGGGTGTCACAGGGGTCATCAGGTCTCCTCACCGGCCCTGCCCCTGAAATGTACATATTCTTTTAACTTCCCTTTAAGGGGGAAATAGCCAAATGTTTATATAATTTAGTGTATTCATTTTATTTATTTGTTTCATTTGTGCCCTGCATTTCTCCCCAACGGGGACCCAAATCAGCTGACATTGTTCTCTTCTCTGCCATTTTATCCTCACAACAACCCTGCGAGACAGGTTAGTTTGGGAAGAGAGTATGACTTGCCTAAGGCCACCCAGCAAGCTTCCATCACACGAATGGGGATTCAAACCTGGGTCTCCCAGACACTAGTCCGACACTCTTAACCACTACACCACACTAGCTCTCTGGGGTTTCTAGGGAATAACAGCTCCTTCCCCTCACATGTCCCATGTCGCAGAGCAGTAAGGTGCAGTACTGCAGTCCAAGCTCTGCTCACGACCTGACTTGGTTCCCGGCGGAGTTTGGTTTCAGGTAGTCGGCTCAAGGTTGACTCAGCCTTCCATCCTTCTGAGGTCGATAAAATAAGTATCCAGCTTGCTGGGGGTAAAGGGAAGACGACTGGGGAAGGCACTGGCAAACCACCCCATAAACAAAGCCTGTCTAGGAAACGTCGGGATGTGATGTCACCCCATGTGTCAGGAATGACCTGGTGGTTGCACAGGGGACCTTTAGCTTTACCCCCCGCATGCACACACACACACACACACACACAGAATATCGTCCACTAAATAAGAAGTTCTTTTCTTTTTTTCATATTCAAAGAAAATTTCAGTAATAGTTTAGATATTACAAAACAAGACCCATTTCATCCTTCATATCATGAGGCAGTAACTCCCCAAAGGTTCATGAATACATGTGTATCGACCATTTGGTATACAGGAACAGAGGTAAACTTCCATATAAGAGAATTTATATGGAAATTCTGTGCTGTAATTAGAAAAACCCTGTCCATTATATCTG
The DNA here is from genome assembly GCF_029931775.1 of Euleptes europaea. Classification (NCBI taxonomy): domain Eukaryota; kingdom Metazoa; phylum Chordata; class Lepidosauria; order Squamata; family Sphaerodactylidae; genus Euleptes; species Euleptes europaea. The sequence continues at coordinate 85,597,175 of NC_079315.1, read as the reverse complement.
CAATAACATGTTTTATTTAATCTAAAGGCTATGATTGAAAATGTGTATGGAATAGTATACTAAAAACGAGAACTTTGCATATACCACCCTGCTGACAAGTAAAAACAGCACCTTGTTTTCTTTAAAAAAATCACTGATTCATGAACTTCAAGTGAACAAAAACAAAAGCCTTTTAAGAGTATACTCATTTTTATAGCAAACAAACCAAAGAGAAACTGCTCTAATTTCCAGGAAAGATAACTGAATCACCAACATCTGGGAAACATCTGCATTTGGTATAGTTCTCTACCTTCAGGATCTGTTTTGGAGCTTATACCACCTTTTGCCACCACTCTCAGAGCACAGGAGGAACATTTGGGATTAGAAAGACCAGGGTTCAGCCGTGGAGGTCAGAGCCATGGATAGCCTTGGGCAAATGGCTGCTTTCGAGCCCAACTGATCTCACACAGCTGGGGTTTAAGGATAAAACCAAATAACCACATCCAAGCTGCCCTTAGCTGTTTGGAATAAATGTGGGAAACAAATGTGATAACTCAAGGCACTTTAAAACACATAAAGAAATGTGACTAGTCATTGAGGAATTCTCTTGAGCTTGAAAATTAGCCTGCCCTGTATATGGCTGTCACTAGGAGGAACATGCAATCTGGAGTCCATTTGATGCATTACATTTCGTTTCTATGCTGGGAACACCTCTTTAAAGTCAACAATGATTGCCTGAGCAGTTTTTCCCCTTTCCTCCATGTCATGCTCGAGAACAGGACGTTCAACAACAGAACACACTTTCCCCTGATGACTCTAATGGAATACTTAAATACTTTATAAAGGCAGATCGGAAACACTGAACGGTGTTGAGGACGCTGCCTCATGAGTGTGAAATGGATAGGTAATGGGATATTCCTGTAACAAGATTCCTGCATGTCAATAAGATTTCTAGGCCACCAAAGGAACGCTTGCTTGGCGAATGATATTCAGGCAACATGTGAGGATAATACTTGGAATGTAACTACCCAGTAAAATGAAACAATATATGAAACCTCTTGAATATAAAAGTAAGAGCATTATATGTGTGTGTACAGTGCAGCCAAGTCACAGCTGTCTTATGGCAACTCCAGCAAGGGGCTTTCAAGGCAAGTGAGAAGCAGAGGTGCTTTGCCAGTGCCTTACTCTGCAAAGCCTTTCTTGGAGGTCTCCCTTCCAAGTACCCACGCCACTTAGTTTTCAAGATCTGACGAGATCGCACTATACATTGCTGCCTTCCCTCCTGAGAGCCATCATGATGTAGTGGTTAAGACCAGTGGTTTGGAGTGGTGGACCAGCTAATCTGGTGAACTGGTGAAGCCTGCTGGGTGATCTTGGTAAACTCTAATCTGAAGCACCGGGTTCGATTCTGAAGCACTGAGTTCGATTCCCTACTCCTCCACATGAAGCCTGCTGAATAACCTTAGGCTAGTCACAGTTCTCTCTGAATTCTCTCAGCCACACCTACCTCACATCTCACTTCTTCAGAACAGCTCACTTCTTTTTGTGACTCGAAAAAGCTCATACCTGGCCAGAAATTCTGTTAGTCTATAAAGTGCTACTAAACTCTTGCTCTTTTCTTTTTCTTCTTCTAGATTTTAAATGTACTGATTTGTACTTTTTATTCTTAGTACTGGTTTAATTTGTTGATACAGTTTTAGCTATGTTGTAAACTGTCTTGAAAGTTATAGCTGAAAGGGAAGTAAAATATTTAAAATCTAAACAAATGGGGTCCATAAATATGTAATCCACTGTGCCTCATCCTATTTAGACAGTATTACTCAGCTAGGCACATACAGGATGCAGTATTTCTTTACATTTAAACTGCTGAAAACATCAATCATTTGTTTCCCTGTCTACACATCTACCACACACTATAATCAGTAGTTTTAGGTGAATAGTCATAACATAGGTGTTCAGAAATTCAGATTTCTTCATATATATCCTGTCTACTACCCATGTAAAAGGAAGGGATCGTTGTGATGAGTGGACCAAACTTTTAAATTATTTTCTATGTTGCTTAATTCTTGGGATTCAGGTTGAAAATATGGCCAAATGTGCCAAATCATGATTTTGTGGGTGTCTGCCACTTATGAAATATATATGTTTTATTTCATATAATAATTTCCATTAAAAATAATAGGACTGGTAATTAAAGTGGGCAGGGCAGACGGGAATAGCATATACACAATTGTAGGTCTATGAGAGAATAGGTATAAAATTCTACAATTTGTACAGTCGTCTTATCCTGTATTCTGTCTAATTGTGTTGCATTCCAATTATTAAAAATTTACTGATGAATGTACACATCCAAAGGCTGTTTCAAATTTCATTCCATTTAACATAAATGGCAATTAGTTTTCAAACAGATTTGAAAGCTTGTTAGTTACTAACTACATAATGTTCTCTTTACATTAACCAGCAGATCCAAAGAGCCAAGGTGGGAGTAGAAACTTCCATGTGTGAAAAAAGGGAGGATGCTCATTTTCCTTTCTAGCTGTTGCCTCCTGTGCCACTTGCAATGGTGCAGTGGAAGGTTTCTCGGTTCCCCAAAGCTATTTTCCATGGATGGGAGGAATTCCAATTAGTAGCCAGACATATTCTAAAGGATAATGACTTTTGAGTAAATGGCTGGCTCCTATGCAGTGTCAGCAGAAGGTGCTGGTGGAGGCTAACATTAATCCCACGAAAGTGTACTGCAGTCTTAGAGGAGTCAAATGATCTGAACAACAATTTGATATGAGAAGCCTATTTTGGCATTCATACAAAACATTCAGAAAAGAAGAAGAAGTTGGTTTTTATATATTGATTTTCAGCCCGTTCCTGAGCTGATGGTGTAGGGAAACGGCAGGGAAGAGGCGGAGCGGTGCCTCCTCCTAAGCTGTTTTGCCTATGCCGTTAAACAAAAAAAAAAAAAAAAAAAAAAGCCATTCCACGGCTTTTTTTTTTGTTTAACTGGGGCTTTTCGCCCCATTGAAAACAGCGAGGCTAAATAGCAGGCGTAGCAACGCTATTCCGGCCTCCGGCGCAAGTGGCCGAAAGGGGATAGGGAGCCCACTAGCCGTCGGCTCCTACCCCTGGCCCACCCCCAGCCCACCTCCGGAACCCCCCCCCCTGTGCTGACGCAGCCTCTCCGTGCCGGTGCCACAGAGAGGTCGCGCCGGCGGAGGGGGGAGGCACAGTGGTGTGGCGCGGCCACTAGCAGGACTGGTCTCGCCGGTGGCAAGGTGACGTCGCCTCCTATCAACTTTTGGCCAGATTCTCAGGAATGGGCTGTTTGTCTACCTTTTTAAAGGAGAATCATACCAGTTTACAATCTTCTTCTCTACCTCTCCCCGCAACAGACACCTTGTGAACTGTGACTAGCCCAAGGTCACCCAGCTGGCTTCATGTGGAGGAGTGGGGAATCAAACCTGGTTCTCCAGATTAGAGTCCCCCATTCCTAACCTCTACACTATGCAGAAATTCCTATATGTTGAGAAATTACTTAAGAAATTACTGAATATTATATAAGGCTACATAGGGATCACACAATCTGTATGGGTAGTTTTTAAACATTTTGGGGGTTCCATTGCATTGTTTAGATAACCAGGACATATGCCAACTGTAGTATTAAATCTGGACAGTGTTTCCAACTTATTTAAGACTGTGGAACTAGGTTCTGGCATAATTGGCCAGGAGTTTAAATGTCAGGTCTCTATGTACCTCGTCTGTCATAATGTTGACCTTCTTATGGGGTAAGAGTATTCAAAAGGTTCTGAAGAGATTATTTTTGGATTTCTAAATCCTACTTGTTGTGAGGACCCTGTCCCCTCTTCCAGCCAAGACCCCTCAAATACTAGGGTTTCCCTCTTGTTTTGGACTTAGGCTGTAAAAGGGGGTGCCTATTTAAACAACTAAGTGCCAGAGGAGCTGAAACTTGGGGAATCTTCATAAGGCACCTGGGTTCAGCCATGACATTGGAAATTCCCAGGTATGAAGAGGAAGGGTGTAGATGCAAGAAAAGCAGAACAAGTACAATCTCCCCCAGCTCAGTGGTATATTTTTCTCAATAACAAAAGACTTTTCAACATTGGAGACATCACCCAATGGTCATTTATGCATGGGTACTTTGACTCATGTTCGGACCCGGACTGACTCGGTTCTTCCTTGGAGTTATGCATGATTTTTTCATTCCTCAGAGTTCACTTCGCTCTCACCCCATACTTTTCTCGGGTTTTCCCAATGTTGTTTTGCCACAGATTTAAAGTCTGCTCTGAGATCAACTCGATGCAAATTGTAGCCATTTGTGTGCATAAGGCATTCTGCATTTTCCCCTCCTCCTCCAGCTGAAGGGCCAGGAGGAAAGGGGAGGGGAGGAAGCGAGTATTTGCATACTCAGGAACCAACATAGGATTTGCCTTCCCTCCTCATAGCATCTTGGTTTATTTGTTAGTAATGGGGCTTACTCTCAGGAAATTGCAGGTGATGGGTAGGTGAGCCCCAGGCTGGTTTTTCCCCCTTTTGTGAAGGCATTTTAAAGGGCTTAACTTTGTATGGGAAGGAAGAGAAGCTTTTTGGTGGGAACGTGAGGTGTATGGAGGTAGGGAGGCCATTGACACATGTGCCTGCATGCGCTCCCTCCCCCTGCAGCTGTTGCCCATTTAAAGAGAGAGGAGGAAGGCAGGAAAGGCCATCCAGAGTGCGCCTGCAATGGCTGAAGGGAGTGAACGTTGTGTGAGAAGATGCGCGCTCACGAGGCGATGGCAGCAGCACTACCTCGCCTTCCTTCTCTCTTTCCCCTTCTGCAGCTATTGCCTGTTTAAGGCCAGGGGAAAGGGGATGAGTGTGCCGGAATGCATACACACATGTGCAACACTGGGCTAGGTGGGAAACGAACATGGCTGTCTGTCACATGCACAGGAAGCACCACTCACTGGGAGCTGGAGGGTGATGTTTTTCTATACACCACAGCCAATTACAAAGCAGCGTTTTCATGGGGCAAGGACTCAGATGCTCCGGATTTTTGCTGGTGATTCTGCAGTATAAAAACTTCTCCAGGACTTTCTTTGAGTCAAACAACTTCCATGCATAGGATTTTGAAAATTCGGCTCAGAAAAGCATGGGTCAAGAGAGCAGCGAACCCAAGGTAAAATTCCCATGCATAAAAGACCAATATCCTGAAAAAAACCCTGAGGTGTCTGCCCAACCCAAGGACATTGCTACTTCATTAACCAACTCCTGGTTCCTCTTCTTCCTTTTTAAAATTCAGTCAAGAAGGGTACTCAAATCATTAATTTTTCCCTCCCTGTTTCAGGAGATATGTGGCCTCACCCAGACTTTTGTGTCCATGCAGATCTAACTCACTTCAACCTAATCAAAGTATGTTAATCAAGCTGCCTCACCCAGGCTCTTTGTGCCCATGTGGATTTGGCTCATGATAGCCCAAGCAAGGTATTTTCCCCAGTTTTCCCCACAGAAGTTTGATAGCAGTTCACTTTAAACAGGCCAGTGAGATTTAAACTTTTTATCTGGACCTAATTCAAAACTGGAATGGCCAACCCCCCGCCTACCCTAGGGTTCCTCTGTCCATAAAAGAAAGACGCACACACCCCAGACCCAGCAAACTGTTCCTCAGATCTTCTCAGGTCCAGACTGCTGCTGGTCAGAACTCTGGCTTCCTTCTGAGACCCCTGCTGAACTTCACAGGCTTTTTCTCCTTGCTCTGTCGGCTCCTTCCTATGATCCTTGGACCGCAGCCATGTCTACCCCTGGACCTCTCCAGGCCTCAAGCCCTAGATTTAAGGTTCCCAGTTTCCTCCTTTCTCCCTTTTATAAAGTGCACCCTCTTGTTGGTTTGTGTGTGTATGTGATTGCTTAAGGAATTGGTTCTCAGGCGCTTAAAGGTAAAGGTCCCCTGTGCAAGCACTGGATCATTCCTGACCCATGGGGTGACGTCATATCCCGACGTTTACTAGGCAGACTTTGTTTACGGGGTGGTTTGCCAGTGCCTTCCCCAGTCATCTTCCCTTTACCTCCAGCAACTGGGTACTCATTTTACTGACATTGGAAGGATGGAAGGCTGAGTCAACCTTGAGCGGGCTACCTGAAACCAGCTTCCGTTGGGATCGAACTCAGGTCGTGAGCCGAGTTTGGACTGCAGTACTGCAGTTTACCACTCTGTGCCTCGGGACTCTTGTTCTCATTTTATTCTTATATTTTATTTTGCATTTTGTTATTTGTTCATGTTTACAATTACTCTCTCTCTCTCTCTCTCTCTCTCTCTCTCTCTCTCACACACACACACACACACACACACACACACACACACACACTTTTTATTCATAATTTTCCTTTGGGATACCCCTACTGAGATCCACCCTGGTATACAGAGGCTACAAGGTCTCGCTTTATTCCTTTCTGGAATCCCTTTAAACCTAATTTCCCCGTCTCTGGGTCCAGTTTGGGCAACATTGTCTTCTTGATGCTTTCCTGTTGGTTTTCAGCCTCAACAGGCAATGCAGATAGCATTGCAAGTTTATTTCAAGTTCAGCATCTGCACTGAACACAATATTTTACTTGTTTACAGCAGTCCAGTAATTTTATCAAATTTGACAAAATAATGTAAGTGCTTTGGGCAATAATCAGACTACTGGGGTGATCAGCAAAAATTAGAAAAGGTGTAGGAAACAGGAGGATTGCCTGTCCACTTGCCATTGCTTCTCCCCTGCAGGAAGAGCAGGCCAGGAAAAAAATCCCAGACCACTCTTTCTTCTACAGTTCCCAGAAATAACAGAACAAGGCTGGATTTATTGTCCTCATATCCATTTCTTTAGTTGGCCACTGGAAGCAAATATACAGGGTTAATTGATGGCCCTTCAAATCTGTATATTCCATCCCTGGACCCTCCAAAACTGCTGTGGTCTACCCTCCCTCTCCTCCTTGTATGCCTTTAAGGTGGATACAAATGTTTTAAAGTGTTAAAATAAGTAGATTTTCCTGTTCTTGTCTGGTGTACATTGTCTATGTTTGGTATACTGGTACTCTTTGTATTTCATGACCTTTTGATTCCATGTTTTAACTTTTTATTTGTCTGTGCTGGTGGATAAATATAACTGCAATAATAAAGAATGGTTCAACAGACGAAGTGGGCTTAGCCTACAAAAGATTATGTCACAATAAGATAGCCTTTACAGTGCTACAGAGCTCTGTGTTGTTTTTACTGCGTTAGATATAATTACAGACGACTGTAATTTTTTCTTACTTGCGTTTCTATTCTTCCTAATATGGGCTTTGCCCTGTTGAGCGCAGTAAATCTTTCGCTTTGCACTGTAATGGCTGGTAAAGTTGTGTGGAAAAATAGGAGAAGATGTAGGAAAAACAAGAGTTAAAACTGGCTGTGGAGCACTTAATGTAACCTATAACAGTCAACAGAAAATATGAGAGTCCCGCAGCCTCCCTTTGGGCAGGCCATTTAGAAAAGCCTGGCAATCTTTTAACACAATCAACAACATCCAAGTTGTATTTTCATTGGTTTTCTTGGCAAAGAAGAGTTTGCACATGCTGATTAGGTTCACATTGCACTGTGCCAAAATTCTTTCTTTAAAATAGCGATGCATTTTAAAAAGACAAAATAGTGATAGTTTTTAAAGTGATGGCACTGCATGCAATAACCGGTTTCTATTAAAAACGTAAACCGCAAAACTGTAGAATTGCTTTTGCTCTCGCCCCTCTCTCAAGGTTTCAGAAAACATACACGGAGAACAAACTTAGAAAAGCTGAGTGCCAGTGCCAATCCGTAGCTGATTTGTTGTCCTGTCATGGACAAATGATGCAATCTTAAAAGGAATTCCAAAGTGGGTCGTAATCCGGGCCAGAAGGTGCAGCAATTAATGTGCATAGCTTGGATCTAACTGTCCCGTGTTGTTCTACAGGAAGAAATTATCCTGGGGAACACCCTCTAAGAAAAAAAAAATCTCGGAACAGCAACATGTTTTAGATTGTACACACTTTGTTTCATATTTTAGCTTTATCTGTGAAGAATTGAAAACATTTGCAGGAGAGCCAGCGTGGTGTGGTGGTTAAGAGTGGTGGACTCTAATTTGCAGAACCGGTTTGATTCCCTGCTCCTCCACATGAAGCCAGCTGGGTGACCTTGGGCTAGTCACAGTTCTTTTTGAGCTCTCTCAACCTCACCTACCTCACAAGGTGTTTGTTGTTGGGAGAGGGAAGGAGATTGTAGGCTGGTTTGATTCTCCTTAAAAGGTAGAGAAAATAGGCATAAAAAAACCAACTCTTCTTTTTCTTCTTCAGGAGTAATGTAGCAGAATCATCAAAAGACTGACCATATGGGCCATAATCCATCCCAGAATTAGCTGAGCCTAGGCCCACTGAAATCAATGAGTACACGAATGCATAAGTTTACATTGCATTGAGAACATGTATTTTGTGAACAGCTTGGCTCACAACAGCCTCAGCAGCACCACTTACAGAAAGTATTCTCGCTTTAGCTCAGTGGGTCAGGTTCATAATGAATTGATTTAGGATTGGGGTACATCATGTGGTAAAATATTGCTGTGCTAGACAAGAGGTGAGACTACAATAGGCAGATTCTGCTTTTCGGAAAGATCTCCAGGTGGCTGTGTGGCCCTCGCATCCAAGAGTCTCCGGGGGACAAGGAAGATAATCAGGAGCTGAGTAGCTCTTTCCCCTAGTTACTGCTTACTTTCTTGCTCTCATTCTCAGACATCAGAAGGACACTGCATGGCTGGGGCAAAGATTGGTGTGATCTTCACTGAGAAGCAGAAGATCCCGCTCAAACCCAACCAGGACTCATAACCCTTCTGCGGGTGTTTGTTGATACCCACAATGTACAGGTTGAGCATAGCTTAAAAAAAAAAAAAAACCTACTAAATGAAAGGAATTGTTTTACACCGTGCTTGTTTGGCTGGTATATGTACTGCCATAGAGAAATAAATACATCAACAAATGCTCAGGAACTAATATTTGATCCATTCAGCCTGTCTCTGATATAATTACTTTTGGTGATTGCCAGTGAATCTTTTTTTTATTACTGAGCTGTTGTGTAGGACCAAGATGAAGAATGGCTCAATTAATAGCTGCCTACATTGGTATGAATGTCAGCGACCCAGGCAAGCAGCAGCATGTTAGTCTTTCCACTTTACTCCAGGGCTTTGAAGGGCATGTTACAGTGAAAATTAGAAAGTGTTAATCAATAAGGGTATGCAATAGAAATTAATGTTCACATTTGGGGTTCAGTACTTGAATTATATTTTGTATATGATTGTATATTACTTATATAATATAGATAGGGTTGCCAACCTCCCGGTACTAGCTGGAGATCTCCTGCTACTACAACTGATCTCCAGCCGATAGTCAGTTCACCTGGAGAAAATTGGACACTTTGGCAATTGGCTTCTATGGCACTGAAGTCCCTCCCCTCCCCAAACCCCGCCCTCCTTAGGCTGCGCCCCAAAAACCTTCTGCCAGTGACAAAGAGAGACCTGGCAACTCTAAATATAGAAGCATATATCATGATTGTATATTACTTTAAGTGAGCTATTGCTAAGGCCTACCAGCCCTCCCAGCACTTTGAGGTGCATGCTTTTAGAAACTCCTACTATTTTTATTAATGTGATCTTTTTAATGAACTGCATAACAGACCCAGATGTGATCCTGGGCCTGAGTAGGAAAACGTGGTGATGTTGCCTAGCTGCTATAAAGTGAATCCTTACTTCCCTTATTCAGATTCTGGGGTTGAAACTGACAGACAGGTGCCCACTATGGCACTAAGGGTGGCCAAAACAGGTTACAATATAAATAAAACATTAAAAAGGTAAAAGTAGTTCCCTGTGCAAGCACCAGGTCATTTCTGACCCATGGGGTGATGTCATATCCCGACGTTTACTAGGCAGACTTTGTTTACGGGGTGGGTTGCCAGTGCCTTCCCCAGTCATCTTCCCTTTACCTCCAGTAACCGGGTACTCATTTTACCGACCTCAGAAGGATGGAAGGCTGAGTCAACCTTGAGCCGGCTACCTGAAACCAGCTTCCGTTGGGATCGAACTCAGGTCGTGAGCCGAGTTTGGACTGCAGTACTGCAGCTTACCACTCTGCGCCACGGGGCTCTTGTTCTCAGGCGCTTAGTGTAGGTTTTTTGCATTTTATTCTTATATTTTAATAATTACTTTCTACATTTTTGACCCTTGTAGTTTTCTGTATGCTGGTAAAAAAAAAAGAAGAATTGGGATATATTAACGTTTATGTCTGACCTCCCTCATAAATCCTCGTTACGTAAGTGACATGGATACAGATTTATTTTCCAATAAAATGTACTGATAGTCCATAAAGAAAGAAATTCTCTTATTGAAAAGATCAACATGATTTAATTGTTGCCATTTGGGGGACATTAAAGTCAGATACATTGCGAAATACAAGAAAATGACACAGTGCATTATATCATTCTTATTATGATCGGCAGTTGCTTCTGCCTTTCTAAGAACAGTAGCACAGACATTAACCAGACCTTAAGCATTCCCTTCAGGCATTGTCCAAGCACCGTTTCCTCACTGAAGAATGCTCAATGTTCTCTAAGTCCCGAAAATGTCATAAAGCTGACATACAGATCTGTGTTAACAGTTATAAAAAATAAATATCACTGTTGCTTACTAGCGTTAATTTTGTTTGCAATCACATTTTTTCTTCTTTTTCTAACCAACTACTTGCAATGTAACATATCGCTCTCTGCAGTCATATATATCGAAGCTATTGTATCTCTTGCGATCTGAGACTACTACCCGGGCTTAAGTTAGAATACTTAGGAAACAACACATTCTCTCTTTAAAAAAAATATGATTATTTTCTCAGCATGCAGAATGCTCAATGGTGTTACTTTGAATTATGTCTGATCCCGGAAAGCCATTTTACCAACTACTGACTGTATCCAAGATAAATCACAGTGGGTCGCCGTGTTAGTCTGTCTGTAGTAGTAGAAAAGAGCAAGAGTCCAGTAGCACCTTAAAGACTAACAAAAATATTTTCTGGCAGGGTATGAGCTTTCGTACCCTGCTAGAAAATATTTTTGTTAGTCTTTAAGGTGCTACTGGACTCTTGCTCTTTTCTACTATCCAACATAAAGTTCGACATTTTACAGCACAATCCTAAGGGTGGGGGGAATTGGCTCAGGGAGCCGACTGATCCTTTACATCAGCATATCTCTAAGATATGCCAGTGTAAGGGCCAGTTATGCCAGTGCTGGACTCCCAGGTTGCTGCGCTGTTTTTGAATGCCAACACAGCTCTGCTACAGCTACATGATGGCACAGCTCAGGCACAGGCCTCTGCGCTGGCATCATCATGGGCGGATTGTAGGGCATGGCCGGAGTTAGTCTGCTCCCTGAGCTCTTTTAGCCTGGGAGCACACCCTGACAGACGCACAAAGTTGCGCCACCAAAAACATGGTGTAGCTATAGGCACCCACTGAGCTGAAAAACAAGAAGAGGTGCCACCCCCCACTGCAGTAACCACACCCATGAAGCCCCAACCTGCTCAGGCTGCCAACTCAGGGCACGACCAAACACCTCCCTCCCCTGTGGCAGACAAGCCCCTTCCCCAATCACGACCCTCCAGCCCTATAACGACCCCAGCCAGGATGCCCCACAATTCATGAAGTAGGGCGAGCAGCCCAGGAAGCTGTCTGACAGCTCCCTGCCATGTGGACTTAGAGCAAGTGCCGAGGCACCTTGGTGGCAGGAACAGCACTACTGGGCAAGCACTCTGTGCCAACACTCAATAGGGATAGTAAAGTCCACGCTCCATGGCTGACCTCTCACTGTTTTGAACCCTAGCAGGTACCCAAAGGAGCAGCCACACACTGACAAGTAATCAGGGGACTGTTACTCCTTCCCCCTTTCCCTCTGCCAGTGGCTGGGAGCTCCCCTGGCAATGCTGCCTCCCACTCCCAAGCCCAGCAGCATGGCTAGACAGCTGCTGGGGGAGGGCTAGACAGCTGCTGGGGGAGGGGGCCCAAGCTTTCCCCTCTGCAATTGGCTGGCAGCTCATTCATTTGCTGGGCTCCCCCTCAAACAGGGCTTTTTGTTGGGGGGGGGGAGCAGAGCCCCACCATGCTGAGCTTGGTGGGTAACCACACAGTTCTTGAACTCATCGCTTGCAGGAGCATGGCTCTGCGGAGCAGCTGCCGAGGTTTGCTCTGGAGATGTATGTTGCACAGGTGAGGGTGTTTTGGATAGTGCCAGCCTCTGCCGTGGCGGCGGGGGGGACGACAACCCTGTTGCACCAGAGTTCTGCCCATGTGCCCCGAGGTGGACTCCCAGGCAAGTCTTGATGGGCATGTCAGCACCAATGGATGCCTGGCCCCTTGTAACTGCACATAGGTTTTGTCATCCTGCAGGTGAAGATCAGACAGGCTGAGCACAGGCTCAGACCATTGTGTCCTGGCTCCACTGTATCTTGGCAGACCAAGCAGCCTTCAGAAGTCAACAACTGTCTACAGCCTGCTGCCCCTAGTGGTCCTCTGAGGGGCAGCAAGGAGAGGAACACTTATTTCCCCTGAGATTACGCAGAGATGGTCTCTCATTCTCTCATCCCCTTTCCCCCAGGAGCCCTCCAATGAAGTGTCTTCAGTTGCCACAACTGTGTCTTTGTGTGTGTGTGTGTGTGTGTGTGTGTGTGTGTGTGTGTGTAGGGGATGACTCTGCCCATGAACTTATTTCAGAATGACTTAATCTTCCCTTCTCCCAGACTACTTTCAGAATATAAACCTGGAAGACTTGAGTTGTATACTTTGCTAACGATAGGAACACGGTGCTGGCCTACCTGGTTCCCTCCTCAAAATCCTTGAACTAGATGGAGTAGTCAGGGATCTGCCACCTGCTTAAAAAGCCTCTTTGGTAATGGACAAATATGGGGCAGCACGGAGAGTATTCTATGACAGAATGATCTGGGTTTGCTAAGAGACAGTGAACTTAATGATGACTGGTCATATGTCATACTTAGGCAGACAACCAAAACCACAGAGTTCAGCAACCAATAATCCAAGAGCGAGAGAAAGAGAGCAACATATATATCTTGTTTTTTAAAAAAATCTCAGCCCCCAATATTGTCAGATTTTGTTGGCACCTGATTTTCTGTGGCCTGTCCTGGCTGTTGTTAATTATCTATTCTGACACAGTCTTAGGAAACTACTGAGTATTCTGATGCTACTGAGATATTACAGCTATATGGAGGGTTATCTTTTCTGTTGCATTATTAAGTGATGGATAGAAACAGTCTGCCCACCCCCTGTTTTTGTCAGTTCACTTCAAGTTTACTGAAATCTTAATTTGTTCCATGTATGGCCACCAGAATCAGGCAAGTGCTTTTGAGAAGGTTTCCTTTTTGTTCACCAAAATAGAAGCATGAGCTTATAAAGAGCCCTGATTAATCATGCCCTTATATTTACATACCAGGAGTGGAAGGATCTGAACATCATTTAGTTGTTGACAGATTTTGAAATTTTAATATATCTATAAAAGAAGCAAATGATATTTTGTCATATCTTTATCAATGTTTGTTGAAGTCAACCTCATTGGTAAATTCTGTTCAACAGAGGAAGATGAATGGAAAACCATTTTTGCATCTGGCACTGCCAACAAAATTTACATCAATATGAAAGAACTTTTATAACATGATCTATCAATAGTACTTGACCCCTCATTAATTGGATAAAGTTTATGGGGTTGATAGCCACATGGGAGTGAAAATGTGGAACAGCGTCTGTAGATTGGTTCTTGTAGGTTATCTGGGCTGTGTAACCGTGGTCTTGGTATTTTCTTTCCTGACGTTTCGCCAGCAGCTGTGGCCGGCATCTTCAGAGGAGTAACACTCAGTGTTACTCCTCTGAAGATGAACACTCAGTGTTACTCCTCTGAAGATGCCGGCCACAGCTGCTGGCGAAACGTCAGGAAAGAATATACCAAGACCACGGTTACACAGCCCAGATAACCTACGAGAACCAATGAACTCTGACCGTGAAAGCCTTCGACAGCGTCTGTAGAATTTAAGCACAAGCATTGGTCATATGCACTTATAAAAACATTCTGGGACAGAGTCATTTCTGAAATTATGTGACAGGTTACAAAATTCTGAAAGACCTTAATGTTGTTGTTGGTGGGGAGATCTTTTAGGTAAGCATTATTGAAACTGGTCATTGGAACATGATTTTGAATCGTTTTTTTTTTTTTTTTTGCTGCATCTTTTTAAAACAACAACAACATCAAAACACTAAGCATTTCAATATGAAAGCATGGATTTAAACAAGTCTGGTAGGTGGTGAAGCAATCTAAATTAAGGGTATTAGTGCATCTGAGTGATGGCAGACAAAGGAAACCCCCCTCCCCCAAACTGTTAGAAACCCTTTTTGATAGTTGTAAGCAGGAACTGGGGTTAACTATCATTCTTTATAACTGTAATCTTTATAAGTGTTCCTTCTTGCCTTAATGTTTGCTACATTGTTATATTTTGTGTTCACAAATGTTTACAGTTTCAAGAGAACTCTGAAAATCGACACATTGAAATCAACAGGGCTACGCCACAAAAAAAGATAGCATGTAGCTGCATGAGGGGGCTTTTCCAGGGCAGAAGGGGTTAGGAAGCTGCCTAAAGGCCCTGGAACACCTCCCAGGATGCCGGCACAGGGACTTGTGCTGCTGGAATGCTGCCAGGAGGTAGCGCCAGCACCTGAGCCCTGTGCTGCTGCATCGCATCCTGGCACCAACATGGATGCCACCTGTGATGCTGTAAGTGTCCCTTATTCTGGGTTAAATGGGCCGCAGATTCATGCTGGCTCCTAAGGCACTTCACCCCCTCTTTAGGATTGCAGCCTTAGTCTAGTCAAGATATTATGTTTTAACTATAATCTGCCTGACTCACTAAGATCTAGGTTCCAGAATTGTATGTTCTGTCATGTATTGTATTGTATTATGTGTATGAAAAACTAATTATTTTTTAAAAAGAGAGAGAAAAGAGATTACCTGTACAGAATGTAATTAATTCCAGAATAGCATCAATTTAATCCCAGATCAGTTAAGGATATCTTACACTAAACTGCTATTCCCTCCAGGGGAACATAATTACAAGACTTTTCAGTGTGATTTGCATATCTGTACACTTTTTAAGAGATATAGCTTCAACACACATGGAAGGCAAGATACCATGCAGAGGGTTTTGGTGGGTTTTTTTTTTTTTTTTTGCATAAACAGTCTTTTAAATTAAAGTGTTGCTTGATTACTTAGAACCTATACTTCACTGAAGTGCCCAGCTAATGTTTCAAGGGCTTTAACCCAAATGAATATAGGCACACTGTGATCACAAGATCACATTATTAAAGCAATACATTGATGTCCAGTCAATCTGTTTTTCTTTATTCCTCTCAGCAGGGAATTTTCAAGGATGTTTAAAGAGCCTCAATGTAAAGGCTATGCTTTTCATTAACTTAAAAAAGCCATGTTTTAATGTCCACAACTGCCTGTGTGTATGGCTAATTTGTAAAGGGGAAAAAGTAACAAATAGCTGCAATGAAAAGCTGATTCTCAAATTCAAATAGAATGAATTGGAAAAACCTATCCCTTAAATGCAGGTCTAGGACTAGAACTTTCAAAATCCAGGGTGATATTCAGAAAAGTGAATTAGTATAAATACAGTGTGATCACATAATCTAGAAACACTGACTCATAAATTCCACAGGGATAGACAAGTTAGTCCGTGGTGGCTGAAACACGAAGGTTGCCTGCAGATATCACCAACATTAATCTCTCCATGATAGGAATAATCCAGGAAGTCTTGCATACTACTTCCCTCTCTCTCTCTTCCTAACACCTACCTGGAAAATTGAAGACTTCTTGGTTATATCTAATCTAATTTTGTTATAATGGCTCAATGACATAAAGCAACAAATTACTTTTCTTTTGCTTACCTACAAATATTCTAACCCAGGGAGGGGGAACCTCAGGCCCGGGGGCCGCGAGGACATTTTTTGTGGCCCTCGGGAGATCTGGGACCCCTCCGCAGAGGCGCAGCGCGGCTTTCCCGGAGGGTGTTCCTGGGGCCACGGCTTGCAGGGGCGCTGCAGCACCGTTTGGATCGCCTCTCGCCAACTGATGGCTGTTGGTCAGCAAGAGGAGGGGGAGGGACGCTTCCCCCAAGGCCGCCCGCTATAGCCGCAGCGTGCAGGAATGCCAGGGCACACTGTAAGCCCCTCTTGCTGCCTGTCAGCTGTTGAGCAGCGAGGGGGCAGGGAAGAGGCCAGCGGCTCCTGGCAGCAGAGCATGCACGCAGGAGCCGATCGGGCTTCGGGGGGCCTTTTGTGGACTCTGGGGGCGGGGGAGGGCATGGAGCCTGGGGCTAGGTCTTGTGGGGCAGGCAGGAGTGTCTGTGTGTGTGTGTGTGGGGGGGGAAGGCTTTTCTCTCTCCCTCTCTTTCTGTCTCTTTCTTTGTCTCCCTCCGTCCTTTTCTTTCTCCCCCTCTTTCCATTTCTTTCTCCCTCTCTCCCTTTTCCTCTTTCTCTGTTTTCCTTCCTTCCTCCCTTGCCGATCGACCTCGGGCTACGCCCTCCTGGCACCTCGTTTGCTCAGGCTCACCGCTGGCTGCCCTCCTGCCTGGGGGGGAGGACCGGGGGAGCTGGGGCGCCCTCCAGGCCTTCTCTGTGTGGACTCCCCTGGGGTTGCCATCCTCCAGGTGGTGGCCGGAGACCTGGCAACCCTAGCTTCTCTCCCCCCACTGGGAGATCTACACCTGGTATGGCCCCCAAATGATGTTATAAATGTGCAAATGGCCCTTGTCAGGAAAAAGGTTCCCCACCCCTATTCTAACCCATTTAATCATGATTTAGAATCCCAGAGTGTACTCTGTAGACAAGAGAACATACTACAATGTGTTATTTCCCCCCTAATTTAGACATGTCAAAAAATTACGGTTAGGTAGACAAGGAAGTTTTCAATTAGCCAGTCAGGTGTGAGAAGATGGGAGTGTGTGAACCAGAAGACTTCCTCATTTACATCAAGAACAAAGGTTTATTTGTGACATCTAAATGTAGCCAAATAGTTTTGTGGCAATTTACAGACTAACAAATAAGGAAGTTAATTGGTATTTTTTCCCCATCCACATGCCTTATAAATTCATACGAAGCTATAGTTGTTATGTGGAACAGCAAAATAGGTTTTAATGACCATCATAATACTCCTACGTTACAGTTCATTTCTGTGACACTTATACCACATATTAGCCTAGTTAACAACAAGTCTTTTTCATGTTGGAGAATCAACAGTTCAGGTAATAGATTTATTAATTCTCTCAAAAATATCTGCACAAAAACATGCATAAAAGCATGCCATCTATTCTGTCCTATCCTATACAGAAACCATTAGAAAATGCAAAATTTTGTTCGTTTAAATATTGTTTTTCTTGAACTATTTGAATCAAGAAGCCTGAAGCCAAGGAAAGAGTTCCACATGGTCTTCATTATTAATAATTGGGCTGCCTAAGGGATCCAAAATGTGATTCTTCCCCTGAACATCATTATTTAGTTAAAATGGTTCTCTTTTTATACGCTATCTGTGACAGACACTTCATAAAATGACTTGACACAACATCCTAAACACACTCTTTTTTGTGCTTGAAGGGAAAGAATGCAGAATATCACCTTCTTCTCCCTCAAGTGCAAGCAGCCAGGAGACCAAGCTGTTGGACATATATGCCCCAAGCATTCCTATTCAATGTTTCTTACACCGTAGCACAAACATAATATTAGAAAACTATCTCATCTGGAAACAAGCAAAACATGTTCCTGAAAGCTGTGTGAAGTTGGCATTAGGAGTCTACGGCTCCAGTCCAGATCGATTAGTCATAACTGTCCAATTGAAAGCAATGGCACTGAAATGATTTTTGACTAACTTGCTCCACAATTTTCAGTGGGATTCAATCTTGACTAATTTTTACTGGATTAGTGCCTGACGGTATAATCCTAACAATCTTCTAAACCTATTGACTTCAATGGTCTTAGAATGGTGTAACACTGCTCATGATCGCATGTTAATCTCGTAAGCAAGTCTATCTGCTATGCAGCATACATTGCTCCTTTAATTTCCCATCTGACAATTAACTCCATTAAAAAGAGATATTTTCCATCAGAGATTACAGCTCCATTGCTCCTTTTATTTTTCATCAGAGTAAAGGCAAAATCTCCTCTAGAGAACTCTGGAAAAGGGTAGCAGACAATTTGAGAAATTGTCCTAGAGTCTCCATAGTGTTCAGTCTGGGAGTGAAAGGGAAGAATGTTGGTGTAACTGGCCACATCTTTCTTCATCCAGGGCTCATTCATGAGCATGAACCTTTGAATACACCACAATCTTGCTCCTCAAGAGCTTCCCCATTCAGTGGTGGGACAGCTCCATAGCAAAAAGAAAGCATCCATCTCCATTAAAATAAATGGAAATATCCATACAAGAGCCTTCAGACACACATAAATTGGAATGAAAACAGGAAACTGACTGGTGGGTAGAGATATTTTCCCTTTCCTAATTGAACGTGATCTTCTAAATCACCAGAATGGATAAGTGTCAAAATTCATGGAAATGTCTAACTCTTACTTTTGTAACTAAGAAAGAAGTATTAAATATTTTAACGATCCATTTATAAAGACAATAATATTTTAAAAGCTAACATGAAACCAAGCTGCTAAATTTAATACATTTGTTTTCTGTCCAGCAGTTCATTAATACATAACTGCCCTGAGTAGATGCTAAATGCGGCTTAGCAAAATGGCCTTTTGAATTTCTTTTAAAAAATAAAAGCCTCCATAAATCTACTCAAAGGTAATGCAAACTATCTCAGCCATATTTATGTTGCATTAAGGAGAAAGTAGGGTCCACTCTTTAATTATTCAGACACACGTTTCTACTGCATACACAATAAAACCAGGAATGATGTTTTCAGAAGATTTGACTGTGCATGCTGGAATGTTATGGAATTATTTAGCAAGTTGTTTTGCTAAAACAACAAACATGATTTAAATATTTTTCATAAACACTGTGGATTTAAATTTTCTCTTAAAAATAACTCCATTCAAAACCACATGGAATGCCTGTTAAGAATAAGATGAATGTATTTCAGACCTCAGATCACAGTTAGTATCCTCTGGTCTATTTCAACATGATACAAATATGTAAATTTTGTCCTTAAAAGTTTTTTTCCGCTTTGAGTAGCCTTATATTCCTTAATGTAGTCATAGAAAATCACCAAGTTTTGCATGCCCCATTCACCAAAAATATGCTCTGTTGTCGGAATGATGTAGCTTAAACAATTACACTTTAAATACTTCCTTACTTAGAGCTTCCTTTAAATTATATTAATTTAAAATATCTATTGAATGAAAGCTTTAAAAAAACAACAAAAAACAAATTAATGATCAGTTTTATGAAAATGACTTTTTACAGTAAGTAAAAAAGATTTATCACAGTTTTGGTAACTTGCATGAGTTCATACTGAAAGAAAATCCTTCACATGTTCTTGATGGATTGGAAATTGCTGTGCTGTTGGTTATGTTCACTGGTATGACCGGAAACAGTAGACACCATAGAGCTTGTGCTTTTTATCTGGAAAGCCCACAAAGCGGACTGCTGCTTCAGTAGGACTACAGCGCTTCCTTGGCTTGGAGATGGGGTACCGGACGCTGCCATCAGCCAGCCAGCCGGCATCACAGCGGTCATATCCGAGAAGCTTCCAGGCTGCAAATATTTGGCCTACTTTAGCAATCTGTGCACCGTCTTTGAGGCAGGCCTGCACAGCTTCATCATAGGTCAGTTTGGTTGGGTGTATTAGGTAATAAAAACGGCCTTATGAGAGCAAAACAAAAGAAGAAGAAATACATACGCATCAGATGAATGGAAAGAGGAACAAAATAAAAATGTATTTTCTCGATTCAATAAAGGAATATAAATGTACAATTCTCAAATTAAAATTCCAGCTCTTTTAAAATGCGGCTCATTTTACAATGAACTTTTCTCATGTTACATTGATGTTGCTAAGTTTTGGAATTTTTAAATTTCATTTATGGTATACCCCATATTTCTTCCTAATGGGGACTCAAAGTGGCTTCCAGTGTTCTCCTTTCCTCCATTTTATCCTTACAACAACCTTGCAAGGTCGGTTAGGCTAGAAATGTGTGACTGGCCTAAGGGCACCTGGCAAGCTTCCGGGGCCGAGTGGGGGATTTAAACCTGTGACCGCCAGATTTCTTTCATTTATACCAACTGCATAAATGGAGTAGGAGTTACTTGCATAAATGTAATCAGCCTGCTATGGAACAACTAAGCTGGATATAGATCAGGTAAACATTTGCAGTGTTTTAACCCTGGCTTTCAGTGATGTTTGTTTTGGAGATGCAAACTCAGGCTTGAAGCATCCTTGCCAAAGCAAAGTAAGTGTTTAGTCTTTTCATGTTTTAAATCAAATAAATGTTGTGCACAAGCAGAGATTGGGAGCATCTCTTCACTTGTGGGACACAGGCCAAACATCTGTTCAGCACCATGCATTAAGTCGCATGCAAGAGGCCCTGTGTGTGAGTCATGAAAGAGAGTCAAACTTGTTGCTAAACAATGAAATCTGTTAGGTTTCTTTTTTTTCCTTTCTGTCTTTGCTGTTATATAATGCAGCGGTTTCCAGGCATTTAATGATTTGTCGGGTTGTGGCTCATTTATGGCTGCTTCCTATTTTCAGAAAAAAAAATAGGGCACGCAAAGGTCAATTTTTCTATGTAACCAAGGAGCAATCTATCTGAAAGAAGGTTTCATCTGTTATCTTTTCCCCTCCTGCCTCCAATACAGAAGGATTGCATTAAGATGCCCTCTTGCAACAGCCTCGCACATCATTTAAAAGCCACAGTAAGGTAGTGGTAGAATGTTGGAACAGAATCGGGGGGACCCGGGTTCAAATCTCCACTAACATGAGATCAGGCTCAGTGACCTAGAGCTAGTCACTCTCTCTTAGCCTATCCTACTCCACATGGTGTTTGCTGTGAGGATAAAATGGGAAAGAGGAGAATGATGTAATCTACTTATTTTTCCCTGCAAGGGGGAAAAATTTGGTTTAAGTGTCTAAATAAAAGTATCTGTTTATTTTGCAGAATTTCTATGCTGCTTTGTAACTTAAAAACTTTCAAAGCAGCTCACAACACATAAATATAGCATAATAAGAACATATTAACAAACATTAAGTCATGACAGTCATAAATCACAAAGGTAAGAAAAATCAGGGGGAAAGTTTCAATCTTATTAGCAGTTATCAAAGGTCTGGAGAAAAGAACAGTTTCACCTGTCCTTACAAGAAGGTACCTGAGCGTGACAAGGACCACCATGGGAGAGTGAACTCCACAGTACTGGGGAGACCATTACAAAAGCCCTGCTTCTGAGAGAAGCCAGTCTTCCATCTGCCATAAAGGGTAGCCCGGACAGAGCTTCAATGGAAGATCATAACGGGCTTTTCTGTGGGGATGTTGCAGCTATAGCACTTTCTGTACAGGTCATTTTCCTTGATGTTCTGTCTAGGCATTTCCAGGCATGGGTGAAAACTTAAAAAAAAACTTTCAATGAGCCGTTAATAGAATTGGGGATTTAAAAAAAAAAAACCACTAGTGTCTTTTGTCTTTTATTCTACACCTTTCTTGTCTGTTTTATCAGATCTTCTAAGAGCTGCCTGTCCCCCATGAATCAACCAGACCAACCCAAACATCACACAAAAACAAATCCTATTTTATCTGCCTGCCTCTATGAGCCTCCAGAGTAATCTAGAACCTTGGACTTTTGTCCTACCCTCACAGAGGCTCTGATTTTCATAGGGTGTACATGACATTTTAATGCATATCTTTGTTAAAGACATACAGCCTTGTTGTCTATAAAGGTAATATATTCATGGGGGAAATGGGTGTTTCTGGGCATTTAGTAGTCAATCCTAGTTTAATAGCTGCTGTGTCGAAAGAGAAACTCAAGCAATCTGTCCAGCTCTACCGTCGCTAAGTCAAGTCATGTTTTTATTACAACCATGGCCATTTCTGGCCATACCACAACAGAGCTGTCTGCCAGCCAATGATTAAATGTAGAAAAAGTAATTACAAGCCTCAACATGCCAGGACATACCACTTTCAGATCTGAATGCCCCCTCCTGTCTGGATTTATTGAGTGGTAGCAGGAATGCATTCTGCACCTGCTTAGGGGTCCCTTTAATTCATTATGTCTTCACCAGTTCCAAAGTTGGGTCCTGGCAATAGTTACAGATGCCAGAGAGTTGAGACCTAACAACAGATTAATCCCTGATGTTAGTAGCAGCCCCTTTGCATTATGTCAGTTCTTTTCTTCCCTCCTCATCTAGATATGGTTTGAAAACACCTTCAAACATTCATTTTTAAGATCCTTTTTGCTATGTGTAATACTCCCAAACTATACAAACAGGGGAATGTGCAAAGTGTGATGACATGCCTTCTTTTAACAATGCATGCTTAGTTACAGAAGAAGTAAAAAGTGGCCTCTTCCTCCTACCCTCCCAACTTGCGTTTCTTTTGTCCTCTAGCTAAAAAAAAGGGGTAAGATCCTAGGACTCTGTTCTGCTAGGAGTATTGCTTTCCTTTGGCACAAGGGAACTTCCCCTATCAAACTAGGCTTCTATGTATGATGGAAAGAAAGACTCATTGTACTGGAGGAAAGCACCACCGCAAGGAGAACTAGTGGAGAGGGTCCCAGGGCTTTGTGGTGGAGAATACAGAAAATCCCACATTCAATCATAGGGCTGTCAGCCTCCAGGTGGGGGCTGGAGATCTCCTGGTATTACAACTGATCATTAGACTACAGACATTACTTATCTATTTATATTTATGTATTTAAAACATTTGTTCCACTTCTCTTGGAGAAAAGGGCTGCTTTGGAAGGTGGACTGCATGGAATTATACCCTGTTGAGATCCCTCCCCTCACTAAACCTCACTCTCCCAGGATCTACCTTCAAATCTGGAGTTGGCAACCCTATTCAATCCCTAGCATCTCCAGTTAAAAGGATCAGGTATTGGATGATGTGAGAGACCGCTGCCTAAGAACTTGGAACACTGCTACCAGTCCAATATTAATCTTGATGGACCAATGGTCTGTCTCAGTATAAGGCAGCTTCATGTGTACAGAGGATCTCTGGGATCCAAGACATGACCTCCAAATGACAAGAATATTAAGGTATACAGCTGCCCCAGTTAGTTGATACTGCTCTTTCCATCCATTTCTTCAGGTAATACTTGCAGCATAAGAGAGTGAGGCAAGCTCTTATAAGAGTAGATTTCATCTACTAGGGCCAGTTCTTATCAAGAAAGTACATTTCTCTTAAGCAACTGAAATGAAAATGAGGCAACATTTATTTGCTTTTTGGTTTTGCAATTACTGATAGCTCATTTCAAAGCATGAGTGTTTTCCTTAAATGAATGTGCTTTCAAACGCTTGTTGCTTTTTTATAGTGAAAAGCATTACCTGAAGAATAACTCTTTGCACTAATAAATGCACTAATTTGCCTATTTTGGGTGCCTCCACTTTCAGCAATTCTATCAGTAGTTACAGAGACAGGGTCTTTTCTGGGTGGTGCACCGGTGTTTACTTGGTGCTCTTTTGCTTTTCAGTGCCAAATGGGCAGCCAATTCCTTAGCCTTCAGTGGCTGGGGATAGTGTGGCTGAGGTGCTGCTGCGGCGCCTCCAAAACCGTTCCCCAGCCACCGAAAGGCTTTAAAAAGCCTTTCAAATTTTTTATTTTTAAATGGGACATTTTGCCCCATAGAGAACAGCGAGGCTGTGCCAGAAAAAAGCTGGTGCAGCAACGCTGTTCTCCCCATTGGCATACTGGGGCAAAAGGGGACAGGAAGCTGCCTATTGGCAGCTCTGCTCCTCCTGGCACACCGTGGGAATGCCCCCCCTGGACACTGGCGCAGGGCTTTGCACCAGGTGGGATGCCGGTGGAAGGCATCCCTGGGTGGTGCTGCAACACCGGGAGAATGGCATCTGGGTCCCCCCCCCCGCCGGCATCTGTGCCACCCTGGATGGCGTAAGTGGCACGGGTGCTGGCACAGGGGGTATGAACGCTGGCACAGCTCCTTCATGGCCTCCTAAGGACTTTCGTCCTGGAGGCTCAGGAGTGGGCTGCAAGTGTGTTCTTTCCATGAAGTTTTGGTGAGATGTTCAGAACGTCTCTTCTTGCCTATTTTCATCTACTACACAATTTTACTGCTGCTTAACCATTTTTCTTATTTTATGTTTTGTGTTAACGTGCTTTTATGTTTTTATTGTTAAATGTGTGTTTTCCAAAAGGGCCATCTTGAAATCAGTACAGGCAAAAGACAGGGTAGAAATATATTTATTTTTAAAAAGTGCTATGCTGAAATTTACTTTCTCTCAAAAACCAAAAGATCCTTTTTAGAAAGGGAGTAAAAGTTCCTTACCATTAAAATGAGATGTAAAACAAAAGACATCGAATCTGTTTTGATCTTTGTTGGAGAAGCCATAATTCCGGATTCCCGGCACTGTGTTCTTTCCTCCACAAGGTTCCCTGGGATTTGTGATGGGATACTGCACTGACCCATCACTGAGCCAGCCTGCATTGCACCAGTCAAGGCCTGACCTCCATGCATCATACAGCTGGTCAAATGAAGCTATGACTGCATCTTGGTCCAGGCAGGCTTTCTGAGCCTCATAGAAGTTTAGGTTATAGCGACCCAGCCGTGGAAAGTAAGGAAATACAATACCTAGAGAAAGAGAAAAAAGGTGAGGGTGCCTATTAATTATTTAAGTATGTTAAGACAAGTGTGTGTGCGGGGGAGGGGGATTGGGAAAATGGATTATTTACTGGAAGGGGGAAAATAAAGATGTCAGCAAATTGGCTGTTTAGTCTGCGAGCTTCGCCTGACTGTCTCCTCCGACAGCAGTCTTTTCTCCCAGTAAGAATCACACCCTTTCCTCTGGAATCCTACCAGTTCCCAGCTGCATGCTGTTCCCAACTGTGGGCTTCCTCCAATTTGAAATTTTATTGTTATTGCTTGGTTTTGCACAATACAACACCTTCCTCGGCATATAAACCTACGAGCCTAAAACCAACAATGAACAAACAAACACACAATTAAGAGAGAAATTGGTTGATTTAGCATAGAAACTTCATAACTGGGTTAAGAAATTTTCTTTGGCAAAGTCTTTTTTTAAACTGAAACCTTATTTAAGTCTGTTGTGCTTTCTGGTTACATCTCCACAACAAAAGATATATCAACAGTTCTTTTAATAGATAAATGTAACCTCCATTATTGGAAGTGGAAGACATGCTGATAGGGCTGTGCCTGGCAACCTGTGGGAGTCTGTGGTGGGTTGGGGACATGGGAGGGCACCATTGGTGGCATCGGAGTGCCTCCTTGATGTTACTACCGGATTTATCTGCCACCTTTGATACAGTGGACCATGCCCTCTTGTTGAAGAGATTGGAAGCAGAACTAGGTATCAGGGGATGTATTTTGGACTGGTTCTTAGAATCATAGAGTTGAAAGGAGCCATACAGGCCATTTGGTCCAACCTGCTGCTCAATGCAAGATCAGCTTAAAGCATCCCTGAGAAGTATTCATCCAACCGCTGCTTGAAGACTGCAAGTGAGGGGGAGCTCACCACTTCCCTACACAGCCAATTCCACTGCTGAATTACTCTTACTGTCAATCTCCCCCCAATATTCAGACGCTACCTTTCTGCCCATAATTTAAAACCATTATTATGAGTCCTATCCTCTTCTGCCAACAGGAACAGCTCCCTTCCCTTCTCTAAGTGACAGCCTTTCAAATACAATCATGTCCCCTTCTCAACCTCCTCTTCTTTAGACTGAACATTCCCAAGTCCCCCAGCCTTTCTTTGTAGGGCTTGGGTCATCCTCATCATTCTCTTTTGTATCCGCTCTGTTTTGACCACACATTTTTGAAGTGTGGCCTCCAGAACTGCACACAGTACTCCAGGTGTGATCTGACCAATGCGGGACTATGACATCTTGCAATGTCAAAGTTATGCCTCTGTTGATACACCCCAAGGCTACATCAGCCTTTTTTCTTACTGCATCTGACAGCTCATAACTAGCTTACAGTCCACCTGTATTCCAAGATCTTTTTCACACACACTGCAAATTCAAATAATTCCTCACAGACTGGACTCAAAGGGTTGCTGTTGGACACCAGTTGTCATCGGTGTGGGACGTATCCTGTGGAGTCCAATCCACAGGGTGCAATCCTAACCACCATGCCATTTAACCTCTATGTAAACCCCTTAGGACAAATCATTCATATTTTTGGGTTTGGCTGTCATCAATATGCTGGTGACACCCAGCTCTGTATCTCCTTATCCAGAGCATGGATATTACTTTTATTCTGCAGTCACTCTATAAGCCGCCCATCAGTTACAGGGCTCAATTCAAGGTATTGGCTATCACATGTAAAAAGACTTCATGACCTTGGACTGCCATATCTGTAGGACCACCTCTCCTATCTCTGCCATTACATTTTTGTTCATCTAAGCAGGGCCTTCTGCAGGTGTCACCCTACAAATTGGCAAGATCAACAACTGTCCATTCTTGTGTACTCTCTGTTGTGGCCCCACCTAATGGAATGGTCTGCCCGATGAGGCCAGGAAGGCTCCCCCACTTCTGACATTCCACAAACTATGCAAAACTGAATTATTCAGAAGGATATTTTTACAGAGGCAACAGGGCTATACTATAATGGAATGGTTCAGAAGGAGAAACGGACTGCAGACTATGCTACTGTGTATAGTACATACTATCGATTGCTGCATGTATGGTCCTACTATGTAAGTTGTCGTTTAACAGGTCACTATAATACTCATGCTTAGTTTCAGATTTATGCAGTCCTGTTCCTACTACATAACTTACTGGATGTCCCATCTTGTTGACTGCATTGACTTACAATGTGCAAACTGTCTTGAGTCTCAGTGAGATAGGTGGACTATAAAGGAAATCAATCAATCAAACAATCAATCAATCAATAAATCGGGTATTTCACTCGGAGACTGGGACTGATCTTTTGCTTCTCATGTATCCCTCTGTTTGGATTTCATTTTCCCCTGTAAAGAAATCTGCTCCTATTGTGAAGGAAGGATATACCACATGCAGAGGCAAGAATATCTGGCTGAGTCTCCCATCTTTGGTTGACTCTCCCATCAATGACCTGGAATCTTTTATTGCCTTACTGTGGATACAAGGAAAGCTGTTAAGGGGAGGGAAACTGGACAATGCTGAAATCTCTGTCTCTTTTCCCCAGGTATTTTGTTTTGGTGCTAGAACAATAAGACCTGACCCCATGATATATTTGGCTGGATTCCACTTCCCCAGCATGAAATGACCTCTGAAATCCTGTTCCTGAGGGTCCTTTCCCCCCCAGATGACACTTCTGGCTGTTGCAGTGAGGAAGTGCTCTGAAGGAAGAATTCCTTGCACCCACTGGATCTACCCCATTATATAAAATCACACCTATGTATTAAACAACAAAATGGCTGAAAACATACGGATTGAAGGTAACTTGGTTGGGGACAATTTTCATCTGGAAAATGGCTTCGGGGGAGGGGGAAGAAAAAATACTTCCTTTTCTTTGGTTTTCCTCTTTAAATGACAGCCCCAGTCCCTGCATTGTAGAAAATTTAAAATTGTCTGGAAAAATGATCAGAGAACTAAAGACAGTTTTGCCTATGACATTGTTTTACTCCCCACTGAGATCACCTCAGAGTAATGCTTATACCCCATTAGAATGAGTACAGTTTTTAAAATGAACACTGGTTCATTTTTGTTTGCTAGCTTTAATTTTATATTACTGTGGCGATATTAAGTTACAATGTATTATTTTCATTGCACTTGAATTGTTTTGATTTTAATGTACTATGTATTTTATATTCTGGATTAAAAAAGAAAGTCATAAATACTACTACAACTACTACTACTATGACGACTACGACTACTACTACTGGGATGTAGAATGGTATAGTATAGCCAGATCTCTGAAGCTAGGTAGGGTCAGTACTTGGATGGGAGACCACCATGGAAGACTTTGCAGAGAAAGGCAATGGCAATCCACTTCTGCTTACTCACTTGCCTTGAAAACCCTATTGAGTCTCCATAAGTCAGCTGCAACTTGATGGCACTCTACACACACATACTCTGTTGCTGCTGCTATTACTACTACTATTATGACTATTAACTACTACTAAACAACAGCAAACTCTCTGACAACAAAACTGCATGTGCTTCTGATAAAATAAAATATGTTGCAGAAATTTAAACAAAGAATATTTCACCATCTCAGTTTTGACAAGACCAAGAACTGTAACCTGCACCACCTTCTACCCACTAGGGACAACTGGCTCCAAAACTAGCAAATAAATTTTAATGGTGCTACTGAAACCGAGAAAGAGTAGAAGGGACAGTTCAGAGACATAGCCAGTCTCTGCTGCATGATCCTGTCAGCAGCAACCTGAGTGAGTACCCTAAACCTGCCCTACAAATAAAAGGGAACATTACAACCTGATATATACAGCTGTTATACTGTGCTAGAGAACTATTAAATTCAGTACCTAAGCTAAGGTTAATGATTAAATTCAGACCTAAGCTAAGGTTAATGATCAGACATTCTCTATTGTTTTCGTAAGCTGAAATCCTGTGTAGTGAAGAGCTACTGAAGAGCAATATCAAACATCTGCTTTTCACTATGTAATGAAAACTGGTCTTCTCAGGCAAGAACTAGGCTCTTAAATATTCATATACCCCATCCAAATCCCTGCCAAGATCCAAAGACAGAGGAACATTGCTTTTCCACTTGGAAGATACAGCGAACACATAAAGTTGTTTTCCCATAGTCATGTATGCCCATCTTTATTTTATCTCAAGGCTAAGTTTACCAGCGCCATGTATTGACACTGCTTTGCTTTACCCCTGCATGCTAGTAACAGAAAACTAAGAGATAAAGATGGATTTGATATCACCTTCAAGATGTGAGGTGTCCATCATCTCCCAATAAAAATAACTTACATCTTCTGCATAGATACTTCTATATTCTGTGTATTTTGGGATCAAAATCCATATGCATTGACTAAAGAGATGACACTTTCAAGCTGAAATTTATTTTTGATCATGAAGTCTGGGATTATTACTGTGACACTTGTAAAGAGCACTAGAGCTGCTGAGTTAACGCAGTAGTCAATTAAAAGTTTTAAGAGTAACCACTCTGTATTTACAGAGAAACTTAAATTTCCTGTACCATATATCTCCATGGAAAAAGGAGGCCAGCTTTAGCCAGAGTAAAGAAATTGGCTTCCTTTGGTCCTAGTCTAAACATAAAAGTCAGACTTTTTGTAGCCAGAGTCAACATGGGATACAGTAGGACTCGCTGTATACTCTACCATAGGGTAACCGTCTTACCCTGGCATGGATAATTCTAACAAGAATTTTTCCAACTGATGTATTACTGTAAGTCTGGAAAAAAATTACTGCACTCATTCACAATTTATCACTCTATCTCCTATTATATATGATATCCTAGTTATAACTGGGAAGTGAGGCTAACAATGTGCTCTCTTCCCATTGTAACCATAACAGGTCTTGGTACGTGTGCAAAATCATCTCATCTCATCATGGGACCTTCTCAAATACATGGCTCACTGTTACAAAACTCTACAGATATTCATATATTATGTAATGCACAATACATCCATGTTGTAGTTGCAGTTGTTTGCATGAATGTCTGGATGCTTTCCATTCGTTTTGTAGCCTGGGATCAGTAAACTAAAAAATCCAGGATCTAGGTCATGCATATTGATGTACGTATTGATGGTCCTGGATGATATTCAATCAATGGCTACTAGCCATGATCAATAAGGGAAGCTCCATGATCAGAGGCAGTAAATCTTCGAACAGTACAGAAGGCAACATCGGGGGGAGGTTTTAGCCTCCATACCCTATTTGTATGCCCTTTAAGACATCTGATTGTCCACTGTCTGAAAAAGGATGTTGGACTAGATGGACCATTGGTCTGGTTCAGCAGGGAAGCTCTTATGATCTATGTTCTTAATTGCACTGAATAAACGTGTGTGGTTGTCCAAGTGGCTACTTGCAGATGTTTTAAGTACATACAATAAACACACATGGGGTGGGAAAGTAGGATCATGGCGCCAAGTTCTGTCCTTGACTTCAGAGCATCCTTTAGAAGTTATGCATAGAACATATAGCTGAAACTGAATTTAGATGTTGGTGTGGGAAGCCAGGGTTCTGGAAGTGATAGATACGCTTTTGCTGGAGGAGTAAAGTTAATATTATCTAATCAAGTTAAGAGATTGGTGGTGCCCCAGGCTACTGTTGTTGAACAAAATCTGGTATATTTTTCATCTGATTATAAATTATCTTTCTTTTAGACTCAGCTGTTAATCAAGCCAAATTGATACATGCTTCTGAAACCTCAAGGCTCGATAACTCTAATGTGATTTATGTGTGGGTGCCCTTGACGATATCAGTAAAACTCCAATTAGTACAAAATACAGTGGTTTGCTTGTTGGTGTAAGATGTTGAGTACATATTACTAGAACAACTTTGTTGACTTCCTGTCTGTTTCCGCGCTCACTTCAAAGTGATGGTTATTACCTATAAAGCCCCTCATGATCTGGGACCCTCATAACTGAAGAAGCAACCTTCCTTTTATCAAGCAGTTGAGGAACTCCCAAGTGAGGTTAATTTTGTGTCATTCTACCACCACATTCAGTTTGCTGTCATGAGATCTCATGTTTTCTGTTTTTGCCCCACTCCTCTGGAATACCCTACCAGAAGAAGTTTGTAGGGTGGTGGTGTCTACAAACTATGTAATCTTTTCCAAAAGCCTTTTGCTGATTGTTGAAAACACTTGATTTGGTGGTGATGAATGCAGTGCAGTTGCTCTAATTTTTGCTCTAATTTTGCTCTAATTGTTTTTTAGAAATTGTTTTCTAATTTTGCTCTAATTTTTGCTCTAATTTTGTTTATTTTAATGTTTTATCACCAATATATCTAAATCTCAACATGGCCTTATCAGTGGAAGCTTAAATCCAGAAACTGGAGCTATAACCACAGATCTTTCTATAAACCTGAAAAAAGCACCAGGTTTGCAAAAAAACCTAAACCTCGCCCCCCAAAACCCCCACAACAACAGCCCTGAATCTAAAATCTGTAAAAAAGAAAAGAAAAAAAGAGAGGTGGGTTAAAACCCACCAAAATAATAGGGGTGCAACCCTAGTGACAGCTGTATTGACTGGCTCTCTGTTGGATGGTTCTCTCTGCAGGGCATACAAGGTGGGGAATGATAAACAGGAGCCCTCAAAACCTCTGGTGCCTGGGGTCTCTGCCATCATTTACAATAAAAATAAAATAAATGCAACATTATATACAGGACAAGAATGAATGGTCCAGGCATTGCACGCCCCCTTCATTTATTTGCACTCACGTACACTATCAGGTATTTCTTTAGTTACATGACTGGTTACTGTAATATATTTTTGAGTTATACACACCTCTGAAACAACTGGTACAAGTTTGAGGACCTAACTGAAAGCTGTTCAGTTTAATGCAGCTGCTGAATTCCACACAAATAGAGAGAACAATTTCATTCATAGACAAATCATATATAATTCTATTGGTTTAGTGTTCATATGTATCTACAGAAATGAAAAAGTAAACATTCCATAACTGTGATCTTACAAATAACTTGCAGCTGCCTTTTGTTTTCTTGTGGTTTCTACTTTCTTAAAGGGAATTCATAATTCCAGGCTAAACATAACACTTCACCATCATTTCACCTCAATTCTAAGGGAAATAGTCTTGGAAACCTAATTCAAAGCTACCCTCATTCAGGAGGAAAAACAAAACAAAACAGAACTAAATTCATGTTAACTAGAAGAAGTAGTAAGGCAAAGAAAGTTGTGGCACCTGAGAAATTAATTCATTGTAGCCTTTATAATAATAGCCAATGGACTACTTCAGATGGATTTGATGAAATAATCTATTAAAATAATGATAATAAACTAGCTAACAAAGGAGCCAAGATTCAACTTTGGTTGAGCTGCAATAGCACAGACTCAAACAATTTAGAAAACCTGCAACAATGTTCCTTGAATTACTAAGTGATAAAATAAAATTGTAAGCTGTGAGGAATTACATGCCACATCAAAAGAATTCTCCCAATTTCCCATGTAGCATTATTATATTAGTTGCATTTTGTATGGCCAGAATTGCTTACCTTGTAACTCTAGAGAGACAACAGCTGTGTCATCTTCTAATCCTTCAATCACCTCACATTTGTATTTCCCATAATCCTCCAGCATTATATTATTGATTACAAGAGAGGCATCATTTTCTGTGCTTTTCTTCAGGAAGACTCTTCCCTGGTAATTTCCATAGCTCTTTTTGTGGTACCCCATTTCAACATAGACATCCACTTCTTTGAGGTAATCTGAGGTGAGTTTGGTCCACTTGACCCGAATTTTATGGGATCCTGAGTCAGATGATGCCTGGTCACGGTAAAATTTACATGGCAGTGTGACATTGCCACCCCGTTGTGAGAAGAGTTTAGTTTGTTCTGCTTCCACAAAAAGCCGAGGTCCATTTTCTGATCATCAGGGAAGGAAAGAAACACTGATTAGTATAAAATATTCCAGAAAGATAGTTATATTAATGTGCTGTGTACAGCAAAAGCGAACAAGGACTGTATCACACCTTAAGGACTAAGTTTTTATTTCTTGCCTTTTTTGTTTTTACTGATAAGTTAGCTCAGATAACCCAGTTAGTGCAGAATGCCACACTGAGAACTAGGTGGAACATGCACATTACTCCCATTCTACAGTCACTCCATTGGCTGCCTAGTGACCAAACTCAGTTCAAGGTATTGACTATCACATACAAAGCCCTCCATGGCCCTGTACTCTCATATTTGCAGGACCACCTCTCTCCCTAGGGTCTACCATGATAGCTTCACTCATATGAACAGGGCCTTCTGCAGGTGCCACCCTGCAAGTGGGCAAGATCAGCAACTACCCATAAACATGCATTTTCTGAAGTGGTTCCATATGGTGAAACTCCTCTTGTTTTTATATATATATATATTTAAAAAAATTATTCTCACACACACCAACCCTCACTATCTCTGTTGATACTTATAACTTGTTAGGACTCCATGGCCTACCATTGTTAGGATCCTTTATTTTCTATAAAAGGGCAGAAATATATAGCATTTGAGAGGCTTTTTGAAGTACAACTTTAAAATGGTTTTATTTGTCTCTTTTGGGAGGATTTTAAAGCTAGGTTAGCAAAGCTTCATAGCAGGAATGTGATTTGTAACAGAATAACAGAATTGAGGAACTTGAGATGGTTTTAGTTTAAAGTGATATACTGTAATTCCAAATGTATCAAGGTTGTTCACATACAAGTGTTTAAACTTTTATTTTCTATTGAGAGTGATTTCTTATGGCAGCCACTGGTTTGTTTCTTAAACTTGAACTTCTTTTACACAATGGTTCTTTAGTTGAAGGAGTAAGGAACATTAACACACTTTCCCAGTTTCTCCTTTAAACTGGCCTGGGATCACTCCTTTCACCAGAGCTATTTTCTGTTAAACTCTTAGGGGTCACTATATCAATCTTAGAGCTATTGCCCTAGATAACCGGTTATGGATCCTTCCTGATCGAAATCCCAAATGTGTTCCTTGAGAATCCTCCACCAAACAGCTTGCAACTCACACTGCAAGCCTCTTTATTGGGAACGTTTTCCACTGGTGTGCTCATCCCCGTAAAATTTTGGTGCTAAGATACCCCACACCAACCTCTTGCAAAGTCTCCAGCTAATTTCCCCCAATAAGATGTTATGCCTCTGCTTGGTGTAACATAATCTGTGCACATACAATATTAAAGAATATGAATAAATAAAAAAAGAAATAAAAGATAAGAAATAAACAAGAAGAACTTGCTACTGAGTCATAACCAACTGAAGGTGACCCCACTCATGGGGTGTTCCAGATGAGGGATTAGCAGAGGTGGTCTACCAGTGCCTTTCTCTGCATAGCAACCCCAGTCTTTCTTGGTGATCCTCCATCTACCAACCATACCAACCCTGCTTAGTTAGCTTGGATGAGCCCAGGCTAATCTGGGCTATTTAAGCTGCTGTAATGAAAAACTGACCAGGCCTAAACCAAATAAAATTTCTGTGTTCCTTTCTAGAGCATGTAACATCATTGGTACATGCACTAGACCGTAACTACTGCACATTTACTTGCAAGGCTAAATGAACTGTGATACTTATTCACAATGACAGGGAATTTCTCATTACTGCTTAAATTAGTCCCATCTGAATAGAGAGAAGGATTAAGAAATATTTCTTTTCTCTGTGCAAATGAGATTTCTTAAAATTAATGACAGTCTACAAGTTCATATAAACTAGCTGTTACAAAACAGTTTTTCTTTCTTAAAAGGTCTGTATTCGCAGTTTATCAGTATTCTGAAACTTTGTGATACACTGGGGTCCAGGATACAGGGCCCTACATTTAGAAGTATGCAAAAAACAAACAAACAAACCCTTTTTTCTTATTGGGTATACAGGACCCACAAAATATTGGTATTCCCAATATTTCTGATTTGGTTTTTTTTTTCTGGGTCCATTATTCCCTCTGGAGAAACTTTCTGGGTGGGGGGTGGTTTTTAAAGGTACAGGCAGCAAAACTGTTGTGATACTGCTGGAGCCTGTCCCTTAAATAACCCCCCAAATTTCAAGTAGATTGGACCAAGGGGTCCAATTCTATGGGCCCCTGAGCAGGTGCCCCCAGGTGTTCGCTATTATTTCCTATGGAGGGGGGAACCCTCCAAGCTGCTTCCGGGGCAAAAGCCATGCCTGCAAGCAGCAATCACTGGTCAAATGCCTCCCATGGAAGATCCAACAATAAGCCCAACCAGACACTGCATAAACCAGTAATCCCAGTAGAACCACAAGCCAATGTGCAAAGCCAATCAGAGCCACAATCAAACCAGAGAATCGCTGCAGTGGAAACTTCAGGGGGGGGGCACTTTTGCGAGCCCAACAGAAACGAATGCGATGTGCAGAAGCCTAGCAGAACTCAGTGCCACTGTGTCAGTGCAAGCTCAACAGCCTAATCACAGACAGTGCAACATATTCAAGCTACAGGGGGAGGGTGTTTGCAAGCCCAACACTAAAAAACCCATGAGCCTCACACAAAACAACTCCAGCGAAGGAAAAAAATAACACTTCTGAAACTGACAAACAGACTTGAAATTATTGTCGAAGGCTTTCACTGTCAGAGTTCATTGGTTCTTGTAGGTTATCCGGCCTGTGTGACCGTGGTCTTGGTATTTTCTTTCCTGACGTTTCGCCAGCAGCTACGGAAGGCATCTTCAGAGGAGTAAAACTGAAGGACAGTGTCTCTCAGTGTCAAGTGTGTTGGAAGAGTAATATATATAGTCAGAAGGGGGTTGGGTTTGAGCTGAATCATTGTCCTGCAAAAATATCAAAGGTAATGTCCTAATCATTGTCCTGTAAGTATCAAGATAATGTGCTAATGAGGGTGTGGTATGTTAATGTGGAACCATTGTATCCTGAAGTGATCTTAATGTGGAACCATTGTATCCTGAAGTGTTAACATGAAAAGTTTCTCCATCCTATTAAAGGAGTCACTGATAGCACCTTTGATACTTTTGCAGGACAATGACTCAGCTCAAACCCAACCTCCTTCTGACTATATATATTATATTATTATATATAGAAAATATAGAAAATACCAAGACCACGGTCACACAGCCCAGATAACCTACAAGAACAGACTTGAAATTGACAGAAGGAGTCTGGCAAACCCATAGAAACCCCCCCCCCCGACATAGAAACAAAGGAAAAACAGAAAAGACAGTCCCGGGAGCCTGCAAACGCTGGCTCCTGACCTCTCTGGTTAATCCTGAATATTTCCAGGATTTTTCAATACCATTTTTTCGGTATCCCAGAAAATCCCAAAATATATATCTGAAAAATACCAACACAATATTTTTTGGGTATATTTTTGGGTCAGTTTTAACCAAAGTCATATCCTTACCTACATTTTCAAATATAGCTCGCAATGATATTTGGAGCAATGTAATTTATGGAACTCTTGCATTGTTACAAACTTGCTTATGTTTGGAAAAGCATTGATTTTTTATCACTTCTATGGGTAAGAACTTTATTTCGTACAATGAGAAATACTGAAAATTTGACTATCATTATAATTTTGTATAAATCAGGGGAAAGGACTTCTATTTTCAGACAGCTTTATTGGATTACTAATTTAACTATGTAATTATATAGAATTATATGTATATGTTAATATTCTACATAAATCATTTTCCTGCAACCTCAATATTATTTATAATTAGATAATTTCATTTCTTTTATTGGGACTACAGTGGAGAAAACATTTTGTGATTTAATGTTGCTAAGAGCATACATTCTTCAGATGTCCTGAATATGTTCTATTTTCTCTTCAACAGTTTAACAGTTTACACTTGGCAGTTAAGTCTTGCTGAAAAACCACAACCAACTACCACATTTATTCAACAGGCAGAAAAACCCAAAGGTAAGCTCCACCCCTTAAAAATATTATAGACACACACACACAAATTATTATTGAACATAACTTTAACTTGTATGCAAATGTAAGGTGGCATCCTCTTTTTTGGGGGGGCGGGCGGATGGACTACCTGGAAAAGAAAACTAGTCCTGCATTTCAGTAAATACTGTATCCTTCCTTCTGTTCCAAACTTTTCAGTTATCAATATACCGTATTTTTCGCTCCATAGGACGCACCTTTCCATAAGACGCACCTAGTTTTTAGAGGAGGAAAACAAGAAAAAATCTTGTTTTCCTCCTCTAAAAACTTGTCTTATGGAGTGAATGCTGGATGGGAGCGTGCGCGTCGGGACGGCGTAGGCCGATGTTCCCCGTCCCGATGGCCAGCTGGGAGGCGGGCGGGGCAGCACAGAGCGAGCCGGCGCACGCGCCTAGCCGGCTCTGTGCGGCCCCGCCCACCTCCCAGCTGGCCGTCGGGGCGGGGAACGCCGGCTCGCGCCGTCCCGAGGTGCACACGCCCAGCCGGCATTCGCTTTTGAGGAGGAAAAAAGTGTGTCTTATGGAGCGAAAAATACGGTAATCATTTTTTGCCTTATAGCAGCTTTCACATCTGGTGACTTTTTGGCATGTCAACATTTTCAAGACAATCCGCTTGGTTTATTGTTGTTTTTAAAAGTCTCAAAAGTTGTATAGTTTCACTGAGTCATAATTATTTTGTAACACACCCTTCTCTTGGGAAATCCATGGAATACCCTGAGTTGAAAATGGCAAACAGCTTTCTTGTCTATTATCCTTCTCATACATTTTCTCTCACATATTTAAAAATGTTTGGTTTGGGTTGCACATACTGCTGTCTTTCATCATTACAGATAGTGAAGAATACAAAGCATAACCATAAAATATCCATACAATAGAAGAAAAATAGATCTTATTGCTGGAACCCAACATGTTTTTTGTTTTTTTTAAGAGAGAAAATCCACACGTGTGGATCTTCCATGAACTATCTATAAACTGACTCCATGTGATATTAATAATAAAGTTTCTTGTTTTAGAATCAATGGAGAAAATATAAATCTGGTAGACATTTAAATATTGCTGTGTATTAAAGTTCTGCACAGACAGAAATTAGAGTTATGCAGACCAGATTAGCAAGGAAACAATAGAGGCAGGGAAGAAAAGGGTCTTGATGGCAATGAAGGAAGAAAGCAGCAGGATGCTTCTCTGAAAACTGGACCACAAAGTATTCAGAATCAGTTTCTAAATGATAGGCACATTCCATAGTACTCAGTTTAATGTACTTGTGTGTATTAGACCCACTGTTAAAATTCAGCACATGATCTCACAGCTTTTGGAACAGAATGCACGGAAGGAGATTTATACACATATCTTACTCTTCTTGAAAATGAATCGAGTTAATGATACTTTAAGGTCATGTAATAGGCAGCTTCAGACTCACCTTTTACTAAGCCTTTACTACAATTGGTTCAAGGACTTTGAAAAGTTAAATTCTTTGGGGAATACTGCATTGCATCAAAATCATTTCAACATATAAAATGGACAGACATATTTTTTGCCATCAAATGACAGCTGACTTATAGAAACCCTGTGGGGTTTTCAAGACATCAGACGTTCAGAGGTGGTTTGCTATTGCTTGCCTCTGTGTCATGCCCCTGGTATTCCTTGGAGGTCTCCCATCTAAATACTTGCCAGGGTCGAGGCTGAGAGTGTGTGATTGGCCCAAGGTAACCCAGCAAGTTTCCACAGCAGAGTGGGGATTCAAACCTGGGTTTCCCTGAAGCTAGTCTAACACCTTAGCTACTACACCACATTGGCTCTCATTGACAGACAGATACAGTATATAAAATCTGTAATCACTGAAAAAAAATCAGATAAAACTTTTGGTGGCAAACATAATGTGAAAAGAACATTAATAGTATACACATGGAACACATATTTCTTTATATAAACACTATTTTATTCAACCGCAGAGTTTTTATTATAGACTTAATTTTATAGCTCAGATTTCTTTTCAGCAATTACACATTCCTGGGTCATCTAGCTCAGCTTCACTTCAGGAGAGGTTCAGTTTCAGAAGAAAAAGGTTCTGCTATCAGGCATTCCTAGAGCGTATGAACACGTGAAGCTGCCTTATACTGAATCACACCCTTGGTCCATCGAAGTCAGTATTGTCTACTCAGACCGGCAGTGGCTCTCCAAGGTCTCAGGCAAAGGTCTTTCACATCACCTACCTGCCTAGTCCCTTTAACTGGAGATGCCGGGGATTGAATCTGGGATCTTCTGCATGCCAAGCAGATGCTCTACCACTGAGCCACAGCCCCTCCTCTACAGCAAGGACTTGAACAAATTTAATGGACATTCCTTTTCCCCATGGAGTAGCTGAACTACATGAAAACCAACTGAAAAAAGGGGGGAGAAAAGAAACTCAACCTGAAAGTAGAACAAAACCAAAGGGATTGAGCTAAACACTATTAAAGTATTAGTAGCTGAACTATGCCCTGACCTGGATGGCACAGGCTAGCCTGATCTCTGAAAATCCTGCAACCTGATGGCACTTTACACACATACACAGCTGAATCGATCTTCAGCAAATCCTGAAATAATTCCACAACCTAGATTGATCAAGTTGTCT
The DNA here is from genome assembly GCF_029931775.1 of Euleptes europaea. NCBI lineage: Eukaryota > Metazoa > Chordata > Lepidosauria > Squamata > Sphaerodactylidae > Euleptes > Euleptes europaea. Next base: position 85,557,799 of record NC_079315.1, on the reverse strand, counting down.
GTTGGATCTAGACTTTTTATGATTTTAATTGTTTTATTGCCTACTGGGCAGGCCTTTGTATGTTAACGTGAAACACTGTGATAAAAATATTTGTACATACATACACACACACACACACACACACACACACACACACACACACAGAGTTGGGTGGAACCAACCATTCTCCAAGTAGCCTGCCTACAGTCTAAGGAGCCTTCCTCCAACTTGTGCCTCTTTGTCCAATGGCAGGAAGACTGCAGGAGGACTTAGAACATGAGCCAAAAGGAAATGCGGTATATAAATATTTTAAATAAATACACTTTGCTCAGTGGAGTGGTAGGATAGCGGCAGGATCCACTCCAGGAAATTCAGTATCTGCAAAGTTTTTAGAACATTTACATCTTTCTTACATTATCTTACAAACTGTAAATATTACAGACAGTTGCTTTTCTGGGTTGCCCAAATTCTGCTTCTTTCTGATGATATTGTGAACAAATGATAGAAAGTAATAAGTTTAAAAAGTTACTTTACATAGGTCCATCCTTGAAGACAACTCAGAAACTCCAGCTAGCATAGACTGCTGCAGCTTAATTACTATCAGAGGCTAGACAGCATATGTGTATTATATCAATTCTGTATTGCTACCAATTAGTATCCAGGTATAGTTCAAGGTACTGGTTATCACCTATAAAGCTTTATGGCCTAAGACCTGCATATCTGCAGAACCACTTCTTTCAATAATGCTCTGCTCATTGGAGCACAGCCTTCTGAACATTCCACTCTGTAAATGGGTAAGATCAACAGCTGCCCAAAGCAAGTATTCCCTGCTACGTTCAACATTATGAAAACCTTCTTAAGCACCACTGTAGATAAGCAATTAACTAGGGTTTAAGGATTTGACCTGAGCTACAAGATCGTGTGTACCTCTCCCTGTTCTTCCTCACAAATTCTACCTCCTTAGATCCAGCATTACACGAAACTGCTGCCAACATAGGTTAAAATGAGGCCAGTAACATTCCTAAGCTAAACTGAGGTCTCATATTCAATCAGGCTCTTAAAGTTCATTTAGATTTTAGAAGCATTCCCAGGCTCATTCTGAATAATACTGAACCTAGGTGGAAAGGAGCCAGAGAGAATATGTGACCGACAAAGAAGAAGAGTTGGTTTTTATATGCCAACTTTTTCTACCACTTAAGGAAGAATCAAACTGGCTTACAATCACCTTCCCTTCCTCTCCCCACAACAGACACCCTGTGAGGTAGGTGGGGCTGAGAAAGCTCTAAGAGAGCTATAACTAGACCAAGGTTACCCAACTGGCTTCATGTGTAGGAGTGGCGAAACCAACCCGGTTCATCAGATTATCCTTCACCACTCATGTGGAGGAGTGGGGAATCAAACCTGGTTCTCCAGATTAGAGTCCACTGCTCTAAACTACCGCTCTTAACCACTACACCACGCTGGAGGGGCCGATCCTGCAGCTTGCTCCTGGCGTGAAACCCAATTCATTGCACTGGCTTTAATGAAGAGTTAAACAATGGAAATAAGTGAGGCAGAAGGCTGTGGTATGTCCTTCTAAGAATTTTTCATGGAAAGGCAAGATGAATACGTCATGGATGTTTCAGTTACAGGACAAGCAGTTTCATGACAAACTAAGCGTATGCATTAAACTAGGAAGCACACTCAATTATTTCACCAATGATGAGTAGAGAATGTGTGGTCCTCAACCAATAGATACACTAGGATGGAGTCAATTACCCTTTTGTAGAAACTGCCACAGTTCTGTTCTATGTGTACTTGGCCTTTTCTTTTTTGGGGTGTGTGTGTGGGGGAGAAAATAAAATCTTCATATTAGCTGCACAGGCAAAAAAGAGTGTGTGTGTGTGTGTACTATAATATATTTTGGGTGCTATGGAAGAAAAAGAAAAGAATGTATTGTATATTATTTTTCAAATTTTCTCCTCCCCCTTTCCCCCCCTTTCTTATTTGTAATATTTTTTAAAAATTCAAAAGATCTGGCTCCTTGACTTGGCTCACTTCATTTCTGTCATGAGAAAAAGAACTATGTGCCAAAATTCTATACCGCCATCCCCATTATTATTGTAAGGATTATGGCCAGATGGGCCCCCTGATAAGCAATCTCTCATTAGCTAAAGATATAGATGTCGGATGAAGCAGAGCTGAATTCAAATTGAACTGATCGTTATCAGTAAGTACAACATCATATGTAATAGGAAAGAAAGAAAATGCACCCTACTAATACTAAAGTATAGGGTTGCCAGCTCCAGGTTGGGAAATTTCTGGAGATTTGGGGGCAGGGCCTGAGAAGGGTGGAGTTTAAGAAGGGGCGGGAGCTCTGTGTTGATTTGCAAAAGTGTATCAAGCTCTCCTTTTTTAACATTAATTTATTTAAAAGGCAGATTCTGTGTTTGTGCTTTCCAAACACCTTACATAATTGACCTGGAGACCTTGTGCTCTGATCCCAAACATAAAAGATGTAGTTACCTGATGGTGACTGAAATCCACATGCTGTTGCTGCACAAGTCCCAAGTTTGAGTCCCATCATTCGAAATAGGTAATGTAATGCTGAGGCCTGGTTTAAATTAAGCCTGAAGGGCTTCCAGTGACATGACAAAAAGCCAGTGACTGACCAAAAGGTCCTTACAACAGTTTTGAGCTATACAAAGAGTTTAGGGTTTTTGATCACAGTGCCACAGGCCCAGAATGCCATGTGTATAATCCAAGCATGGCTTCAGAGACAGATCAGTTGTCTACATTTGACTGTAACTGCAGCTTTTACTGTTCTGTAAAACTAAATTGAAGAAGAGATAAGGTGAAAGCCCATGAAAAAAGACTGCATATAAATCCATGTGCATGTATTTGACACCAGATTTATGTAGAATTTCAGAATCATGTGTAGAATTTTGTCCCCAAGGGAAGACTGATGTGGTGCAGCGGTTAGAGTATTGGAGTAGGACCTGGGATGACTGGGTTTGAATCTGTCACAACCATGGAAGCCTGCCAGGTGACCTTAGGCCCATCACAATCCAGCCTAATTTACCATCTCTAGGTTGTTGTTGTGAGGATTAGGTAGAACAGGGGGAATGATGTGAAACACCACTTTGGGTCCCCAATCAGGGAGAAAAGTGAGACATACATCAAAAATGGTTCTATGAACAAAACACACAAGAAAAAAGCCCACAAAAAATTGCTCACAGAAAAAAACCCACAGTCATAAATGCACACATTTTTTCCGTGTGGACTTTTTCCCATGTGGGCTTTTATGTCTGTGGGTTTTTTTTTTGTGTGTGTGTGATCAATTTTCATGTGGGCATTTTTCATGTGCGTTTTTTTCTGGTTACTATCAAAAATAAGTAAGCAATAAAGTAGGACATACTACATCTACAGTCCAGATGACATTTTTACAGGTTGTAGGTGGTCCTGCTACTTACTGAGCTTCTCAAAGCCTGTAGGTACTAGCACGATCAATGAATTCATTAGCCCATAACTAATTCTTGGAGACATTGGCAAAGGCTTCAATTTTCATATGATAATAGGCTAATCATGTGCCCCTAAGGAATTTTACTGGTGGGGGATGGAGAAGACAGGAAAAGCTCAACTACAGTTCCTATCAGCAGCAGAAGAATGTACCACACATGCAAACAACTACTGCAAAGGCATTGGGAAAACTGCTCTCTGTTCATGTTTACCCACTCTAGACAAGTCTTTGGGGGCAATATGCATGGCATAGTTTTTATATGTATAGATATACCTACAAGATCCTATGTTTGATACAGAGTTTAGGTAAACTCAAACGTTTGCACAATGTTTAAGCTGTGACATAGTTTAATAAAATATGTCACTGACATTCTCTTTCTTTTTCTTTCCCAGATCACTGTTCATTACTTTAAAAAAAATCCTAGACAAATTGCTTACATACATGAGGCTTCCAAATGCTTAATGCAGCATTTAGTGATCTATCTGCGAAAACACTGGTTATTGCAGAACTGCAAAAACAGAGGAAAGTTACTTGTTTCCAATGGATATCTTTATTTATTTATTTATTTATTTATTACATTTCTACCCCGCTCTCCCCAACCCAAAGGTTGGGCTCAGAGCGGCTTATAAGTGATCCATCTGCAAATCAAAGTTGTAGATGGAGAAGGACAGTGTTTTGTCAATGGTGAAAAGTTGTAGGCAGTGAACTGCTTGCACCAGCAGAAGGCTATTACTGAGGGCATAACTACACTTTACACCAGGCATATGAGCCTGTGTACTACTGAAATAAACCTGTTTATTTATGGTTTTCATCACCACATGTGGCTCCTACTGGGTTTTCATCCTCCAGATGAGGTCTGGAGATCCCCTGGATTTAAAACTGATCTCCAGACTACTGAGCAGTTCCCCTGGAGAAAATGGCAGCTTCGGAGGGCAGACTTTTATGGCATCATATCCCTGCTGGGCACCCTTCCCTCCCCAGGCTCCACCCCAAAACCTCCAGGAATTTTCCAACCCAGTGTTAGCAACCCTATTCCTTCAAATGTATAATCTTCTCATAACAAGTGAATGCCAGGTGGCACCCTGAGTTCAAGCATTGCTCTCATTGAGGACTAGAAGACTAAGCAGTCTCTGAAGCCTCCATTATAAAAATAGGAGTATAAAAGAAAAAATGTGAAATTTAAGTCCCTAGTTTCTCGATCTGGAGATGGGGTGTCATTACAAATAGTCCTTACTTTGCTTCTTGGTCTGGAGATGAAACAGCAGTAGTCTGATTTTTATTGAAGTACCAATTAATTACGACTAAAGTTTGAACTGGGTGGGGCAAATACATACTAATTAGTTAACTCCCTAGACCCCTTGTAAAACACATTCTATTGTTTCTGGATAAAAGTTTTAAAAATCACAAATCATTATTCAGCATAGGTTAGGTAGCAGTCTAGCTATGAACTCCTCTCAAAATTTACCAAAATCCCTAGCCCCTTTATAAAACCTTATTTTACCTGGTCCTTCAAGTCATTTTTTAAAATCCAAGATTATTATGAGTAACATTTTCTGTGAGATACTTAAAAAGCAATCAAATAGGACATTTTGGAAGTTCCGTTGTATGCCAAAGATTTCGAAAGTCCCCCCTTTCCCCCGTCTCCACTAAAAGTTATGGCACAAAAGACCAATAGATAACCGAAGAGCTAATTCTTAGAAATAGATAAATTAACACCCTATTTTTGCACCTGCTTTTAACCACTCAGGCAGCTTTTCCTTTCTAGTACCACTGAAAGCGATCCTGTGCAGTTTCTTCTTTTGACCTTGAGACAGAGTCTGGTGCTTGGAAATGTTGAGTCTTGCTAGCAAACACTAAAAGCTTCTTGGTATCAAATGGCAGCATAGAATACTTCACAAAAATTGCAAACACCAATAAATAAATGTCCTGAACTTGCAAACTTTATATTTACCAGTAGGCCATGTTATTAGAATTAACACTATTCACTTGCCTGTCACTTTTGCATAAATAAATGTTTTGGCTTGCTCCATGCAGGATGACCCTCAGTTGCTCAAACTGGGCTGAAAAACAACTGCATTGCACTGCAGCCTCAAAGCCTCCTATGAGCCATAAGCTTTAGGATTCAAAAGGACACACAGGATTATGCAGAGGGACAATATACCATCTTTTATGCATAAAAGCTATGGGGAAAACACATCTCTTCACTGAGGTAAGCTTCTTTCTGTATTGCTTGAATTGTATGCTATTTTTTTCAATAATCAATTGCTGCCATACATCTATGACAGGGAGGTCTTTTTTGTATGATCAGCTCTCAATAGACTGCTTACTGCTTTCAGTAAGTGTGTGCTTCTATTTCAGCAAATGTTGTTTTAATCTTAGAAATCACTGCATAGTTTCATATTGTATAACTGCAGTTCAAAATTTCCAAACTATACTCATCCAACATAGCAATAAAATGGCTAAATAATTTTGTTTTTAAAAGGCAGCAAATTCTATAATAGCAGTACAGCATCACAACTCTGCTGCTTAATTTAGTTACTTACCATGGATGTGAATAATTCTGTCGTGCTCCAGAGTGAAGTTGGCAGCATGATGGTCAGCCCAGCAGAAAGAAATCAGCACCAGAAAAAGTAGACTCTTCATCGTTTATAGCCCAAGAATCTTCTTCACTGTCAGAGTACCACATATAAAGAAATGTGTGAAATTAGGAAACCTTAACAGGTTTGCACTGCACAAGTTGTTACAATCCCATCACTCTCTCATTCCACTCTAAAAATTTAACCCACTCTGCTTGAAAAGTTACTGCAGGCTGGTGACTTTTTAAAAAACTTGTAGTGATGGCTCCTTTTTAACTTCATAGACGTGACAATCAGATATGCAATTGAGTAACTGCCCATTGAAATAATAAAAAATTGAAACATGCAATAATCCCTTCCTCCACCACTAAATCTGTCAATTAGCAATGATTATGACTCTTAAATGGTAAGTGTATTTTGGATTTATTCAAAAATTACTCAGAATTTATTCTGTTGTTGTCCTTAAAACAATAATGTATGTCTCAGATGATGCTGTATTGTAATCTGTATTTAACGAAACAATTTAATATATTTTGGGCTTTTTATGCATCTTAGTTAATTTAGCAAAGTGGTATAGTGTCTTCATCTTCTCTTAGGAGAATCCAGGCTGACCAGCAAAAGCATACTTTGTTTCATATACACTTACCATTTTAGAGTCTCTAGTCTACAGTGAAATGTTGAAAACCATGCACAAAGTAGGCTAGAAGTTGTATTTGCTACCACTGCAGTTGCCCTGATTGATTTTTCATTCATTTCTATCTAGAATGCTGACGCACTAAATTGTGTGCCAGGTAGGGTCCCTGCAGTCAGCAAAGATACTGAATGCTGCAGGGGAAATCTCTGCCTGTCTCAGAATAGCAATTAGGCAAATGAAGTCTGAAAATAGATAAGAAGTACAAAATTCAAGACCTTCTATGCAGAAAGTTCAGGCTGCTATGTTCTTTAAAGGCATCGCTTTCATAGCTCTGTATTCTGTTTTTCAAAAAGCGCTTAAAAATATTTCTTGAAGGATAATGTGAACAGATAAGTCTCTGCAGATAAGGATGAACAGGGGTGACACAGAAAATAGAGTTCACCTCATTTTGTTAAAATTAGAACTTGAGGTGGATCTCAATCAAAATTCATGATCTAAATCCCCTAACCTTGGAGGAATGAAGCTTTCCATCAAAATCTGGACATATTTCTGTTTTTACGTACAGTACCTACCTTGGCCTCCAGCTATTTTACACTCCAAAACCACAAACTGCTGCTCTGGCAAATATATTTTAGCAATGGATATTAAGGCTTCTGCAATAGGATATCATTGCTGAAGCACTGCAATGGCATCCCGAGCCAATCAATGAGGTTACCCTACAGAAACTGCTTATGTCAGCATTGCTGCATTGGCAATACTCATCGTAACTCATGCCAAATAAGCAAGGAAAGAAAAACGTTGGGAGTTAGAACTTGACCTAACTTATCTATGTGCTTCAATTTATCAGATGAACTGGTATCACCCTATGTGCTTAGTATTTGTTACTGGTTATTTTAATAAAAAAAACTGCAGCTGCTGCTGAGAGCTAGATTTGAGTCCAGTAGCATCTTAAAGACGAACAAGCTTTCCAGGGTATATAAGCTTTTGACAGCATAGTAAGTGTTATGCCCTAATCCAGAAGCATGTATGTACGCATGTATCTCTAGCCAAATGATCAGTGATATGTGACACAGGAGGGAAAGAGGCAGGGACTTTATCTGACCTCCTGTTTCCCATTCCTAATATTTGCACTATCATCAGTAGGGTTGCCAGGTCCCTCTTCACCACCAGCGGGAGATTTTGGGGGCGGAGCCTGAGGAGGGTGGGGTTTGGGGAGGGGAGGGGACTTCAATGCCATAGAGTCCAATTGCCAAAATGACCATTTTCTCCAGCTGGAGATCTGTTGAAATAGCAATCTCCAGCTAGTACCTGGAGGTTGGCAACCCTAATCACCAGTCTTCTTGCTGAGGCTAACCATGCACAGTCCCAGCAGTTAGTTAGGGCATAGAGCCTTATGCACAGCAGTTTGCATGCCTGATTCCTCATCCATCTATGATACAAGTGAAGAAGCCTTGTTACATGCACATATTCTTCCTGGATGTACTGGGGTAATGATACTTTTTAGCAACATCACCATGATCTACTCTGTCTGACATTTATGGCTAAAAGACTGGATTCATATATTAAGATGCATGAGGTACAGTTGCAGACCAAAATGCACTGACTGCTGCCCTAACCAGAGCTGCTAGAAGGACATTCTTTATAATTTTTTAAAAAGCACTTGGATTTCCTTTCAGTGTTTCCATTAAAGCATGAGGCCAGTGCAGAATTACTTTGTAAGTTCTTGGTTTTGTACAGGGGTCCTACAATCCTTACTAACGTCCACAAATAAGTATCTCATCATCCAGGAACTTGTTTTAGTACCATAGCAATCCTGCCCTCTTTTAGTCTGCATGAAGAACAGAAGTCATTTTCTTAAGGTGACATCATTCAACACTAGTTTATCCCTATTTGTTTCACCCCCATTCTCAACGCTAGCCTACAGATTTAAAATAGGACCAAATAAACATATGCAGTGGCACACTGCAAAATACTTCTTTATGTGAATACAAGAGAACTCTGACTCACTATACGCTTTAGGAGAAGTTTTATAAAATCATAAAATGGATGTAATTGGATTTACTTTGCCAACCAGCACATATTTGAAACTTCTCAGTTTCCATTACATTCAGTGATTTTTTTTGCCACTATAGACACAGAGGGTCTGAAACACAGTGAATGCATTAGCTTCATGAATTTAATGAAGCATGATGAGCTGGTTAGACTGGTGACACCATATGTTTACCATGGATTCATTCCTGCTTGGACTGATAATGATAAAACCCTGTGCTAAAGAGATATGCAGACCTGTTCCTTTATTTCTTGGTTTGTTGCCTTGCCTCCCCATGCTCTTGCCCTCAGATGACCTGAGAGCTAGGGTTGCCAGGTCTCTCTTCGCCACCGGCTGGAGGATTTTGGGGCAGAGCCTGAGGAGGGCAGGGCTTGGGGAGGGACTTCAATGCCATAGAGTCCAATTGCCAAAGCGGCCATTTTCTCCAGGTGAACTGATCTCTTTTGGCTGGAAATCAGTTGTAATAGCAGGAGATCTCCAGCTGGTACCTGGAGGTTGGCAACCCTAATGAGAGCCCATAGAATATGTTATACATCCCTGTCCTCCTGAATACCTCTACACATGGAATTTTGCACATCCACTGGAAAAAGATGCATGATTTTATTTCATTTTATTTATTTAAATATAGTGGGCTGGAACATCTATGTATTATTACAAGCCAGTTCACAATGTTAGAATGTGAATGTTATTGTTATTTTGTTCTTATGAGGATATCAACATCAAGTAAAAGCTTTGATTTTTGCTTGGTGGCCCCATAACCTTCCATCATAACTGTTATAGATTTTCCTTTTTAATTATTGCATGCAATCACTATACTGTCCTGCAAAATAAGGGAGGCATGATGGAGGTAATAATACCAGCACAAATCAAAACTCTAACAACTCTAACTCCGACACAATGGGAGACACATTTTTGCCTGTAGCTTCTTTGTTAACCTACTATGAGTTTAATCCTCAGGAAACATGTGTCCCAACAAAGGATTATTACTCACAAATCTCAAAGAGATAACAGAAAGAAGTTCAGATTTGTAAGAAATTTAAATACAGGATGGTAAATGTTTAAAAACACTGAATGCTGCAGAATCTAGAAAGCTTGTTCTGCAATTAACATGAAACACGAGGAGACATTTCTACAGCTTCAAGAGGATTCTCGTGTAAAAAGAAAGCATGCAGTCAATAATCAAATAAACAGGAAGCCATAAAGCAAGCCTCAAAGTTTACTAGGAATAATCATTCGTCAAAGAAAACAGAAAGCGTTTACACGCATTCCTGAGGTTTCAGCGTGGGGGAATGGCGGGGAGGAGGCGCAGCTGGGCACCTCCTAACCCGTTTCCCTGGCACCGAAAACCAAAAAAAGCCTTTTAGAGGCTTTTAAAAGTTTAAATGGTGCTTTTTGCCCCATAGAGAAAAGCGAGGCTGCACCTGTTAAAAAGCAGGCGCAGACTCGCTCTTCTCGGCGCCGGAGTTCCTGGGGGCCAAAGGGGACAGGAAGCCGCCAACGGCAGCTCCTTTCCCCAGCCCACCCTGAGAACGCCTCCTGGGATGCCAGCACAGGCCTTTATGCGGGTGGGACGGCGGTGGAAGGCCCTGTCAGTGTCCCGGGGTGGCGCTGCTGCTGCAGCCCCTGGAAACTGGCGTTCAGGCCTTCCTGCTAGCATTTGGGCCACTAATGCCAGGGTCAGTAGCCCAGATGCCGGCATGGGGGGCCCTAACGCTGGCACAGTGCCTTCCTGGCCTCCTAAGGGTTTTTGCCCCTACAGCTCAGGAATGCGCTGTTAGTCACTCACCAGAACAGAATTTTTCTGGTATGTGTTTTGACCTACATTGCTAAAAACTGGGATCCTTTCTCCTAAATGTCTCAAATTGGACACGGACGTTCCTCTGAATGAGTGATACAATCCCTGAAAAAAATCCTCATCCTATTTGTATGGAAAACAAGGAAGTTATTGCTAGAAATATGCTTTACGTTCAAATAATGGAAAATTAAATTGAGTTAATACATAAATGAATGAAACAAAAACAGATGAAACGGAGCTCTCATGTGAGCAGAAATGCAGACTATGGTAGAGCCATCTGCTCCAAGGCAGTCATACATGGTATCCCCACTTGCATTCTTCTTGCGCAAGATCTCGTGCAATTTCTGGGTGCTATAATATGTAGGGAGGGAGACTCAAGGTGTTGTACAAGATACATGCAAGTGGAACTAGGCTAAATCTATGCTTCTGCTTGTGCACTACTGGATCCAAGCCACAGTATTCTTTCTCCTATACTATACCATATTTTTATTCACGGCCATAACTGGGGGGGGGGGTTTGTGAGGAGAGCAGCTGCTGCTCCCGTGGCATGCAGAGAGGGTGGCACAACTGCCCCCTCTACCTGGCCCACTCCTCCTGTAGGAGAAGCAGTTCTGCCACCCTCTCTGCATGCCACAGGGGCGGTGGCTGCCCTCCTCGCCCCCTCCCTTCGCTATGGCCGTTTTCATTGGAATACTGGCATCTTGCAACAGAAAATGTATAGCTTCCTCCAGGAAATCGTTTTCTTCAAAAGTGAAATCCCTTAAAGATCTGATCTATATATTTGAATTAACAGTCATAGGATAAAATATTGATGAAAAAGTCTAGTGAAACACTTATTAAAAAGTCATTAAAAATACAGGCAGCTAAAATAATTTTTAAGGAGCTGTTTCTGTGTGTACAGTTTGTCAATGTAATTTTGTTTTTACTAAGTTGACAGAAAATATGTAGGCTGAGAGCAGGATTTATCACAATTCTGCTCCTCCTTACACACATTCATTCTACTCACTTCGACTGTGTGCCCTTGAGTAACTAATCTATATGTCTACAACCCCAGAACATACTGTATCACAACCTTTATATTACAGCAGGAGGTGAAGTGGTGGAAGGTGTAGATTAATCAAAGTTTATACAATACATAATTAATTCATAATGAGTCAGTAGGATATTGTGGCTTGAATCCAGCTGAATGCTTAATTTTGTTTTGTTTTATTTTCTCATACACTCATAAATGAATGGGCTTCCTAGTATAAATAAACTTTGTGAAATGACAAATAATGGAATATAAATAAATACAAAACTAAACTAAAATTGTTAAGCTCTGCAGTATTCAGCACAGAACAATATTAGCAAAGACCTTTTTTGAATGAAAAATTAACAATTTCTCACTGAACTAGGAAGAAGACAATTATAGAAATCACTGAAATTAGAGTATAGATTAAATATTTCTGATGCACACTGGTCTAGCTGGACACTTCCATGGGTGGAACAATTTCTGTCCTGGGAGTGTCACTTTCTTGTCTTTCCTTCCTGCTACAGCCCCAAAAGTTACATCCTGGGGTCTGTGAAAGAAAACTGAAATAGTCTCTTATCCTGTCTGCCTAATGTTTGGCAGGAAGCAACACTTTCTTTGAAGGAGCAATCTCTGAGAAGTCCTTCTCAACTACACGGATCAGAAATATGTTTTGCCCATGTACGCCTATAAAACCAGTAACCTTTCTCTTATCTGCCTGAAATTAGGGAAAGTTCATCTGTGATACAGTCTTCAAGCCTAACAGCATATTCCTGAGCCTCCAGGGCAAAAGCCCTTAGGAGGCCAGGGAGGCGCTGTGCCGGTGTTCAGGCCTCCCGTGCTGGCATCTGGGCCACTTATGCTGGCGTTAGTGGCCCCAACGCTGGTGAGGAGGACCGAACGCCGCTCTTTGGCTGCTGGCGTGGCCATGCCACCCCAGGACACCAGCAGGGCCTTCCATCGGCGTCTTGCTGGCGCAGAGGACCATGCCGGCATTCTGGGAGGCATTCCTGGGGTGCCTCACTGTTTTCAATTAGGCTTTTAGCCCCAGTGAAAACAAAAAAAGTCTTTAAAAGGATTTTTTGTTCTGGCGGCATGCAGGGAACAGGTTACGAGGCGGCGTGGCCACATCTCTTCCCCACTGACCCCGCACGCCAGCCACTCAGGAATGTGCTGTAAGTGTGCTAAGGAGGATGTCGCATTGAGCTCAATGGGACAAGCTTCTGAGTAGATATGCTTCGCACTGCATTGACAATGTCTGAAAATAAGAAATATGAAACCTATATTCGTATCTGTGAACGGAGCCTTGAGGGCTCCTTCTCTTCTGAGGCGAAGGGCATCTTGAGCTGTGGATGGTTGTCCACCCCCTATCCGGGGAGGCAGGACCAATTTTGATTTCCTGTCACCCTTGGCGGGAAACCAGCCTGCAGGAACTCAGTTACAGGCTTGCCTAGCTAATAGACAGGAATGAACAAGGTATGATTGAACAAACTGCAACATTAACAATCAAACAGGGAATGAAAGACAAGTATTGGGACCTGGAACTAGGTCTGAACTGACTGTAATCTGGTATAAGGAGGTCGACAGCATGTTCTGTTATCTTCGCCTGGGTGGGCAAGATGCCCTTCACCTCAGAAGAGAAGGAGCCCTCACGGTAAGTAGTCAAGGCTCCGTTCTCCTCTGAGGCAAGGGCATCTTGAGCTGTGGGACCTATAAGAGCTCCCATTAGGGCGGGTTACGAATCTTTCTCCATGACATGCTGTAAGACTCTGCGACCGAATGCCACTTGAGCAGAAGACCATGCACTGATCCTATAATGTTTGACAAAAGTTGAAACTGTGGACCACGTAGCCGCCCAGCAAATCTCGTCAACTGGGGCTTGCTTGTCGAAAGCTGCCATTGTGGAGGTGCTACGGAGAGACTGTGCAGTGATGCCCTGTGGTACGGGAACTTTGGCTGCTTTGTATGCCTCTGCTATGGCATGTTTCAGGGTATAGCTGATAGCTGCAGCTGACATTCTGAGTCCCATATTGGGGTTAGAGATGTTGATGAACATATAGTCCAATTTTCTGAGGTCTGCTGTTCTATTGATGAAGATGCGAATGGCCCTACGTAAGTCCAAGGAATGCCATTCTCGCTCTTTAGGACAAGAGGGTCTTGGACAAAAGGATGGCAGAAATATCTCCTGGGAACGATGGAAAGGAGAGTTCACTTTAGGAAGAAAGGTGGGATCTGGTCTTAGGACCACCTTGTCTTTATGAAAAATACAAAGTCCCTGACGGATAGAAAGGGCTCTTAGTTCCGAAACAAGTTGCACTGACGTAATGGCAACCAGGAAGACAACTTTCATCCTAAGAAGCTTCATGGGGACTGAGCGAAGAGGCTCAAAGGGGGCCTTAGTGAGAGCCTTGAGTACTAGACTGAGGCTCCAGGTAGGGAAGTGGTGTACCATCGGAGGCCGGGTCTGGGCTATTCCCTTCAGGAAGGAGACAATGTGGCGATGTTTTGAGGTTGTAATTCCCTCCAGTGCAGGAATTACCATGGTAAGGGCCGCCACCTGTGGGCGCAAGGTGGAGGCTGATAGATTTAAGTGCACTCCCTCTTGCAGAAACTCTAGCATGTTACTGACTCCTGGTTTCAGAGGGTCAAATTTCTTCCTGCGAGCCCATCTTACGAACGCTTTCCAGGATGCGTTGTATATGCGACGGGCAGCCGGTCTGCGTGCGACCAGGATGGTGACTGCCACCTCCTTTGAGTACTCCAAGTCGAGAAGGCTCATCTGTTCAAGTGCCATATGGTCAAATAGAACCACTGGGGGTCTGGGTGGATTAGGGGACCCTGATGTAGGAGCCCCCACGATATTGGAATCCGCCATGGATCTTGCACTGACATCTGACACAACGTGGTGAACCATGGTCTGCGAGGCCACCAGGAGAACGTTGGCCCTTTCTGCCCGAATCTTGCAGAGAACCTTGGGCAGAATTAGAAGGGGCGGGAAGGCGTATAGCAGTTGGCTGGGCCACGGGCTTAGGAGGGCGTCTACTCTCTCTGCTGCTGGATGGAAGTATCTCGAGAGGTATCTTGGAAGTCTGGAATTGTTGGACGAGGTGAATAAATCGACCTTTGGTAGACCAAATCTTTGAGTGATGAGAAGAAAGGAATCTTGATCTAAGGACCACTGTCCTTTGTCTACGCACCGTTGGCTCAACCAGTCCACTTTCACATTGAGGATCCCCCTTATGTGTTCTGCCCGTAGAGATTGGATTTTGATCTGGGCCCATTTGAAGATCTGGACCGATTCTTGGTGTAGCACTGTCGACCTTGTGTCCCCCTGCTTGTTGAGGTGGGCCTTGGTTGTTGTGTTGTCCATCCTGACTAGGACGTGTCGGTTCCGAAGGTCCGCTGAGAATCGGAGGAGCGCCAGTTTCACTGCCCTTAACTCCAGGAGATAGATATGCAGAGTCGTCTCCTGTGTGGACCAGCGCCCCTGGGTGATTTGCTCGTTGAGGGTGGCTCCCCATCCCTCTAGGCTGGCATCTGTAAATAGTTGGATCGACTCCTCGTGCAAGTACTGAGTAGGCTTGTGTAGATTGGCAGGAGTCGACCACCATCGAAGACTCTGGCAGACTCTGAGAGGTAGAGGAATGGCTTTATCCCTCTTTCGGCCGATGTCCCTTTGATGTGGATGGAGAAGCCATTGCAAGGGTCTTGAATGGAACATGGCCCAGGGTACCACCGCTATGCACAAAATCATGCATCCTAGCAGTTTGGCTAAGGACATTAGCCGGGCTAACTTGGATCTGGTGGCGGAAGAGGCAAGTAGTAGGATCTTCTCTACCCTCTCCTGGGACAGGGACAATGAGCTCATTCGCGAATCTATGCGAACCCCCAAATGCACCATGACCTGGGAAGGACTGAGTGAACTTTTCTCGAAGTTCACTAAATAGCCATGGTCTTGGAGGGCCTGAACTACTCTGGTGGTATGAGCCCGGGATTGCTCTCTGGACTGGGCACAGATCAGGATGTCGTCCAGGTACGGGTGCACCTGGATGGACTCCTGTTTGAGGAGGGCTATCACTGTTACCAAGGTCTTCGTGAACACACGTAGGGCGGAACCTAATCCGAATGGGAGGGCCCTGAACTGGTAGTGGTCATGGCCGTAGTCGAACCAGAGGAACCTCCTGTGAGCGGGGTGAATGAGCACATGGAGGTAGGCCTCCATGAGATCCACCGCTGTCATGAAGGTGCCTGGTTGGAGGGACTCGACAATTGAGCACAGAGTTTCCATCCGGAAATGCTTGCTCTGCATCCTCCTGTTGATGTACTTTAAATCGAGGATGGCCCTCCAGTCCCCATTCTTCTTGGGGACGGTGAAGAAGATTGAGTATACTCCCAACCTTTTCTACAGCTCTGATATGTAATAAATGCTGAATGGCCTTGATGGTTCTGGCCCGTTTCTCCTTTCTGAAGGAGATAGGGGAGGAAAGAAAATGGTCTCGAGGTCGAGAGGAAAACTCCAGGAGGTACCCCTGTGAAATTATTTGGGAAACCCACGAGTCCGGATTGGACTTGGCCCATCTGGAGCTGAAGGCCTGTAGTCTCCCCGCTACTACCAGTGGCGTGGCGTCACTGGGAGTTGTTCTTGGGGAACTTGTCCCCTTTATCTTGTCTGGATTGCCCTTGCCTCTGAAATTTTCCCCCTTTTCGAAAGGACTTATTGGAGTTCCAGGAGCCTTTTCTATAGTCAGCTCGATACCTGGGTGACACCTTGGATGAACGAAAGGAAGGGTAGGAGGGGGTTCGGTTTTCCTTCCTGAGCTACCTTGGGAGCACATGCTTTTTATCCCTGGTTTAGATCAGGATCCTGTTCATCTTTTCCCCAAAGAGTCTACTCTCCTTAATGGGGTAGGACAGGGGTCTGCAAAGTGTGGCTCGTTGAGTGCGGCTCTCCGAACTTGGTTCAGAGCCCCTGCTCTCACGCCCGCTCGCGCAGGCAGCCAGGCTGCGGAGCTGGCGCACCTGAGAGAGAGCGAGCGAGCACGAGAGAGAAGGCAAGCGGACGCGCTGTCTCTCCCCCCCTGCCGTGGAGAATGGCCAGGTCCCCCTTTCCCTTGCCCTCAATGGTTGGGAGGCTAAAGCCTCCCCTCCCCTCTAGCCGCGCGATTGCTGGGCGGGCGGCTCAGTGATTTCTGCTCCCCCGCCTGCCTATCAGCTGTTGGGCGGGGCGGGCTTCCTTTGGTAGACCTGGCCTCCGGCTGAGTCCCATTGGGAGGCCATGTCTACCCACCGAATTTCTTGGCGGTAGACCTGGACTCCGAGGAGGGGAAAAAAGTCCCCCTTCAGAGGCCAGGTCTACTAATTGGCTTCTATGGACCTCCAGAGGCCAGGTCTACTGCCAAGAAAGCCAATGGGTAGACCTGGCCTCCCAATGGGACTCAGCCGGAGGCCAGGTCTACCAATAGGCTTTTATGGCGGTAGACCAGGCCTCCAGACGTGGACTCCGGACGGGGAGGGAGAAATGGCAGGGACTTACAATTTAATTTTTATCAATAAATAAGATCACTATTAAGTATGATATCAAGTTTTATTCAGTGTACCTATAGTTTAATTAAGACTTAAAACTTTAATTAAAGTTTATTAAGTTAATAAACAGGGTACCTACCTATACAGTTTAAGAAATTTGGCTCTCAAAAGAAATTTCAATCATTGTACTGTTGATATTTGGCTCTTTTGACTAATGAGTTTGCTGACCCCTGGGGTAGGACGTGAGGATAGTTTTAGATCTAAAGTCAGCAGGCCAGGCTCTCAGCCACAGGGCCCTTCTGATGGAGGTAGTAGAGGCTATGGATCTGGCCGCAAAGGACATCGTGTCCAGGGAGGCATCCGCCATTAGGGTAATAGCACTCAGAACCCTCTCCAGCCCCCCTATGACCTGGCGATTATCCTCGGGCACCAGTTGGATGAGCTTCTTTACCCACAAATAAGAAGCTCTTGCGAATATGGATGTAGCGGCACTGGCCTTAATGGCCATGGCTGAGGCTTCATGAGCCTTCCTGGCCAAATCTGTCTTTCTGTCCATCTGGTCTCGGATTGAACCCACGCCGTCCTCTGGGACCAACCCCGGGGCCTGGAGGTCTGCCACTGGGCCATCTACTAAATGTACCTTCAGCATTTTCATGGCATGGGGGGCCAGGCTATAATGCCTCTTAACGTGTATCAGGACCTGCTTGTTGGAGGATGGGTTGTCCCATTCATCAGTAAGAGCCCTAATAAAGAACTCGGGGAAGGGAACCAGATTGCTCTGGGCCTTTTTCCTAGGAAAGCACTCCTTCACTCCCTGCTTAAATTTGGTTTTGGGTTCTTCAGAGGTTTCCTGTTCTTCGTTTAGGTCCAGGGCCAGCATAGCTTTTGCCAGCAGGCCTTGGAAATCCTCCCCAGAGAACAGCCTGGGCTGCTGTTCCTCCGGGTGGGGAGCCTCGTCCCCAGAATCAAATTCCCCTTCCTCACGGCCCTCGTCTCTGGAATCCTGATCGGAGGAATGAGAGTTGGTCTGGCTGGAGGGGGCGGGCTGTGCGGCCGGAGTTTTCATGGCTGTCTTAATGGGCCACGGACCCGGGGCAGAGGGTCCCGGGGAGTTGGCGGAACTCAAATCCTCTCCCACGGTGTGGCTCTGGGAGGAGGGGGGGGAACCGCCGGGAGCCGGCCAAGGAAAGGGAGGCAGGCACATTTGAAATGCCTGAAAGGCTTGCCATTGCCTTTGGAGGGCCAGGTTAACCAGCCCATCCACCTGCTCCATGGACAAGAACCGCCCCGCAGCCGATTCTGGTGTAGGGAAGGGATTAGGAACAAACTGCCCCGTCGCTGCCTGTTTTATGGCCAAAAGCCTCCCCGCCGCTGGATTTAATGAAAAGGAGGGGAAGTTGGACGTGAACTGCCCCGCCGCCTCTTCTAAAGGGGGGGGGATGTTACCACCTCCCATCGGGGTTGCCGCGGGAACTGGAGCCGCAGGCGAGGCTGGAGCGGTGAGCTGAACTCGCGAATAGGCAGCGGGGACCTTCCCGCTGGCTTTCACTCTGAAACCGACCTTGCTGCCGTGTTTTCTCCATTTCGGTCCAAAAAGGCTCAGCACGGCTTTTCACGCCTTTTTTATTTTTGGCTGTGTGGCGGCTTCTTGGGCGCCCTGCTGTTCTCCACTCTTCTCCTCTGCCACCAAGGGTCCGCTTTCGCAGCCGTTGAATGGACCGTAGTCCTTTTGGGCGAATTGGACCAGCCCAACCCTGTAGTCCTCTTCAGAGAGGAGATCGTCTTCCCTATTCAAAATGGCATCCGCTATCTTCCCAACTTCTTTCCCTTGATGCCCGGTAGGGCACACAAGGGAAAAATAGACACAGGGGGAAATGGGTGGACAGGACGGTGGGTATGGGAGGAGGAAGACTCAGGGAGAAAAAGAAGAAGGAAAAGACAAACGGATCCCTAAACTACTCCTACAACAATACAGAGCTGTGAATATCACTGCTCTCCCCTCTAGGCAGGACTAAAGACTGAGTTCCTGCAGGATGGTTTCCCACCAAGGGCGACAGGAAATCAAAATTGGTCCTGCCTCCCCGGATAGGGCATGGACAACCACCCACCGCTCAAGATGCCCTTGCCTCAGAGGAGAATGGAACACTTACAAGATTACTGTAGTATCTAACATCAATTATTATGAATCTATTATTCATGTTAACAAAATTGCTTTAAAATGTGCATAATATTTGCATATAATGCCATCATAGGAGTAAAGTGTTCTTCTAACTCTTGTGTTTCAGAGAAAGAAGATCAACAGCCCTGCTATTCAAGGAAAATATTAGTACATGTTAAGGCGCAATAACGTAAATCTGTTAAAACAAGGTATTGATCAAGTGCATGGAGGGGAACCTTTGTGACTGGATCTCGTCTCTTTTGTGTGAAGTTGGAGGAGGAGGTGGAGGAAAGAGGCTGTTGCATTTGTGCCATCATTCCCATTGCCCTAGATTTCTGCAGACTGAAGCCGCACAAATGGGGAAGGAAGTATGTGGGGAGACCGTCACTCCATCTCAGAAGACCATCAGTGTTTCACCAGAGAAGCAATATAGCCTGAAGCTGTGGACTTTCTCTGCAGTCATGCTATGTGTAGTGCAAGCTCCAAAGGAGCCAGTGGTAAAAGATGGCAATTTGGCTCCACTTGAGTTGCCTCCCCAGGAACAGGAAAAAGGCCACAAGGAAATATGGTGCTAATTAAACCCAGCCTTGAAAAGCATCAGGGAAGAAGTACATCTTATAACCAACTCATCATTAACTACAGAAACTGTGCCATAGCCTCTAAAGCCAAGGCAGAATCAATTACTGAGCCAGTGTTGAAAATCATGTTCTTAATACCTTTTTCCAGCAAGTACAAGGCCGTTTACCATGTAATGATCTTAAAGTCAACCCTGCTGGATCAGACCAATGGTGCTTCCAGTCTAGGATCCTGTTATACGTGGCCAACCATATACTTCTGGAAAACCCACCAGCAGGGCTGAACATCAAAAGTTTGTGTACTAGTTGTTGTTGTTTACTAGTACTGGTATTCAGAGGGTTACTCCCTCTGAAAATGGAGATTCCATTTAGTCACAGCTAATAGCCATTGATGGTCACATATTCCACAAATTTTAATGATCCACTTTAAAAGACAACAAAATTAGTGATCACCACTATATCAAGTGGCAGAGAAGTCTACAAGTTAATTACTCTTCAAGTGAAAAAGTAACATTATGGGTGCTGAAGCCTATTTTGTGAACAGGCATTGTTCCTGAAGACTGATCGCATTTCAGTAACATCTGTAGCAGGACTTTTTAGCCATCAGGACCAAGAGTAATAACATAGCCTTTACTACATTGAAATGTATTAAGGAGACCCAAAGAACTTAGCATCTTGTTCTTTCTCTTTCAGTATTGGCTAAGTGGGCATAGGTAGATCTTTTCCTTGCAATAAGCAAAGTTGTGCAAATGAGCACAAAGTCCTGTCAGATGCAAAGGAATTCTCTTCATTGCTGCTGGAAAAGGTGGTACTGGTACTGATACAGTCTCTGTTACATTCACAAATCATTCATTGAAATTTTTTAACAGATTCAGTAGTCTTACTTTGCCCATTCATTTGCAAGTTTCCTAACAACTCCAAGATAGTTCTGGCTTGACGGTCAATACCCTCTGAGAAGACAGAGGTAACAACAGAATCAGTATGATTCTTCAACAAACTATAGAAACTTGCAGAATTTTTTAGCCTGCTATATTGCAGACCAACTGCTCCTCAATTGTTGTAAGGGGAGAATCTAAAGGAAATTGAAGCTAAACTGAGCTTAAAAAGTGTCTACATTTCAACTAAGTAACATGGTAGTAAAGAAAACAAATATTACACAGCTTTAACAACATCTTGTAGATATGCTGATTGGACATGTTATTGTGAACCATTGCTTGAGTTTCATGGCTTCAACTAGAAATGGCAAGAAAACCTGACAACTACACAGGTAATGCTAGATGGTGTTTACATTATGCTTATGAAGCTCATATTGAGAAAACATCATCATGAAATACTCACTCCTTTGATGTGTAATGCAAAGGGAAAAATGACACAGCTTGATCTCTGTTCATTAGATTATCAGACAAACATTCCCTTACCAATCTGCTTTGGAACTTCTTGCCTCCTGATATCCAGACAGCTGCAACTCCAATATGGGAACACACTGATACAGATTTGTCTTGAGTTTGCTCTGCCAGTTTATGTTAATCAAGAGACTGAAACTGTTTGAATAGCCAGCCTTTGAGCTACAAGGTCATTATGGAATAATGGCTTCATTGTTCAGTTAAGTCTTGATTAAGATGTGCAGGCACCTGAGATGCTAACTCTGATTTTTAAAATCTGAAAATTTCTTGCTCCTACAGAAATTTTTCAAAGTAAGAAGTACACATTAAGAAATCTAGCCATATTTAAAAGAAAGATACGGCTAATCATGACTGGAGAAAAAGAACCAACCAGCATCACTATGAATTATTTGTACATTTATTTTTATTTCTCTCCAGTCCAATCGTTAAAGGGATTTGGCAAATTGTTTTAAAGTCAAGACATACACATACATTTTTAAAGCCTCTAAAACAGGTAGAAACCCAGCAAATACCAGCTATATTAAAATCATAACAGTGCAATCCTAACCAGAGTTATGCATTTCTAAATCCATGACATTCAATGAGATTAGAAGGGTGTTAACTCAAACTGCACTATCACTTTCTCAGGCCACCTGTAACCACTTATCTTCTTCATGGCCACTGAGAACATCCTAAACAAAACACTCCCACATGTGCAGTATTTAATGAATACTTTTATTTAACGAATTTAGGTGCCCTGTCACAATTTTGATACAAATCTGTGAATTCTGAGTTTTCTAATAATGCTGGAACCAGGTCAATCTGGTTACAACGAAATCTGCACAGGATGAAGAGTTGCCACTAAGATACAGATTTAGGTGATACAGTGAAAATCAGGCCACAGTTTTATTGATTACAGATTCCTCACATCTTGGCACAGCTTGGGCTGGGGTCAGTGGGTACAGCTGACAGCCTGACTGCTGAGAATGAGTCCCTCCAACCTTATGGTGCCACATTATTCTTTGTTATTTTGACTGAAATTGACAAACACAGCTACCCTGCTGGAGTCCTCTGGGTTTCCCACTGTCTGTTTGTATGGTCAACAAGAAAAACAAAAATGGGTGGTATTCAGTTACTGCCAGCAGAATGTGGAGGATTAGATAAGCCTTATTTTGCTGGCAAGGCAAAGCATGGGACAAGGTGGCTAACAACATGTCAAGAAACCTCTTCTCTGGCAAAGATCATTAGAGAACAGTGCATGAGTTCTGTACTGTGCAAACCTCCTGCTGTGGTTTTGCTTACCTTGAAAAACACTTAGTACATGTAGCAAATGGCACTAGAATGAGAAAAATTATAGGGCCAAAGTTCTGTGTAGTTCTCAAGTAAACAATTTAGTCACACAAACTTCCAGAGAGGGAAAAATAAACAAGATATGTCCTGCCAGACAGAAAAGCACTCAAAAGAAAATACTAAAGAGGGGAAAATGCACTGCTGTGTTACTATGAAATACCTTCCGGACAAACCCTCTGGTTATAGCTCAATATAGATTATTGGTAGTCCATCTTCTGTAGTAAACATACAGAAAACATTCCATAATAAAATTCTTCATACATTTAAAAATAGTTCAAGATGTGTTAACTACCAGAATAGTCTGGAACATTCTGTAATAAAATGCTTAAAACATTTAAAAATAGTTCAAGATGTGTTAACTACCAGAAAAGTCTGAAAATATGTTATTTTTGCATCCTAAAGTACCATCATAGGGTATCAACAGAACAGGTCAGTCTTCACATGGGATAATATGTTGGGGTAAGGAGGTCTTGAATTTGGCGAAGGGTAAAATTCCAGTAGAAGCAGAGAACAATAACAACTCATAGTATTATATAAACAATGTATATGCATTTTCCACCAAGCAAAAAAACCAAATCAAAAGAGGACCATTCATTCAGAGAAAATGAAAGGAAAAATCAGCACTGAACTCTAAGAAGGAGAGACGAGGGTACCCCAAAACAATCACAAATCATTTTGAATATAACAAAAACAAATGACACTTAAGAAAATTAAAACAAAATTAAGTTAAAAATGCTATTGCACAATGAAAGTTTCATGTATATGTATGTACATAATATGTATATTTGTTTGTTTGCTGAAATAATGTCTCTTGTAAATCTAGGGTTGCCAGGTCCCCCTTTGCCACTGGCGGGAGCTTCGGAGTGTGTGTGTGGGTACATTGGTCCACCAAAGTCAGTATTGTCTAGTCACACTGGCAGTGGCTCTCTAGAGTCTCAGGCTGAGGTCTTTCATAACACCCACCACCTGATCTTTTTAACTGGATAGGCCAAGGATTGAACCTAGGACCTTCTTTTCTACCAGTGAGCCACGGCTCTTCCCCAGGCACTGTAGATATATAAAACTGTTTGGTTACAAAGATTTATGTTGAACACTCTTCACTGAGAGAAACCTTTCAAAGTCTACTTGTAATCTTAATTCAATATCTTTGTGTACCTTATGTCTTTACTGCTGCCAACCAGGTAATCACATTGTTTGGAAACCATCTGCAATCTTATTTGGGATGTATAAAGAGCTGACTACAGTGAATTCCTATTATAATTTTAAAGGCACAATCAACTTACAGATGTGACAGCAACCTTTCTGGTAGCTTGATAGACTCAGCGGTGAAGATTAGGGTATATTCCAAATAATGAAGTCCTTATCAGCTTCTACGCAACCAATTTTCACATGCATTCTCACACATACTGTATATTCTATAGTTTCATATAATTTATACCAGATGAAGCCTTCTGATATAGCAAACTAAATAAACATTGAAAACAAAATTGTGGGTTTTTTTGTTCCTTCTTCATTAAATCCTAATTTATTTTCGCTGCCACATTTTAGGATGGTTTCAGTATTTGGTATAGCATTTGCTACAGTTAATATCCTATCTAATGCATTTCTATCAATTATATTTTCATCCTTGATGGAGCTCATGACACCATACAAAGTTCTCCCCTCCCCACTTTGTCCTTACAATAACTGTGTGGCATGGTTTAGGCTGAAAAGTGTATGACTTGGACTACCAGGACACACAGTGAATTTCATGGCAGTCTGGGGACTTAAAGCTGGGTCACCAAGAACCTTCTCTGACACATAACCACTCCACTCGCCAACCTAATGAAAGTGAATACAGAGAACTACAACCCAAACAGGTTCATAGATGGGTCTCTCCTGCTTCTCCCTTTTGTCCCCTTTAGCCCCTGAAAAACTTCTCCTGAGGGACAGAGGACTCTTGAGAACAGAGTGTAATGCATGAAGAGCTGCAGCAAAAATAAGTAATAAGCATAAATAACACCCTCTTGCATAAACTCTGTCTCCATTCATGAAAGAGGTCATAAAAGAGCAAAGTTAGTTGATTTCTGATGCTACATCTTAAGTTATAGCCCTTCCTGTTCTGCACCCCATTCAGTTACTAAAGGTCCCCCCACTTTCAAGAGAAGCTTTGGGGGGGGGGCATAGAAGGATGATGGGTAACAAACTAATAATGAGTACATGTGTGCATCTATTTTTAAATAGTCATGGTACGTGCATGCATTAGTAAGGTTTCCCAGCCACCACCTTCCCCTTGCCTCTATACGCCTGCTGTGCAAGACAGGATTTTAATGGAATATGAAATAGAACACTTTTCCCATTCTGTCTGAAATTTGTCAGGGAATTTTATCCCAAATGAAGGAGTGGGGGGAGTGGAGAGAAATTACAGCTGGAACTACACTTCCCATTTGAACCAATAGAAAGAACTACCGAATTAAAGACCTTAAACATGTGGCATAACCATAATAAAGAAGCCAAATAATTATTTTAATAACATGAGGCAAGCCTGAATAAAATTTATGTGCATAACCTTGTAAGTCTGTGTGATGGAAAGAGTCAAGTTTGCCACCTTTGATCTTGGGCAGACAGGTCTGAGAAGTCCTTTCGGCAGATTAGGAATTTGGTTCTATCTCATAGTCCCTTCAAGTAGAGGCAGCCTGATTAGTGTGGTGACCCACTGTTTCAAAGCTCACATAGTCTTTCTGATCAAAAGGAAAAGCTATAGGGCAGGCCGAGGTCTGTGGGTTTAAAAGCTCAAGGGTAGTTTTAAATAGGTTAGGAAACTGAGGGAAACTTGGCAGACCTGTCATTCAGCAAGTATTCTGGCAGTTCATGGCTAACCTTCCACATGGAAGCATTACATTTTGTGAGGAAATGGCACCTCCATATATTAGTCTCTCAATGAGTTACATTTGTTTATAGTTGATTGTGAATACCCACAACTTATCTTCCCTTCCCAGAAAAATAAACTTATTTCTTGTTGAGTTAAGTTTCTGTTCTTGGTATTTATGGAGGATAAGGTTTTAACTGGGGTAGGGGAATCCTCATGAATGAACAAACTTTGAAGAGTGCCAAGGAATTACAGACCAATAAATATTGCTTTGGCTGCCTTATACAAAGTAGTTGGTGTGTGTCAAAGAAGCATGATATGGGTGGTTGTCCTGAAGTATTCCTAAAACACACACACACACAAAAACACCTTACACACTACTATCAAGAGGACAGTGGCACTATACTGAGTGGGATTTTTTCCTTCCAAAAATGCATTAAACATCCCTTTTGTACCACCCCATCTGTCACAACCTGTCATGCAAAAGTGTCCCCTACATGTCTAAAACCAAGACACAGTCCAAGGCAGAAAGGAATCTTTTAGTCTGCTATATAGTTGTGAATTTCCTGCATTGTGCAGGGGGTTGGACTAGATGACCCTGGTGGTCCCTTCCAACTCTATGATTCTATATAAATGACTCTCACTCTGTCACAATAAATTTCAGATAAAGTAAACGTGGCAGGGAGACATGCACATAACCAGCAAGTAACTTTCTTATCCTAACAAAGATAGAGACTAGAACACGAGGAATAAGTATGGAAAAACAAAAGAGCAAGCAGTTATATCCCCCCACCAAAACAATAAAAACCTCCCATAAACGTAATGTGTTATTATGTTACTTTAAGCTATACCACATTTAAAGTTACATTTACTCCAAATTATGTTCTTCCCACTTGGTGAGTCCAGAGCAAATCAACCCAACCCAAGAAAAGGAGATAGGTAAGGAGCTGTATGAATTGTAACCAAAGTATGCAATGGAATAGACATGAATGGAACTTAGGGCAGAAGGGGTGGCATCTCTAACCCGGATGCAATGAGGAAGAGCTGTCAGACAGTAAAGCAAGTTAGTCCTAGATGCGCAATGGAGAAGCTAAGAGGAGGTCAACAGGTAAACAAGAGTAGAAGAGACAAAATCATTCTCCATCTCTCTTGAACAGAAAGGGTCCAGGCCTCAGAATGCTAGAAGATGGTTTTAGAGGGGAACCATTTACAGAAATTGAGGACTTGACATACTCTTCTTACAGACCCAGATTTACCTGGCTGCCAGTGGAGAGAGTATTGGTCTATTTTGGTGTAAAATAGGCTACTGGCCTGTTTTGGTGTACCTAGAGCTGCCTACTTGGTGAGCTTTGGGTTGTGCTCTGACCAGTGCATCATAGGAACTGACTCTACTGGTGCAAATTTAAGATCTGAGCTGTGATAGGATAGTGTAATCCTCCTATAGCATAAGTGACACTTGAAGGGTCACAGGAAATCTATGAAGGATATGTGAGAATATTGACATGTGTTGGCTAATAGTAGCCAGGTGATGGGCAAATGACCCTCTCCAGAACAAAGGTAGACAAATTCTGTGCCATGCTGGATGTTCATTACAGGAAAGCATGTAATTTAATTACTCAGATATCACCCATACACATTATTGTTGTGAACTTGTATGTTATCCTAAATGTTCCATATTTTATTCTTCTCACTTTTGTAATGATGTCAAAATGCAATTTTTTTCCTCATCCATGCACCCTGTCACTGTGCACCACATCTGTTACATATGAAAAAGAACTGAAACTAAGATCTGTCATGCTGCCAACTAATGCTAAACAAATTAAGCACAATAAGTTTATAACAATTACAATGTGTTTCATTCTGGAACAAAAGCACTGTATTCTAATGAAAGTCCCCAAGGAACAATAATGTCCAAAGCAAAATATGCTGACTTCAAATTAACCTAAAATCTTTTTAGAAAGAAAAAATTCAGGATAATTGTTTTGGTGTTAGATCAGCTGTGACTCAGCTTCTGACCAACGAGCGGCTGAAAACCTGTCTGGGAGCTGACTGAATCTCTCAGTACAATCCAAACATATCCCTGATTAGCTCCCAGTCTGACTGTGAGTGTCAAACAGGGTACGTTCAGCAGCCGAACAGGCTTGATGACATCCCTGAACTGTCTCTCAGTATTAATTCTACCCCCACCCCCACCAGCCAAAGGAATAAGCTGCATAGAAAAAAGAGCAGTAACACTGACATCCTAAACACACTTGGTTTAAGCCCCAATGAACACAGTGGATTAGGGAAACAAACAGAATGGCAAGATGTTCATCTTCAGTTCACTTAATGTTACAGTTCTGAGCAACACAACCTTTGTCCTAACAATCAGAGTTTTCACATAACATATTAATATAACCCTTTTATTCTGTGTATTTATATACATACAATGATACAAGAATTACAGTCAATTACAACACAACACAACATTAAAAAACAAGAATAAAAAAACCAAACTTCATAAAAGAAAATGTTTAAGTCATTAGTTTAAAAATTAAGATGAACAGAGGATGATGCAAACAGTATACACGTAAGTATCACCTTCAGCAAGACAAACACATTTCAAGTCATTACATTATGGCTACAACATACTGTATGTAGTCTGGAAAGATGCTCGTGGGACTATAAAAGAAAACCAACAAATGATGCTACACAGAGATACGACTTAAAATAGGACATGAAGGAACAAAACCGCTTGCACAGGAGAAATTATCTGATAAATGGTTGAAACAAAAGAAAGTGCCTGGTCTCAAGCAAGTGGTTCCTTACAGATGGCTTTCAGGGATGGGTTCCAAAAACCTTTGGAGTGTCTTAAATCATAATGGCTTTGTTCCACAGAATGCTATAAAACTGGCATTCTCACACCTGTCAGATCAGTCTGACTGGAACAAACATGACTAACCTTGTTTTAAGTATGCCAGGTGAAGTGTGCTGCAGTTCTAGGGTTGCCAACTCTGGTTTGCGAACTACCTGGAGTTTTTGGGGGTGCAGCCTGGGGAGTGAGGGTTGGGAAGGGGAGGGACTTCAGCAGGGTATAATGCCATACAGTCCACCTTCCAAAGCAGCCATTTTCTCCAGGGGAACAGATCTTGGTCACCTGGAGATCAGGTGTACTACTGGGAGATCTCCAGGTGCCACTTGGAGGGTAGCAACCATATGCAGTTCACATCCTCAGGATTCCACACTCATAAGTTTCATTCCATTGCAAATCTGGGCATACACAGAAGGGATGGATCTGCTTAGAGGAATCAAGCAATTGGCAGAGAATAGAAACTACCTGTAGCATTTGACTATAGTTGCTCAGAACACTTGGAACCATGTATTGCTCAGAAGCCACTGTGTCATGAAGGCTCCCACCCAGCATAACTTTCCCACCGCTGCAAATCTAGGTGGCAGAAGAAGATGGTTGTGAGGCATCCAGCATAAAGGAGAAAGGCAGGGTGACTCTTATATGGTAGGCCAACCCACAACCTGCTGTTACTGAAGTCAGCAGTAGGTAAGTTGGAGAGGGGAGGGGACAGAAAGAGGAGGGAAAGGTAAGCGGGGAAAGTAATCGCTGCACCTTCTCAGTAAAAAAACAAACAATCTGGGCGGGGAGGGAGGGGACTACAATACACTTCTCACAGTGATGATGAGCCTTATAAACTACTGACACTACTATTATAAGAAAAGGGAATTTCAGTAGCATGTCTATCTAATCTTTTTAGTAGGGCTGAAAGAGACCTCTTTTTGAGATCACAAACAGCCACTGCCAAACAGAAGAGACAACACCTGACTCAGGATGGTAGTTTTATATATTTATAAGAAGGATTCTGTGCATTTTAAAATAGCATTAAAATTGTCATGGACAGTGTAAGGACATAAACAACTTAATTTGAGAGATGGCGTAGTTAGAGTATCAGATTAGGATCTGGGAGACCTTGATTCACCCTGTCTTAATTAAGAGTATAAGGCCTTGGACCAGTCACTCTCAGCCAGGGAGAGCATTTGCCCACTTATAGCGGAAGACCTCATGTTGGTGGGGATTTCCCTCCCATCTTTGTTCCTATGAGCAGAGGGAGAAAAGGCCCGGACCAGAAATGATATCCACAAACGTGTGATGTCACACCTGCCTAAAAACCAGGATGTGGTGTAGGTATGTTGGGCAATGTCTCTGAAAATTCTATGGTACCTATACCTTACTTCTCATTTCTGAGGATGGCCAGAGTGTCACCCAATATGCTTATGTCACATCTAGGTTTTTGGGCAAATGTGATGTCATATGTCACCAGGTATCATCTCTGTCCATTGCCCCACACTACCATCCCTTCCCTACTCTCAGCCTAAACTACCTCCTCACAAGATTGCTGTGAGGATAAAATAAGGAAAGGAGAACCACTAATGTTGCTCTGAGCTCTTTGTTGAAAAGGCAGAATAAACATGTGTTGTACAGATATTCAATATACTGTCATGATCTATTAATAATTGCTTCCATTACCATAAGTAAAATATTCTTTGACTCAATACTATTTTGATTTTTTTATCATGACATCACAAAACCTTGTGTCCAGGATCCTATCTTTTCCAAGATACCTGCAGATATACAGCTCCTGTTCCTCTGATTTAGGTTGCCAATTGGCCAGGAAAAAAATGTCCTGGTCCTTTACTAGAGGTTTACTATGCTGAATCCAACTGTTGAAGCTATTTATGGTATGGAGCTAAATGACATCATCACATAATTGTTGCAGGTCATTATGATATTAATGGAGAGCTAGAGTGACCTTGCTTTAGCTCCAAAGTTAATGTTGACCATGGTGCAGAACATCTACTCTGCAACATAATAGGCTGTTAGGGATGTGCTTTGATTTCAAACTGCCTTAACAAACACAAAAGGAATGAAAAACCTAGAGGCTATTTTGGTGTTATTCATTTTGAAACAAGAACCAAAATGAATGAACTAATCACATTTTTCTTTCTACATTGCAGCAGGAAATACAGTGGTGGCTACAGTATCTTTTTTCTTTCCACCCAATGTTGATGAAATTTTCAGTGATTGTACCCAAATGTAAGGGCTCCTGCTTATAAAATTTCAGTCAGATAGAAGAAAACCCTTGTATTTCATCCAATATGGAGGAAATGTTTCTGAACTGTAATGCTTAGCCAAGGGATGACTCCTAACACATTTCAAGATCAGGATCCCAGTTTTACAAGTAATAAAATAACGTTTGACTCTTTTTTAAAATCCTGGTTTCTGTTAACATCTAGAAATGTCTCAAACCAATTACCATGAAATGGAGGGAGACATTTGTTACTCCAGAAGATACTTTTTTTTGGTCATTTGAGCAGGCTAATGGGCAGAGGACAGCCATGGCAAAACAGTGCACAAATGCAAATGTGCAAACTCTTTGTAATATTTGCCCCTATAGGAATCAGTTCATGAGTTTTTTTCATCATCTGATTTCCTGGCTTTCAATAGTGTCCCCTCTTAAGAAAAAAACAAAACAAAACAACAACAACCACAATTCCCTATCCCAGGAAGGCGCCTGGCCTTCCAGAAATCAGGGAAATTTGTTTTATTCTGGTGTTATCTCTCAAACGTTTGCCCTTTTTACTGAGCTGATATGCTTCGGATAGAGTACAGTTTTATGTTTTTGGTCTTATAGCTTTTGTTTGATCTCTTTGCTTGGGTGAGCATATATTTTAGGATTTAACAATGTCTGCTTTTCAATTAAGTGTTATGCTCCATCAGTAGAGATTTCCAGTGAATCAAAGTCAATTTGTAATCAGAATACCAGGTGTGAACATTCATCCCTAAATATTAAACCAATGAAAAGTACAAAAAAAATGAACAAAATAAAAACAAATAGGATTTTCTAAATATAAAACAAGATTAGCCACCAGTATCTGCTATCTGCTATCGGTTGTCATGTTGACTTTGCAGAAGCCCATGCTTTCCTCAAAGTTATTCGGGCCATCCACATCCACATCCCATCTCCCCTCCCCCTTTTCTTGCTGTATACGACAATTTCCTGCTTTTATCCAAAACATTAAAAGGTAGTAGGACAAGAGGACAACTGACAGGGATATTTCTTACTGAACCACTTCAATTTCTTTTCTCCATAAAGAACACATTTTTTTCTTTTTTGGAAGATGGTAACTGTGTAGTTCCCCTTGATCAGTGAAACAGTGTTAACAAAAACTGAATTCATTGGCGAATGAACTAGACTCTGTTAGCTTTTGTCTAATACTGCGCAGAGGTAATTTCCTCTGTTATCTTCACTGATTTTGCCTTATCTTTGCTTGATGTGTCAACTGCAGTAATGCAGCTAAGGAGGTATTAGCATGATTTATTAACACGAGCTCACCCAGGAAAGGCACAAATGTAAAGATGACATTAGCTCTATTAATTTTCATTACAGGCGACAGAGGGAAACATCTGAATTGGGCAGGAGCTATTACATATTGCTACCTAACCTTGAGGAAAATTGTTCAGAACTGGAACAGAGTGCAGTGCAGCTCTGTGCTATTCTTTATAAATAGTTATGCCTAAAGGTACCATTTACAATGTGTGTGCATGTTGAAGGAAAGAATGCTGATTTTACTTTCCAGAAGAAATGGCTACCCAGGATGCCAATGACCTCAAGAAACATCCTTTAAATCCATGAAAAAAATTCTAATGAAAAAAATTTGTATGATGTGCACACAAATACCTAGCTCCCCCCCATGTATCAACTGATTCACAAAACGCTAATAGCAGACAAATATATTTTAAGAAAATATGCTTCAAACCTGGCTCACCCCTCCCAATTTACCAATTTATATCTACTCAATGAGGTTTTATGAAGAAAAGTTTTTTTTAACAGAAAGAAAAATGGATCTCTTCCCCCCCCCCCCATGTGAATTTCTGAGTCTTTCTTGTGGCTTGCAGATCCTATTTATATTAATTTTAGGATTTACATTCCTAACCAAGATTGTTTCCAGTTCTTCATTCACATTAAAATGATTGGTTGCTACTTCTACAGGATGGCAGTAATTCAGAACGGTAATTAGGGTCAGTGTGGTGTTGTGACTTCCAGACTAGGATCTGGGTAGGGTTGCCATGTGCCCAGTAATGGCAGGCAATCACCCACCAATTCACGCCGCTAACTGCCAACATTCAGCTGGGCAGAAGCAGGCTGGGGGAAGGGGGGAGCGATCTGCATCCCATGCACAATTATGTCACTTCCAGCTTGACGCGGAAGCATTGGCTGATCACACTTGGGGGATGCTCCAGTACTCTCCTCGTGGGCAAATGCTAGAGCATTCCCCAGTGCAATGCTGGTGCTTCCGTGTTAAGCTGGAAATGACATAATCGCACCTTGCAACCAGTGGGAGCTTTAGGGAGGCAGGTTCAGGGGCGGCGATCTGCATCCCCTGGGCGATGATGTCATTTTCAACTTAACGCAGAAGCACCAGCATTGCACTGGGGGATGCTCTAGCATTTGCCCATGAGATGGTGGTTTGCACTGATGGTGCAAGAAAGTATGTTTTACCTATTGCAAAATTAATAAAGTTTAGATTCCCAAAGTGTTTTCACTTGAATGCTGAAACTTCATCCACCATACATCTCTTCCTGATATATACAGTGGGCTTTGTTTTTTTGCTGTCAAATTGCAGACAACTTACAGCAATCTTGTAGGGTTTTCAAGGCAAGAGATGTTCAGCGGCGGCTTACCATTGCCTTCCTCTGTTTAGCGACCCTGGTATTTCTTGATGGTCTCCCACCCAAAAACTAACCAGGGCTGACTCTGATAGCTTCTGAGATCTGACGAGACTGGGCTAGCCTGGTCTATCCAGGTCAGGGCTTTCTGTAGGTATGCTGCATTCGAGACAAAAAGAACACATGCTTAAACTGGACTACTAGCATGTTCCCGGAACACTGAGGACATAGCAGTTCTGTTCTGAAGCACTCCCAGAAGGCTTTAGTAATTCTTTTCCGCTCGCACACAAGAGTGATAATTCTTTTCATATCCATACTACACCAGATATCTGACACAGTAAACTGATAATATGTTTCCCATTATTTGACAGCTATTAGTATTTTATGTATTTCCACAGTGGGTTGGCTAGCCATTGTTGCTTTAACATGCGATAAGCACATGGACATTCAGGTATGCTTTCTTTAACATTAAGTGCTCTTTTGAAATGGCACTTGCAAACTCCTTGGCATCGAAGGTTCCCTCTACCTACTCTGCTCTAAGAATCCACAATCCAAGTGGCAGAAGGTCAGGGGTCACAAAAGGAATTGTATTTGGAACATATCTACAGTTACCTGATAAGAAATTCTACCATAATTCCTGCTAGCAATTAAACTGAAATCTGTACTTAAAGATATTGCGACCTTTCCCTTCCTTAACTTATCTGTTTCATACAGCTGCATCTTTGATTCTTGGGTTAACTGTATTTCAGAAAGAAGAAAGAAGTTTCCTGTACCAGAAACATTCCAATCCAGCTCACGCAAATCACTATTTTTGAGCTGAGCAGCCACACCATCTAGTCCAAGCACATTTACAATCACTTTGAAGTTAAAAGATTATCACCAGCTGCCCTTGCAAGAAGAGATACTTTTGGGGAAGGAAGCAGAAGCCCACCAATCAAAAGCTACTTGCTGGGCATTAGGAAGATATGCTCACTTCAATGATCCTTTTATTTCCCTGTTGCCAGTGCTTGATAAGAGTATAAACATGTCCACACATCAGTTAGTACTGTTTTCCTAGAATTTTTCTTTCTGTAATGTGGTTATCATATCAGAAAGCATAGCTTTCTGGCAAGCAGGATATTTTGCCCACTCTTATTTGAAATAGTGAATATTGTAGGCACTTTATTGCCTAAAATAATGTTTCCCGCGCTTTTACTAATTGGGGCAGATTTCTTTTGGATAAGAGCTGGAGGAATATCTTACGCTTGCCCTAAAAATATATATGCATACAACTGGGAACCCGCAAGGACTTGTGGCAAGCATATAATTTCCCCTCCCCCACTATTTCTTTTTGGCCTTTCCTGAAAGCCTCATAGACTCTCCCCTATTCCTGCTTCTCTCTCTCCTTAAGGTTGTCAGCTCCAGGTTGTGATCTTAATGTAGATTTGGGGGTGGAACCTTGGGAGGCGAGGTTTGGGGAGGGAAGCAACCTCAGCAGGATAGAGGCGGATCTGCGGACCCTGGCCGTGGGGCTGCCAGGGACAGCAATGGCGGTCAGGCATGCCAGGGCGGAAGGCTAGTGGGGTACCGTACCCTGCTAGGCGGCAGGCCAGACAGAAGGTCACGATGGAGGTGGAGTGAGGCCTGCCTTGGGAGGAGCCGTGATCCATCCGGACAGGTCTCATCGGATCATGGCTGCAGGTCATACGGCAGCGGCTCAGCTGGTGGTTGCAGCATTAGGCGTTGGTGGGAGACGCCCGGAGAGGCGAGGCAGGCATCTCCGGTCACCTCTTGTGGTGGTTTGGGGATGGGGGCGGATCTAGTTTGGGGGAAAGATGGCCTGCATGCCCCGCTTCCCATTCTGGGGACCCTAATAAGGGGTTTTGGGGGGAGGCCAGGAATGATTAAGCCTGTCTCGGGGCTGCTGTTTGGCCTCCTCCCAAGTGGCAGTGGACCACATGGTTGGCTGCCGCCCACATGGGTCCCAGCATACTGCCATCTCAGGCTGCGCCCAGCAGGCGGGTTGGGCGCAGGGTGTGATCAGCTGACAGACGGGTCAGCTCCATGCTTGCCAATGCCTAATGCTGTAATCAATAAAGTTGTGGCCTGTTTACCCCAGCTATCGAGTACTAGTCATTCTTGGGAAGATCGTGCCTTTCCGTTAACAGGGAGGGGTAGCCCCTGGGATGGCCATGGCCCCCCTTTCCCTCCCGTTCCGTTCCCCCCATAGGGCTGGGGCCGCAAGCAGCAGATCCCGCTGGGGGGGTCCGGGTTTGCGGACCCGTGGGGGGGAGGAGCGGGGGGAATGGGGGCTGGCGCCCACTTACCGGTGGCCGTGGCTGAGCTGGGTGGCGGCGCCGGACCAGGGACAGCTCGGGGGGGCCCCGGCCGGCTCCCACGGAGGGAGGGGGCGGCACGGGTCCTATGTGCAGCGGCCGGGAAGGACAATGGCGGCCACCAGCTCCTGGCCGCCCCCGCGGCCGCCTGCCCCCCTTACAAGGTTTTGGCAGGCTCTGCCGAGGGTCATGGGGCCCACGCCAGCCCAATAGGGCCCACGCCGGCCCCCCATAGGGCTGGGGCCGCAAAGGTACTTCTTTTTATCATTTTTGGGGTTTTTAACCCCCCCCCATGTATTTTTTTTATTTCACTTTTTTTTTACAAACCTAGGGCCCTTTTCAGGTTTGCAGGAAGGTCTGTCTTGCCCATTCACAGCTCTAGTCATTGGATTTAAGTATCCTACATTTGGCCAACTTTGCTATTAGTATATAGACAAGTAGCGACCTGCAGGAAACTTGCAGGAGCAGCTATCCCATTTCCCCCACCTTTGCTTCCTTCCCTCTTCCCCTGCTTCTTTCACTCTCTCTTTCCTGCAAATCCCTTTCTTAGTCTTTCTCTCTCTTTCCATGCTGTCCACTTTCTAATTCATTCTGCTTCCCCACCCCATCACTCTCTCTTTATGCCCCTCCATCACCCTCTCGGCCTCCTTCCTGCTTCCTCTCCCTGTTCCAAGCTGCCCGCCTGTGCCCCCCTCCACAGCAGCAGTGGGGGCAGCAGCTCTCCTAGAATCACAACTGATCTCCCAACTACAGGAATAAGTCCCCTTTAGAGTTGCCAGCCCCACATTGGTAAATTCTTGGAGATTTGGGGGTGAAGCCTTGAAAGGGCAAGATTTGGAGAGGGAAGCAACCTCAGCAGGGTATAATGCCATAGACTCCATCCTCCAAAGCAGCCATTTTCTCCAGGGAAACTGATCTCTGTCATCTGGAGATCAGTTACAATTCTGGGTGATCTCCAGCCCTTACCTGGAGGTTGCCAAACCTAGTTCCCCTGGAGGAAACAGCTGTTTTGGAGAGTGGAGTCTATGGCATTATAACTTGCTGAGGTCCCTCCCCTCCTCAAACTCCACCTTCCTTATGCTCCAGCCCTCAAATCTCCAGGAATTTACAAACCTGGAGTTGGCACCCGTAGCTCCTTCCCACCCAATCTACCTTTATCTGCCCCTCTGTTTTAAAGTTTCCATCTCCTCCCCCACCCCCACCCCCCTCAGCTTCTACCTTTGAAAACTGCAGTCTCATTTCTTCAAACTAGGTTTATGTCTTCACTGTGTAGGCAAACTTTAAGTTGAAAGGAGTCATTACATTTTTATAATGATAGGTGATTATTCAGATATTAAAAGTAGAATCTCATATATGCCAGTTACTGTAATAACCATCAGAGGCCTAAGATGTAACAGTTGCAGTTCTGCTCTTCTGAACATTTATAATAGACCACACTTTAGCTCATAGCAAGTGGACTCAATGATCACATCTTATTCTTCTATATATCAGTGGAATCCACAGGCAAGCAAACTGGCTGCTTTTCAAAATGTCTTCCCAGTGTCTCAGCAAACACTTCTGCAACTAGCTTAAGAAGAAGAAGAAGAAGAAGAAGAAGAAGAAGAAGAAGAAGAGTTGGTTTTTATATGCCGACTTTCTCTGCCACTTAAGGCAGAATCAAACAGGCTTACAATCACCTTCCCTTCCCCTCCCCGCAACAGACACCCTGTGAGGTAGGTGAGGCTGAGAGAGAATGACTTGCCCAAGGTCACCCAGCTGGCTTCGTGTGGAGGAGCAGGGAAACAAATCCAGTCCACCAGATTAGCCTCGCCACTCATGTGGAGGAGTGGGGAATCAAACCCGGTTCTCCAGATCAGACTCCACCACTCCAAGTTTAAAAGTTCTAAATTTCCAGAATTAAATGTTTGCTTCTGATGAGAGTTGCCTTAAGTTTAAATACTAACAAGTGATGCATCATCCACAAAATTTACAAGGAAATGAGAATAAATATATAATTGAAAGTGGAACTTGAAATGTCATTAGACCATGCCATGTTTTCACCATAATAAATAAACCTCAGGTCCAACAACCCCGTTATTCCATAGCACTTTGAAGTTGATTTATATTCAGTTAATGTAACTTTTTTTTTGCTTTAAGTAAACGTCTTTAGTATCAGCTTCTTCAGTAGGTAATTTTATGTTAAACAATTCTGTAAATGGATAAAGCATTTCAATCATGACACAACATCCTAAAAAATAAGGCAGATCTGGACTGTGTTGAGTTACAATCTGGAAATGTGTAGAACTATTCATAAGACTGAATCAAAATGTGCAAAGGAACCAAAAAGGTCAATTTAAGTTAACCACTATACCTTTCCTCACTGCCAATGTTTGTGTTATTAGAGCTTTAGTTATACACATTTCCCCAAAGCCTGTGCTTGTCTAGCCCAGTCCCTGATACTGGGGACTAGGACATTGGTGTAATTCTGTTTGTTCAAACAGTTCAAACTGTTTGTTTGAACTTATATTGGTGGATTAAAAATAATTTTCTAGTCACATAAGCATAAGAACAACTTGAGAATGATGATTAACAACTATATTCTGGCATAAGCTTTCATAGTTAATAGTGTAATCCTATGCACTGTTACTCTAGTCTAAACTCATGGAAATAAATGGACTCAAACTGGGAGGACTCTGGATAGGACTGCACTTTAAAAATGATAAAAAATTCAGCTAATTTCACTGTCTGTTAGTAAGCAGCATTATCAGTATGCCCCATGATTCTGAGAATGTTTAAATTTTTGTGTTTTTTCAGTTAAACAATTATGTATGTCATAGTGAAAGCATGCATTTTTAAAATATCAAACTTCTTTTGTATTAAGACAACTGTATCTTGGCAATAAAACTGTATGCCACTGGGTGGCAGCATAATAAACAGCAATAAATGCAAATTAATTATCCAGTTTTAACCATATTGAGACACAAATAGAACTGAATATTTATATTACTACATTTATTGTTTCTGACATGCCAACCTAAGATATGGGGAATTAATATTATCATATTTTCATTTATGATACTCGTATAAATAAATTATGCTTTGTTCTATAAACACCTATATAAAATGTATAACAAAAATATGAGATTATGTTGTTTTAAGAATAAAATTCTTAGTTCTCTGAAATTAAATAAAAACCTACTTGTATAATGGAATCAAAACTTGCTATTTCAATATTTCCTTCCAACACTTTGGCATTCTACCATTCTTGATAATCCCAATCTAAATATTAATTTGTGACCATAATATGAAATCACCCAAATTACTCTTTTGTGTTGTACAAATAGCCCACACCAGAAAGAGATTTAATGAGTTCTAACATGTTTTCCTCTGGCAGAAGGACACTTCTGTGGATGTTGGGAAAGGGTGATTTTAGCTTAAAAAGAGTGACTTTAGGTCAGTAATACTCAGTGGC
Source organism: Euleptes europaea (assembly GCF_029931775.1). Classification (NCBI taxonomy): domain Eukaryota; kingdom Metazoa; phylum Chordata; class Lepidosauria; order Squamata; family Sphaerodactylidae; genus Euleptes; species Euleptes europaea. The sequence goes on along the minus strand of NC_079315.1, from coordinate 85,518,938 downwards.
TTGGGAGCCACATATGATTGGCTCTATGACATCCTTCCTTTGGCATGTCACCCCAATGGTGCCCCTGCCCCATATTTCCCACTTTGAAACAGTTGCTCTCAGGAGTCAAACCAGGGATGGAAATATAGTTTTTTTGACTGACAGGGATTGCATAGTGACTGTCCCTGTTTTAGGTGGGTGAAAAAAGTGCCTAGAGAGAACCTTTTCTCCCTTTCTCACAATATTACCACTTGGGGCACCAAGTAAAGTGGATGGGCAATAGATTTAGAACAGACAAATGGAAATACGTGTTTTCTCAATGAGAACCTAGCTGTGGAATTCACTGCTAGTAGTTGTAGTGATGACCACACAAGTATGGATAGTATGAATAGCTTTGAAAAGGGGTTAGACAGATTGATGGAGGATTGGTCAATCAATGGCTAACCGCCATAGTGACTTAAAAGAGCCTCCATATTCAGAAGTGGCAGACCTCTGAATCAGGGACAGATTTAGCCACAGGGCAATGGTGACAGCTGCCCCAAGTTTGGCATGGGGGGAGGAGGAGCCCAATAGCCAAGCAGGCTTGGTTGCCAGTCACTGTTGGTGTTTTTGCTGCACCAATCAGCTGTAGGACAGGAGGGCCCTCCCCCTGGAAATCAGGCCCCACCGTTGTCACCTCTGGAGTTGTGCCAGCAGCGGTGTCACTCAGCCACCCACAGATGATCACCTGTAGGACGCTGAGGCCCTCCCTGATCACCCTACAGCTGACTGCCAGCCACTGCCTGGAAGCTGCTGCAGGAAATCCAGAGGCAACAGTGGTAAGTTGTGGACTCTCCACCCATCACACCCTTGAATTTTCCATGACCCAGAATCACTATGATCATCCTGGTGTGAATACTAGTAGCATCATTAGGTGCAGTCTTTAGCGTCTATGTCTTGATTGTTGGCCCTCCAGAATGACTGGCTGGGCATTGTACAAAAAAGGTTGCCAGACTAGATGGATCACTGATCTAATCCAGAAGGACTCTTCTCATGTTCTTAGATAACTCCTTCCACCTACTTCAGACCCTCACACTGTGGTCAGTCCAATTCCCAATATATCTCCTAATCCTAGGTCTGTAGCTACAGGGGATATTTGGGGACAACCCCCACCCCAAAATAGATCATGCCCCACTACAGAATTCTCAGCTTTTCCATTAAAAATCTCTAGCCTTTTTAGCAGCAGAGATAGCATGTGAAAGCAGTTTTTGTTCTAATTGTCTGGGAGGGGTGGGGGGGACAGCTACAAGACAGATGGACCTCAAGAGTCCTTGTATAAGAGGATGGGTTCTCTTATGGATTAAAAATTGGTTAAATCACAGGAAGCAAAGAATAGGAATAAACAGACAGTTCTTCCAAAAGAGGGAAGTAAGCAGTGGGGTCCCACAAGGATCAATATTGGGGCACGTACTATTTAATTTCTTCATAAATTATCTGGAACTAAGGGTAAGTAGTGTAGTGGCCAGTTTTACAAATGTCGCATAATTATTCTGGATGGTGAAAACCAATGATGACTGTGAAGAGCTTCAGGAGGATCTCTACAAATTGGGTGAGTGGGCAACAGTGTGGCAGATAAAGTTCAATGTTTGTAAGTGTAAGGTGATGCACACTGGAACAAAAAATCTCAACTTCAAGTATAGGCTAATGTTGCCACATGCGCTGCCTGACCTCCCGCCTTGGTCTTGGCAACTACCTCAGAGACTCACTGTACTGTCTAAGCGTTAATAGCCTGCCGCTCTGGGCTAGGGCTCCGCTGCATTACCAGGCTGTCCAGGAAAAGAGACTGGGTCACCCCTGCAGAACCAGCCAAAGGGAAGCCATGATCCTGATTGTCTCCTGATCCAAAGGGAAGCCATAACACCAAAGCGAGAGCATCACGTCGCCCTCTCCTGCCGTTCCCCCCCCCAGTATCCTGTGAGAAAAACATCCGCCGCAATCTGCATTAACAGCTAGGAAGAACTCCTCTGCCACATCCCTGGAGTGTAGAGATTCACACCCTCCTGAGGCATTGTGAACATGAGAAGATCGAGTCAAGCCATCTCGGGGATGTGCAAATCATTGGTGCCAGCTTAGTTTACAAATTGTCACTCTGCCCGATCTCTGTAGATGAAGTCTTTGATCCCTATTGTTTTAGATAGGAGCCATCTGGGGAATCTCAACCCCCCCACCCCCAGAGAAGGGTATATTTTGCCCTCCCCAACAAGGCAGTTTGGTTCTGTCCTACCACTCCCTCCTTTTACCATGTGTGTTGAGTATGCGGAGCTCCACATACACCCCCTCTGGTGACTTGGCTGGCTCAAGGCTCCGGTACATCCCTCTCCCATCCCCCGCTATATTTTATTTTGTACCTATAAGCCACGGATTTTGGACATCTCCACTTCTGGATCGGTAACGTATTACCCAATCAACGACATCCTCTCACTTGAGAAACATCTCTAGTCCTACCTCCTTTTTATTCTTAGTTTCTCGTATGTATGTATTTGCAACACTGAATGAATGAATATATAAACACTTTTAATCTGGAAATCCTTGGTCTGTCGTTATTCTGAGATTCACTGAAAACAACCCTAGTATACATTGGGTGATTCCGCTATATAAATAAATTAGTGCTGCTGCTCATGCTAATTTCCCCAATCAAAGAGCAGTTTTGGTAACACTAACGAGGTCTGAATTGCTGAGCCTGAGAAGGAAAAAGATCTCGGGGTTGCAGTAGATACAGCAATGAAAATGTCACCCCAGTGAAAAAAGGAAAACTTTATGCTGGGGATTATTAGGAAAGGGATTGAAAACAAAACGGCCAATATTATAGTGTGCCTGTATAGATTTATGGTGCGGCCTCATTTGGAGTACTGTGTGCAGTTCTGGTCACTGTATCTTAAAAAGGATATTAGAGAACTGAAAAAATGCAAAAGATGGCAACCAAGATCATTGAGGGTTACAGCACCTTCATTGTGAGAAAAGGGATGACTAAGGGGGGACAGTCAGTGTAGTGTAGTGGTAAAGAACATCAATCAGGAGAACTGGGTTTGATTCCCCACTCCTCTATATGAAGCCTGCTGGGTCACCTTGGGCCAGTCACAGGTCTCTCAGAACTCTCTCAGTCCACATGGAGGCAGGCAATCAAAATCCTGTGGGGTCGCTATAGGTCAGCTGTGACTTGACAGCACTTTCCACCACCAAGGGGGGAAATGACAGAGGCTTATATAACTGTCCACGGGGTGGAAAGAGTTGACAAAAAGAACTATTTCTCCTCCCAAAATACTAGAACTCAAGGGCATCCAATAATGCTGATGGGAAATAGATTCAGGACAGACAAAAGGAAATACTTCTTTACACAATGAGTGGTTGAAATGTGGAATTTGCTGCCAGAGGATGTAGTAATGGCCACAGGAATAGACAGCTTTAAAAGGAGATTAGACATGGTGATTAAAGGGAACCTCCACATTCAGAGGCAGTCAACCTTTGAATCCCAGTGCAAGGAGGCAACATCAGGGGAAGGCCTCAACCTCTATGCACTTTTGAAGGACCTCCAGAGTAACTGGCTGACCACTGTGTGAGACAAGATGCTGGACTAGATGGACCTCTGGTCTGATCCAGCAAGCCTCTTCTTATGTTCTTACGTGAATAAGTTAACTCCTTCCTGACAATCGGTCCCATAACCTTTTCCCTCTGGATCCTTTGCTTTTTTCCTCTTTTGTTTCTGTACACTTTAATGTTAACAGCAATAAGTGAGAACTTTGGGAAGAAAACCGGAGTGAGATTTATACTATTTTGGGCCCACCTCCTCTGTTTGTAGTGAGGAGTAGATTCGAAAATCTCAGTTTTTCTTCCAAATTTGCTCTGGAGCCCTGTCACTTCATCACTGATGACTGTGGGGGATTGTGTCCAGATCTGAACATGGTATACTAGACAGGTGGCAGAACTTGAGACCATAGCTTATGCCTAGGACAAGAAAAGGGGAAATTTGACTACTCTTTATGAACGCTGGGTCCAGCATGGGAGGAAGGCCCATTCCCATAAGGCACGTTTAACGCACACAGTAACAAAAATACGCTAAAAAGGACTACTCTTTTGGAAATCTATCCCATATATGTGAAAATCTCTGAGCTGGAGAATTTTGCTATGGTCTTAACTTGTAATTTTTTAATCTATCCTGCATTCCTTTGAAAGTTTCTGATTTTTCACCCTAGCTTTGGGAACAATCCTGAGCAGGTCAACTCAAAAGACTCATATTATTCAATGGGGCTTGCTCCTAAGGAAGTCCTCATAGGACTTCAACCTTTGTTAGTCTTTGCTTCATATACCATTATTCTTTTGAACATAAAGTTTCTACCTCCTTACTAAATGAATGCTCATTATTTATGGTAGCATCTTTCCCATCCTAATGCCTTTCACATTCTTCTCCAAACATTAAGTTCTTGCAAACAATACATGTATTTATGCTTAACTCATAAGAATAGTAATACAAGGGAAGTAGTTTTTGCTGTTATTCATGAGACCATCACTTAAATGAATAGGTTTGCATTGTGATACAACCTTTTCAGAAATGAGATTCAAAATGGCAACTGTCAGTACCAGCCTCTAGCGATTCAAACAATGAGGTACCAGTTGTGAATCAATGGGCAACAATGGCCAGTGTACAAAGAGCCATAAGTAAGAAAGAATGCACAGCTTACAACAACAAATTCTCAATCAGGAAGAACAGAAAAAAACAGACCCATGTTCAAAAGGCTTTGTTTGCAGATAAAATCAATGTGCATTATATACAGGCACATGCATATGGTTTGAAATATACATACAGGAGATAATGTAGATAATGAAGCAACATAAGGCATATTTAAAATATTTAGATCTAACCATCTACAGTGTTTGTTATTGTAAGCCCTGTTTATTTTGCACTACTTTTAGCTCCTGAGAAAAGGGCTAGATACAAATAATAATACTGCATCCCTAAATATACCTCAACTAACAACCAAAAATGGAATTATATCCTTCTAAGCCCATTGACTTCAATGAACAGGGTGTAACTCTGCTTGCCATGGATTATATTGCAAATCACTTTGGATTCCTTGCATTATGACTTCAGTTTTCAAGCCTCTTAATGTCTAATGAAACTCAATACGATTCTCGGTAAGACTTTCCATACAGTACAACTAGAAACCAGAGGCAACATGAAACAAGCTCTTTATGGCAGACATTCCATATGGAATACATTACAGATAGTGACTCCATACCACATCACCTTCATTACATGTAGGGTTTCCATATTACTACCAGACACTCCTGGTGTTAGAAGAACACTTCCAATACAAATGAGGTTATCTACACAGTGAAAGACTTGTTGGAACCTCCATGTGGAGTAGACATGTAAAGGCTTTTCAAGAGACTCTACTATTTTGTTTGTAACTTGGAGTCTGGTCTGGCTGTAAAAGTTAGTGACTATAGTAAAGATGTAGATGCTAGGGCTGTCGATTCGGTTTGTCCCGAACTGAAAAACAGCCGAATTTCTCCCGATTCGGCAGTTTTTAGTTCGGATGGAACCAAACTCAAAAAAGGCGGGAAGTTCGGGGAGCCGAAATTGGCACGTTCGGGGTGTTCGGCAAAAAAATCAGCAAATTCAGGGTTCGGCGCAGCAGCATAACCGTCAGTTAGTAAGCAGCATTCTCCCGCAGCCAATCAGTGGCCAAGCAGGGTCTACTTATGGCTAATCAGTCGCAACTGAGCACGTGAGCCCAGCTGCTGCACGGCCCGGGGAGAGAGAGAGAGAGAAATCCCCGTGGGGGGGGGGGTGCGTGTGCACATTCGCTCCTTTCTGTGGCTGCAGGGGGTGCATTTTTGGGGGTAGAGCCCCCAAACTTTCAGCATAGCTTCAGAGGAGCCTTCTTGGAAGAACCCCCAAGTTTTGTAAAGATGGGATCAGGGGGTCCCGAGATATGGAGTCCCCCTCCTTTTCTCTATTGGGATGAATGGGATCAGCCGATCCTGTGTGCATCTCAAGAGCAGCAAATCCAAGGCAAAACCTCCCGTGCTTAAATGGTAATCATATTGGATTACCCAGTCCTCCCAGTCCCTCCTGATGGAACAGAAGACATCCACAGTAAGACCCCTTTTGGGGCTTTAATCTATAATTTTTTCCCATGTGTATGTGGGGGAAAAAGCAAAGTCTGGGGGGGGCAGTTTCTGTGGGGGGGAAACCAAAGGAGGCTTTAGCCCATTCTGCCGAGGGGTGTGTGACCGCTCACCTCTGTGGGAGTGTGTGTGTACTGCTTTTAAAGTTTTAAAGTATAAAGTTGAGTCTGTGCAGCGGCTAGCGAGTCTCTCTCCGCTCAACACCCAGGTCGCACCTCCTCCTTGGTGTTTTTCCCTGTTTTTGCCCCTAGCCTGGGGTTGAGTGCAATGGGGCGGCTTGCGTGAGATCCCCTGCGTCTTGGATTTTTTCCCGTTTGGGGGATGCACTGTGGTGCCGTATTGGTTGGAGAGGTGGGGGGTGGTGCTGGTGAGACTTGCTTGAGTTTGGTGGGGTCGTTTGCATAAGGAGGAGCGTCCCTCCATCATGAGAAGAAGGAGCAGGGCAGAAAATACAAACTCTGGGGGGGGGGGTTGCACGGTCTGTTTTGCTGCTCACTCAAAAATGTTTTTGCAAAATCTGACTTTCACAATACATTTGCACGGTCCAAGTCACCTGCTACTTTTTTCCTTTTTGCTATAGCTAGCCTAGTGCACCTCTGTTCCTTTCCATGGTAGCTCGTGTGTTGCTTTGCATTACAATGGTTAGCACGGGAGGTTTTGCCTTGGATTTGATGCTCTTGAGATGCACAGGATCGGTTGATCCCATTCATCCCAATAGGGAAAAGGGGGGATCCCATATCTCGGGACCCCCTAATCCCATCTTTACAAAACTTGGGGGTCCTTGCAAGTAGAGTTCCTTAGAACTACCCTGAAAGTCTGAGACCTCTACCCCCAAAAATGCCCACCCCGGAGCCGCAGAAAAGCGCCAGTGTGCTTTAAGTGGCTTTATCCCTGTGGGCGATTTGGGGGGGGCAACCTCTTCCGGGCCCCATATCTCGGGACCCCCTGACCCTATCTTTACAAATCTTGGGGGTTCTTTCAAGAAGCATCCACTCAAGCTACCCTGAAAGTTTGAGATCTCTACCCCCAAAAATGCCCCCCCCCAGAGCCGCGGAAAGGCGCAAATGCATTTTTAATGACTTTATTCGGCCGAATTTTTCCCTGAACTCGAACTAGGCGCCGAATTTCATGAATCCGAAGCGGGGGAGTTCGGACTTAGGCACGTCCTGAATTAATAAGGGCCCAATTTTGCCGAAGCCGACTTTACCGAATTTTTTTTTCCAACAGCCCTAGTATGTCTTACTGTCTTACTTGAAACTTTATCTCTGATGTGTTAAACCAAGAGGGGAAATATGGCTAGAAAAGTAATACCAAAACACACAATGGGAAGCATCTGTAAAACATCTATTCACCATGTCGGACACGGATCAACCCCCTGCATCAACTAAGCAATTTCTCCTACTTGAAGCATTTGTTTATTGATACTCAAGCTTCTGCTATGCTCATCTCTTATGTAACCTGTCTCCATAGCCTATGTGATTCCTTGTGTTTTGAAAGCCTTTAAAAGAATTAAGAGATATGTTAATAAAATGCCAAGCCAAGATAACAGTGTCTTACTAATAGCTAAAATGTCATGATGACATTTATTTTCTAAGCAGGAGACAAATATCTGGTAACAACCTTTCGATACAATAATTTTATTTCTAATACACAGTACCATATGATTAAGGACTCAGATTCCGTCATTATATCTGCTGCAGAAGAGTAAAACAGCCCAGCATGGAAAACTTAATGAAAAACTTCATTCAACCCAAGTCTTCCTAACCTTGGAAGAGATTTCCATGTGCAGGTTGCTGACCCAAGTGCAGCATCCTACAGAAATAACTACTGAAATCAGATCACGTGTCCACCTATAAAGTCTGAAATCATATGTTTTCCATATTATTTTGCTAAGGCATTTTATCAAGCACAATTTTAGGTTGGTAAACTTCATTCTCTCATGAGAAAGGAAGGTTCTTGCTTGCTTTAACCATTAGCTCATACATCACAGAAGCTTATTAAAGGTATATTTCCTACAGCTCCAGGCAACATTTTTTTCAAACATGTAGAATGCTCTTCTGATTGATTCTGTGATTTCAGACCACCTCTTTTACATGTTTGGTTTCAGTGCAGTGGATCATGTTCAGAGTTTTCACCCTGCTGCACTAATTAAAAGGAAAGAAACTATGAAGCTGTATGACAAAGACAAGGAAGTCCTCTACTTTTACACAGTGGCAGAGTTGTTGTTTTCCAGCAAGTGACAAAAATGTAAAGCGATCTTATACCTGTAATGTTGCTTACTTTGCAAACAGTAACAGCTTAGAGACCGCTGTATTTGTACTTGAAGACTGGATACCTTTGATATATAAAGCATTATTTATACTATTTTCATCCTCTAGAAGATAAGGAAGGAACACAAGAATTTACCACAGAATCAAGCTGTAGTATCAATACGGTTGCCAAACTCCATGTGGAGCCTGGAGATCTTCCAGATTTACAGCTGATACCCAGACTACAGAGATCAGGTCCTCTTGAGAAAATAACTGCTTTGGAGGGTGGACGCTGGCATTATACCCCACTGAGGTCCCTCCCATACTCAAACTGAATCCTCCCCAGGCTCCCCCACACACACATTTTCAGGAATTTCCCAACTTAGAGCTGGTAACCCTAACTATCACCATACCTCCCCTCCAGTTTGCCCAGCAATGTGTCTTCAAAGCACCTGGAGAGTGCCCTACAGTTTTTGCTTGCTTGGCCTGTGTAACATCCTGTTTACCACCATAAAGCAATAATTTAAAAAAACTGCAGAAATGAAAACACCACAGAACAATAAACCACAAAAATATCAAACAGCAGCAAAAGTATCCAAAACCAAGCGGATAAAACTAATACTAACCATTCTAAAAAAAAGAAGAACTAATGTTCAACAGTGAAAGCTGCTAAAGGAGTAGGATTCCACAATAAAAAATTGTGAAAGAGCAGGAGGGGTTCTGGAAATGTTGTGCAAGTAATAAGGCTTTTTTTTTTTTTTTTTTGCTAAGAAAAGGAAAATTTTTCATAACATTGCTTTAACTTTTTGATGTATTTTTGGAAGCACTACAAGCTGTGATCATTTACTATTCTGATTGGACTTGGTTTTACCACTCTGGCTCAACGTTCTTAAACTCCTCCTTCCTCCACGGCTGCTGCATCTAAAAACTGATTTAAATAGGGCTGCTAGGTTGCCATAAACTGGCTGAAACTTGATGGCACTTTACACATACATTGGTATTATTACACAGATTTTTAAAAAACGTTATGTGACTTAACAACCCTAAAAAATCTAATTAAGGACCTAGTATATTACATTAATGTTGAGCTGTTTTTTTAAAGTGGAAGCAACAGTCATATGAAGCAAAGAAACGTATCTAGATGGTGCAAAAGATATCGGTTGCACATGCGTACTTTTTTTGTAAAACACTATTTTTGACAGTAAAACACTGAACTATCCACCAGATGGCATATGGTGACCATAGTTAATACCTTATACCTCCACAAAACCTCCCTTTCACAGCATAAATAAAGACCAGCATTATTAATTTATACCATTGCAACCCATCTACGCCCAATATTTGTTTAGCCAGATGTTTCCTCTAATCCTACTTCAACACCATTGATTAAAATCCCAAGTATATTCAGGTTTTTTTTTCTTATCCCAAAGAACAGTTTGTTACCTACAAGCTACAAGTACATGACTGTATGTAAGAGTTTCTAACTGTGGAGCCATAATGTCTAATAATTCCATAGTGGCAACAAGATAAATTTGTGAGTTGAAAATGATTAAATATATACATTTTTAAATTTTTGATTTTGGAAGAACATTAATTGATGATTTACATCACATTTATATTATATTGCTGATTTTCAATCACAAAATAAATAAAAAGTGAGGACATTTTCAAAAGGACATTTTAATTAATATTTTGGTAGTAAGATGGAAACAGCTATTTCAGACTTTGCATTTTTACAATGATCTGCAACCTAAATATACGACCAGAAAAAAAAATTTCATTCATCTTATGAGACACAGGAACTCAAACAACCAGTATGGTGTAGTGGTTGGAGCATCAGAATAGGACTGAGGACCCCTAGGTTCACATCTGCATAGGACTATAAAGCTCAACCTATGTCACAAGACTGCTGTTGTGAGGCTAAAATGGGTAGGGGGAGTATAAACACTCTCAATAAAGAGATATGGCAAAGATTTCCTAAGTAAACATGGACAGGATTAGGCTATACGAAAGCAAAATAATAATATTTTTTCTTTACATTTTCAATAAAATGCGGGAGGGGGATACAGGAACATAAATAAAGTAAGGAAGATTTTTTTTGGCTGAATGGTCAACACTAAATGTTACCATCTAGCCCTTTAACAAGGTATAGTATAAGAATATAGGAGCTTTCCTGCTGAATCACACTAATGATCCTGCTAGATCAGCTTCCTGTTTCACATAGTACTAGGGTTGCCAAGTCCCTCTGATAATGAGCAAGAGACTTACTGTGTTGGGGCGCCCTCACTGGTGATGCACTGATGTTGACACCAATGCACTGATGCAAGTCCCTATATGCCTGGAAGTGAAGTCTGTGCATCACCGGAGACTCTCTGGCGTTGGGTCAAAACTTTATGGTCAAAATTTCCAGGTGTACGGGGAGTGACAACACTGCATTGAGAGGCTGCTGAAGTGCTTCACAGTTTCCCACCATTCCCTCCCACTGGTCAGCTGAGGGGCAGACGTGCCTGCTGGCGGTGGGGGATCCGCCACCGTCAGCAGGGGCTTGGCAAGTTTACATAGTGCCCAATCAGATACTTCTGGAAGGCCTACAACCAGACATGGAAGGTGAAGTATTTTCATTGCCCACCAATGTGTGCTGCTTCTGAACATGGAAGTTCCATTTAGTCATCATGACCATTGATGGACCTTTCCTCCATTAATTTTAAAGCCGTCTGTGGCTGTCACGACATCATGGCAATGGAATGCCACAAGTTAATTACTGGTTGAGTGAAGAAGTATTTCCTGCCTCCTATCCTGAATCACTCAGTGTCCAATCAAGTGGGTTTGACTACGGCTGACATAAAGACGAGTGACTAACCAGCTTCAGCAGTGATAACTGGAGAGCCAGCATGGTGTAGTGGTTAAGAGCGGTGGTTTGGAGAGATGGACTCTGATCTGGAGAACTGGGTTTGATTCCCCACTCCTTCACATGAAGCCAGCTGGGTGACCTTGGGCTAGTCACAGCTCTCTTAGAGCTCTCTCAGCCCCACCTACCTCACAGGGTATTTGCTGTGGGGAGGGGAAGGAAAGGTGATTGTAAGCCGGTTTGATTCTTCCTTAAGTGGTAGAGAAAGTCAGCATATAAAAACCAACCCTTCTTCATTCCCTCCGCTGAGGGAGGGGATGTTTCTGATGCAATGGTGAAAAATGCAACTATTGGCTTGAATCCCACAGTATGTTTCAGAAGAATTTCCACTAATAGAGTGTGGCTTTTTCTTACCCCTCCTCCTGCTGCAATCGCACATATCTTCCCTGGAAATACTGCACCTGGGAAATCCTAGGAGCAGCATTTCAAGAGGAAGTTTGGGATGCAGCAAGAAGGCAGAGGTTGAATTCTACCAAGATAAATTTTTCCATCAGCGGAAATGGTCTGTGGGACCCAGCCACATGACCAGTTACGACCTGTTATTAAGCCCAGCCTGAGATCTAGAACTACAAACTGCCGAGGCTCTGCTTGCACACTGAACGAGGTCTAGAGTCCCCTGGAACAGCTGAAGGGATTCTGGGGCACTTTTCCAGTTCACATGCCACTGTTCTCTACCCTTCACCAGTAATGCCTCACATCACTCTTGTCTCAGACAGTTAAAGTGCCCTTTTAAACCAAGTTGCTGAAGAGCCTCCCCTCCCATCAGCCAATTCTGTGTACTGCATTTCAAAATTTATTATATATATTTTAATGAGTTCAGTTATTTACATTAACAATTATGTAGGAGAACTGTCAATATTCAAGTCATATTTTAGCTAACTGGATTTTTTGTAGAATTGTAAATGATTCCTTACTCTAATAATCTTCTCAGTAGTTTCTGGTTCTTCTGTCTTTTTTCCTGACATGTCACATATCAGCTAAAGTTTTACTTCACAGCCAGTGTGTTTCTTTCTTTACAAATGACAGAAGCGTAACAACTTCATATTAGATCTAAACTCTTTAGATATAAAGGCTCATTAGAAAGACAACCCTCTTGGCACATCTGAGTCACAAAACAGATGCTTCTTTATTGTACCACTGATGGTTTCAACATTTATTCCTCTAAAAAAGGAGCTTATTCAGTACTAAATTTTGGGTTGATGTTACTGTTTCATTTGCATGTTTTGTCAGACTAATATACAATAATATAATCAGTCTTGTTAACCAAACTAACCAAAGATGGGGCATTTAATTCTGTCTGAAGCTCCTTCGCATGACCAAAGCATGCAAAATGAAGGCATGCAGAGAAGGAACAGGGTTGCAGAAGCAAGCTCCCCTTGACCTATGTGTCCATTTATCACAAGATCTGAGCTCGTGCAGGTGTACACTGATGCAGGGCTCATATGTGCATATATAGGGATATGGTAGGGTTCTCATTCACATATACAGAACAGTATACATGAAAATTGATATCTGCACAGGTTCTGCACAACCCTTCCAGTAAACAAGCATGGTACTACTCAGATAAGACTAGCATTGGTTTAAATCCAGCCTGCAACATTATATAAACAAGACATTTGGCAGTCTTTTTTTTTAGCCCCACAGGGGCTACAGGAGCATAAATACTGACCATTCTCAAATGTTCCATTCATGAGCGAGGTAATTGAATGGGTGATAGCTACACAACTCCAAGCTTTCATGGATGAAGTTGATTGTTTGGATCCTTTCCAACCAGACTTCAGGCCTGGTTACAGGACTGAAACCACCTCTGGTCACCCTGGTGGATGACCTGCACCAGAAGATGGACAAAGGGAGTGTGACTCTGCTGATTCTCCTGGACCTCTTAATGGCTTTTGATACCATCTATCATGGTATCCTTCTGGACTGCCTTTCTGGGCTGGGACTGGATGGCACTGTTTTGTGGTGATTCAATTCCTACCTGGGGGCTAGGTTTCAGAAGGTGGCCTGGGTCATTGCTGCTGAGTTTTCTGGAGTTCCACAAGACTCCATCTTGACCACTATGCTTTTCAACATCTGTATTTGCTGGCCATAACCAGGTGTAGATCTCCCGGTGTAGGGGGGGGGAGAGGCTAGGGTTGCCAGGTCTCCAGCCACCACCTGGCGGTTGGCAACCACAGGGGAGGCCAAGCAGAGAAGGCCTGGAGAGCACCCCTGCTCCCCCCTCCCTCCCAGGAGGGAGGGCAGCCAGCGGTGGGCCCCAAGCAAACGAGGCACCAGGGGGGCGCAGCCCGCAGCCGATCCTCAGGGAAGGGAGGAAGGAAGGAAAACAGAGAAATGGAGGGGGAGAAAAGGACTGAAGGAGACAAAGAAAGAGACGAGGGAGAGAGGGGGAGAAAGGAGAAAGAGTGACAGAAAAAGAGAGAAAAGCCTTCCCACACACACACCAGCACACGCCGGCCCGACACAACCGGGCCCCAGGCTCCCCACCTCCCCCAACACACACACACACGGCAGCACACGCAGCCCCGCGTGACCGGGCCCCAGCCTACATGAACTCCCCACCCCACCCTGAGTCCACAAAAGGCCCTCCAAGCCTGATCGGCTCCCGCGCACATGTTCCGCCGCCAGGAGCCAACGGCCTTCCCCCCCCCGCCGCTTGATAGGCGTCGAAGGGGCTTACAGTGTGCCGAAGCATTCGTGCATGCCGCGACTGTAGGGGGCAGCCCTGGGGGAAGCATCCCTCCCCTCCCCCCTCTCGCCGACCAACAGTTGATGAGAGGAGGTCCAAAGGGCGCTGCGCCCCCAGGAACACCCTCGGGGAGGGCCACGCTGTGCTGTGCCTCTGCAGCTGGGCCCTGGAACTCCCAAGGGCCACTGAAAATGTCCTCGGGGGCCGCATACACCCCCTGGGCCGGACATTCCCCATCCCTGCCTTAAAGGGAGTGTAACCCCATCCAGAACAGCTGACACATTAACTCTGGAAGTCTCTCCCTGGGGACTTGTCTGACTCCTTCCTTTGATGTCTTCTACTAGCAACCAAAATCAGCAGATGAAGACCTTTTTGTTTCATCTGGCATTTGCTTAAAAATCCATCCTTTCTATCCTATGTTTTATAATTGTTGTTTTATGTCTGTGTATTGTATGTATATTTTAACTTGGGTTTATTAGTTTTTAAGATATATTTTATTATGCATGCTTTTCAGTCTGTTACCAGGCTTGGTGGTTAGGATGAGGGTAGAAAGCATATACATTTTGAAAATATTAATAAATAAATAAATATTGATATAAATACCGTATTTTTCGCTCCATAAGACGAACCTGACCATAAGATGCCCCCCCAGCTGACCGTTGGATCGGAGAACGCCGGCTTGTGCCATCCCGACGCGCCCAGCGGGCTCTGTGCGGCCCGCCCGCCTCCTAGCTGGCCGTCGGGGCGGGGAAGGCCGGCTCGCGCTGTCCCAACGTGCCCAGCTCTTTGCACCCCGCCCGCCTCCCAGCTGCCATCGGGGCGGGGAACGCCAGCTCACACCGTCCCAGCGCGCCCAGCTCTGCGCCCCGCTTGCCTCCCAGCACGCCGTCCTGACGCGCCCAGCTCTGTGCACCCCGCCCGCCTCCCAGCTGACCATCGGGTGGGGAACGCCGGCTCGCGTTGTTCCGGCGCACCCAGCTAGCTGGCGGGAGGGGCGGGGGTCTCTCCGCCCGGCTCTGGGAGTCCCGGATGGACCGGGCTAGGGTCCATAAGACGCACATTCACTCCATAAGACGCACAGACATTCCCCCTCACTTTTGAGGAGGAAAAAAGTGTGTGTTATGGAGCAAAAAATATGGTAAATAAAAATAAATAAATGCATGGCCTACAACCCTTAAAGTCTTCCTCTACCCCAAGAAGCCTCCCTCCAGTTTAACTGACTCTTCCTCCAATGGTGGAATTATAAGGTCTTCCTGAAACCTAAGGAGTCGTCCTCCATCTTAAGTGGCTCTTCCACTGGAAGAAGAGCCAGCTGAGTAAGAGAAAGGTTCCTTGAGCTGGAGGAATTTCCTCCAGCATCATGGAAGATATATGCTTACAGTTCTTCAGGGAAGCTGATTCATATCGGGGAAATAGCATGGTGGCAAAGTACACCTATACCACCATTGTGGCCATGATTCAAATTGCTTCCCTCCATGGCTGGTTTTAAAGTTCACCACTGATTTTTCATCTGAAAACATAACTATCGAAAGGCCACCATCTTCTTGATTACACTGCAAGACATATCATATAAAAATTTCCCACACTTGAATTACTAAAATTTTTACCCTCATACTTTTTACATTCAATGAAACATCCTTGCAGACTGAAATAGTTTTTCTATTAAGTATTTTTAATTCACAAATTGTAGTGCAAGTGTTTCATATAATTCATTTTTTCAAGCTGGAATTCAGGAAACCAGGTAGGTATTTATCGGAGTTTTAAAACATTTCATTGAAGCCATATGTACCCTTTTTCCACTCTGAAAATTCTCACCAGTAATAAATATATGGATTTTCCAGAAGTTATAGCAACATGAAAACATACATGCTAAACATACTTATCTCACTTACACATTGATGTAATGTAAGTTAATAGTTCCAGTGAAAGACTGCATTTTCCCAAAGCCAGTAAAGTGTTTATTTTGGAATATGTTTTTGAGATTATTTTCCCCAACTCAACAAAGAATCCAAGAAAAACAACAAACTTTTAAGGGCTTAAAGAATACTGTTATGGATCTACTCCAATCCCCTAGAGATAGCCTTCTAATAATTTTCAGAATATCTGACAATTTTTCATTCATATAGTGATCATAAAGAAGTCAACGTGGAAAAACATACATTTCTCCATCAACTGCAAAAACGAGGGGCTGGGCCATCTTTTATAAGTCAAACCTTTACACTACAATAACAGTCTTAGTACTCTGGTAGGCAAACACATTGCTAAGATTCCAGATATCCTCAAAATGTTTGGGTGTGTACAGAGTATTGCTCGCACATGCATCCCTTTCTACCGTCAGGGAACACTGCCAGCGGTAGGGAACCCACTACCACCCGTCCGTTGGTGGTCAACAAGATATAAGAGGTAGTTAGGCCTCCTACAGTGACCCCCTGTTCTTTATGAGATTTTAATTGTTCCTGTTTTTCTAGGAAAACATCCAAAATAATGTAGCCAAGACTAGTTACTTCTAAGTATGCACTAGTTACACTTACAATCAGTGCCATTTAGGAGGTATAATGGGAGTGGATTTCATCCTCTTGGCGAACTTTCAAAGCATGAAGCAAGGATTAGCAGTTGTGAGAACAGAACCACTGTGTGGTGAAGTTATTTTGGACTAATCAACAAAAGCAAGCACAAGAGGTACTAGACAGTACCCTCCTAAGCAGAGTTATGCCGTTCTAAGTCCACTGAAGACATACATAACTCTGCCTAGGTGACCCTATGGATGTCCCACAGACATTTCAATGTTCACTGTCCCCTCTCCCCTGTTCCTGCCAGTCTACTTCTACTACCTTACTTAGCAAGGCTGTCTTGAGTTTTTTCTAATTGAATTTGAGATGCCCAAACTATGTTATTCCTTGCTTTCTACAAATTACTTCTGTATGTTTCTTTGAAAGCTACTATTACAGAGAATACAGCTAATGACTTTTACAAATAAATAAGCCATAAAAAAACTGAAAACTCCAACAAAGAAGGGAGTGGATGTAGCAGCAAATAACAGCCATCCAAAGCAATGTTTTCAACCAAGCGTACATTACAATGAGCTATAACCACTTACTTATTTCCATGCATGGTTGCTAACAGTGAAGTGGGGCAATATAGTGATTAGGACAAGCTATGTCTGCTGGATTTCTGGCTAGTGTCTCGCTGTCAAAAAGCAGAGGACCTCTACCAGAAGAAAGAAAAGTGTCATGCTTATTCAAAGAGGGTGCCCAAATGGTTTATTCAGCAGCTGTGTTTGGGGGTCTTGCCACTACTTCCCCTACAAAGACCTATATGTACCCGCACAAAGGCGGGGTCCATATGCAAAAAACTCTTGCAGACACAACAGATCTTATCTCCATTATTGCTCAGAAGATTTTGTTTTACCATGTGATTGGTTGAGACTCCCTTATAGTTGGGGTGCAGGCCTGGCTAGTAAGCAGGTCCTTCTCACAGCCCAAGAACGCATTTTACAGATATCTTACATTTGTCAAAAGGACCAATTTTTTTAAAGTTCATTTAAGCCGTTTTCAAGCTGCATGCACAGCAGTGCGTCAAACCACACTTCAAAGTCATATTAGCCTCTCTTTCCCTTCACACCCAAGTGCATATAATCCTGACTTCTTGGTGAACATAAGGAAAGCCATGCTGGATCAGACCAAGGTCCATCAAGTCCAGCAGTCTATTCACAGTGGCCAACCAGGTGCTTCTAGGAAGCCCCCAAACAAGACGACTGCAGCAGCACCATCCTGCCTGTGTTCCACAGCACCTAAGATAATAGGCATGCTCCTCTGATCCTGGAGAGAATAGGTATGCATCATGACTAGTATCCATTTTAAGTAGTAACCATGAATATCCTCTCCTCCATGAACATGTCCCCTCTTAAAGCCCTCCAAGCTGGCAGCTACCACCACATCCTGGGGCAGGAAGTTCCACAGTTTAACGGTGCATCGTGTAAAGAAATACTTCCTTTTATCTGCTTTGAACCTCTCACCCTCCAGCTCCAGCAGATGACCCCACCTTCTAGTATTATGAGAGAGGGAGAAAAGCGGCAAACGCATCCCATATATGAATAAAGGCTTGTCCAAACTTCCCATAAATGAATAAAGGCTTGTCCAAACTTCCCACACTCACGATGCTTAGCTACGCGCACAAACGGAATACAGAAAGTTGCCAGCCATCACCACGTCCTGGGGCAGGGAGTTCCACAATTCAGCTTAAGCGTTGCGGGAAGAAAGGCTTCCTTTGATCTCGGGACGGGTCCCGTGACGTCAGAAACCCTTGCTGAGAGCCAGGGCCCCCCTCCCCGCCAATGAACCGTCCCCCTCTGTTGCAAGCGAAACCTTGCAACCGTCTACCGAGGCACGGCCGCAGGGGTCCGGAGGCGGGGCGCAAACGGCCCCGGCTCTCCCTGCGTCACGCGCGCCTCGGGTCGTACCTCTCGAGGGGAGGCAGTTCGCGCCTCGGCCCCTGCAGGGCCTTGCGCGGGGAATTGGCGCCTTCCAGGCGTCTCCCGCCCCTCGCCCCCCACCCCACTTTTTGCTTTTGTTACCTTTCCCACAGCTCTGGAGCGAAGGCGCAGCCGAAGAGGGGAAAGTCCGGCGGCGCCGGGACTCCGCGGGGCGCGCGCGCTCCCCTCCAAGTTGGTTGCCTGCGCGCTTCCCTCTCGCCTCGCCCTGCGCGCTGGTCCGCTGAGGGCGAAAGCGCCGGGTCCGGGGGGCCAGTCGCGGAGGGCTTAATCCCCGCTCGGTCCAAACCCCCAGGCGCCAAAGGGGGGCGGCGGGACGCCAAAGCCGGAGGGGGGGGGGGACCGACGCGTCGCCGTCTCTTCAGCGCTTCCCTCGTGGCCCTCGCGCCTCGCCTCGGGGTCTCGCTCGGGGCCCGGCCCCCTTGGCGCCGCCGCTTAAAAACCCCCCGCGCGCCGCCCGCCCACGCCCTCGCCCTCGCCTTGCCCACCGCGCCGGACGGCTTGTCAAGAGTTGGGACGTCGGCAGCGCCGGCAACGTGAGACCTCCCCGCGAGGGCCGCCCTGCCCTCCTCCTGGCGCCCCCCCCCCTCACGCACCCTCCCGCAGCTCTTCTTCGGATGGGTCGGAGCGGGCGGGTAGACTGGAATAAATCAAGGGCGGGGTGCGTTGGGGGGGGGGCGCAGAGATAAATAGTTTCCCCCCGGGGGCCTGTTCGTTTTCCCAGGAAACCTCGACGCGCGCTCTTCCAAAGTCAATCGAATGACCATCATGTGCGCGCGGGAGGGTTGGCCTTGCCTTTGCCGCTCTCCAGATGCGCGTTTTCCCCGTCCGAATCCCCGAAACTCGGCATGGGACTGGGTGTTGAGTTTTGAGGATTGGGATGGGGGAAAGGTGCGTCTAGAGAGCGGCCGGCTCCAAGGCCAAACCTCCCATGCGTAGATGGCCCCACGTTTCCCCCACCCCAATGCTCAAAACTCTGCATGGGGGCTGATTGTGGAGTTTTGAGGATTGGGATGGGGGAAAAGTGCATCAAGAGAGGGGCGAAATCCAAGGCCAATCCTCCCGTGCATAAATGGCCCCACATTTCCCCCATCCCAATTCTCAAATTCGGCATGGGGGCTGATTGTGGAGTTTTGAGGATTGGGATGGGGGAAAGGTGCATCAAGAGAGGGGCAAAATCCAAGGCAAAGCCTCCCAGGCATAAATGCTCAACGAGTTTCTGGGGAAAAAAGGAGGGCGGCTTTGGGTGCTCCATCAAAATCGTTGGCGAGTGGACTCTCAGCTGTAGAGCAGGGAATTAATGTCGTCGTCCGGCCCCCGCCTCTTGGGAAGCAGTCTTTTGGCTTTTGAAGTGGGGAGCTTGGTCAAGATGCTAAGCCTGGAATCACACAAGATTTCTGTTTACTGTTGATAAGGGGCGGTGAAAAGGAAGACTGAGGAACCGTCCAGCGCAGCGGTTCCTAAACTTTTTGAGTCACAAAGCACTTTTCAGGAGAGGAATTCATCACGGAGCACTAATTTTCACCTAGCACCTATATACTACACTGAATGACAGTAGTATTTTTCTTTCCATACTCTTCACGGAGCACTGGGAACTGTTTGGTGGAGCACCAAGTGCTCCGTGGAGCACACTTTGGGAACCGCTGGTCTAGCGTATGGTCCCCTGGGGGATGTACTAAAACTAGGAACAGCACTTGCCCATAGACAATACGTAAGTGCCCATAGAGAATGCATGCTTACCCATTGGGAATAATGGAAACCACACTTGCCAATAGAGAACAGTGAGACTACGCTTGCCAATAGAGAGCAATGCCACCACTAATAGGGAACAGTGAGACCATGTTTGCCAATAGGGAATAATGAGACCACGCTTGCCAATAGGGAACAATGACAATTGGCAAGCGTGGTCTCACTGTTCCCTATTGGCAAGCGTGGTTTCCACTATTCCCAATGGGTAAGCATGCATTCTCTATTGGCAGTTATATATTGTCTATGGGCAAGCAAATACTTCCAAATACCGCAATTTGGGGGAACATCTATATAACCATGCTCATCCCCATCAGCCCAGTTTGGCAGAGTTGGTCTAGGGTTTAGGAGCTTAGCAGGGTCAGCCATGGTCGGAATTTTGATGGGAGACCACCAGGGAAGACGGGTTGTTATGCAGAGGAAGGCAATGACAAACCACCTTTGCTCATCTCATGCCTGGAACATGGGGTGGAAGGGATCACCATGAGTTGGTTGTGGTTAGACAGCATAGGTTTCTTCTTTGTTTAAGTCCCTAGTGATGGGGCACTTCACATATAGGATTAGCTTTACAACATGTAGGCTGTAACCAGAGAAAGGGGGAAAAGTGCTGCTTTCCATGTTTCACTGGGAAGAAATTATGAGATGTCATCTTGAATTTTATTTAAGCGGTTGTCATTGGTAAAGCTCAGTAAGTGAAATAAGCTTTTTGGAATGTTTTATTACTGACTTCACACCAGTTGTGATGGTTGTCCCTGCAAATGTTCCTGGTGTCACATATACTACCCTCGTTACTTGGAGTTCCCTTTTCTAAAGCCGCAAATTCTATTAGCTTAGCAATAGTTAACTTCAGATACTGCATAGTCCAGCCCCAAGTCATAGTTTCCCTCTAGCAGATACCTGACACCCTCTTGGAAATACTATTTTGAATCTGTACTGCAGTGTCTGAATATGTATTACTACTCTTGTTTGACTAGAAACAGTGAGGATTTGGCAAGTGCAGCAGAAGACTCTTGCCAGCTCCAGTAATACTGTAGCCACAAATATCTAGTCTGCTGAACAAAAAGAGCTTTATGTAGTATGGGTACAGGTATATTCTGAAAGTGTGCTTGAAATATCCATGTATGGATAGAGGTGTATCATGTCTGTCTCATACCCCCAAGATCAAACATACTGGGAACACTCTCAAATAAGTTAATTAAAATGAAAAGTAATATAATGGGACCTAGCCATACTCATTTAAGTCCCTTCTGATTTTAAATGGATGGAAGACTTCACACATGGGATTTAAAAGGGTACACTGAAGACGATTTACAGCATATATGCCTAAAAATATAAAGTGTGAATATAATTAATAAGTGCTTGCAAAGATGTTCTTTCCTTTTGAGTGTAAACTTGGTGGCATACCTACTTTTGTTGTTGTATATTGTGTGAAACAACTAGACTAAATGTTCAACTTTTGGGGGAACAGATTGCATTGAACTAACAGGGATTTGCTTCCATATAATGGAATGGATCCTATTTAGCATGACTAGAACAGCCATTGCGGAAGTGAATTTTCCAGTATGTCAGGAAGTCAGTCCATTTTATTTGATCCAAATTTTATTTTACCTGTAGCCAACAGGAATATTGATCCACATTTCCAAGATCCAGATCCAGATTTCCAAGAATAGATAGGCCATTTATGCATGGGAGGTTTTGCCTTGGATTTGCCATTTTCTAGATTAACAATTTCCCCATCTGAATTCTCAAAACTCTGCATGGGGGCTTATTTTTGAGTCTTGAGAACGGGGGAAATGTGCATCTACAGAGCAGCAAATCCAAGGCAAAACCTCCCATACATGAGACCATAGTCTTTGCTAAAATATGTTGAAAACTGGAATTTATCTACAGATATTTTCACACTTGACAGTAGAACACCATTTGAACCATTGTGTTCACGCATGGAAATGTGAATGTGAGATAGAATGCACAACCAAATATTCATTATAGCCAAAGTAGGTTTTACTTTCAAAATACAAGTTTGGGAACTGGCAAAAAAACAGTTTAAGCAGTTTGCATAAAAATGTCCAGAAGAATTCCTGTTTCCTTACTTGCTTTCAATCATCTTAATGAATTACAAAACTAGAACATAGGACATAATGGGGTCGTTTCAGTTGCTGTCCTGTTGCAAAATGTCCACTCTTCCATAACAATAGCATTTTGGAACAAAGTTAGGCATTTATAGAGGTAAACACTGCAGACTGGTGTAATTCTCTTTTTACTCAAATACAATTCAACCTGCAGATTTATTTAATTAAATACTGATTATACTGAGGGCTAGAGTTGATTTTCTTTTAATCACTACCATCTTTATCTCCCCTATAACATATATATATAACAGTTTTTGTACTTTTCTTGCACTAAACACACTGTCACTGTGGAAAATGCCTGCAAATTACTTTTCATTGC
The DNA here is from genome assembly GCF_029931775.1 of Euleptes europaea. NCBI lineage: Eukaryota > Metazoa > Chordata > Lepidosauria > Squamata > Sphaerodactylidae > Euleptes > Euleptes europaea. Next base: position 85,496,262 of record NC_079315.1, on the reverse strand, counting down.
TGATAACATCTCATCAGCATGAAATAGATGGAAGGGATATATTACATTGGACTAAGCCTGACCTGGATGGCCCAGGCTAGCCTGATCTCGTCAGATCTCAGAAGCTAAGCAGGGTCAGCCCTGGTTAGTATTTGGATTGGAGACCACCAAGGAATACCAGGGTTGCTGTGCAGAGGAAGGCACTGGCAAACCACCTTTGTTAGTCTCTTGCCATGAAAACCCCAAAAGGGGTCGCCATAAGTCGGCTGCGACTTGGCGGCACTTTACACACACACAAGCCTGGGATGACCCAAGTTCAAGTACCCTCTGAGTTATAAATGTTATCTGGGGGACTTTGGGTCAGGCAGTCAGCCTAAACTACTTCACGGGATTGTTGGGAGAGTAAACGGAAGAGAGGAAAAACCATATATGCTGTCCTTAGTTCTTGAAAGGAGAAAGTACACAACTATGGTAGATAGCTAGAAGCTATAAAAGAAGTACTTGCTGATAGTATGTTGGCAAGTGCAATTGTAGATTGTACGTCTTGTTCCTTGACATATACCTGTCATAAAATAAAAAGGGAGAATACAAAGAAGGAAAGTCTGAAGGGGGAAATGAATGACACATTCATTGAGGAAAGCCAGTTGTTTACCAATCCTCCTGATCTTCCAGTGGCTGTAACCATGGAGAACCCTTTCATTTAATGAAGGCAGCCAATAACAATCCTTGCCTCGCAATGGTTAAAAAACCTTCTTAAGTTAAAACAAAGCTGGAGTACCCTGTTGTTCATGATACTACATATGGTAACGAGGATAAACTAAAGGCACCTTGGCAAATCAGCAACTGCAGAAGGGTGTGCTTGTCCTTCAGGAGTATTCCTGAAGCTGGGAGAAAGTGACTGCCAGCGTGTGGATTGTTTCACAATTTGATCAGCAGCAACAAACTTGGGAGGAATACTGTGAAATTCTCACTCATTTCCCCCCACCTGCAAATGATGTCACAGATGAGGCTAAAAGGAGAGCATTTCTGTTTAGCAGTATGGGACCCTCTGCTTATAATTTAACGAGAATCTCTTACTACCTGGAGGGAAAAAAAGTAAAACTTTTGGAGAGTTAGTAAATCTGTTGCAGAACCACTAAACCAACTCCTAGTGAAATACTGGAGTGTTTTAAATTTAATTCATGATCCAGAAAGTCTGGGGAGTCTAAGGGGGTGTTTGTAGCTGAACTGAAGAAGCTCTCCCAGAACTGCAATTACAATGCCACATTGCCACAGATGTTAAGGGATTGGTTAGTCTGTTGAGTAAATGATGAAAAAATACAGAGCGACTACTGTCTGAATCTGCCTTAACCTTCGATTCTGCATCGGCGTTGGCCTTGGCTATGGAATCTGTGACTAAAAATGTACAGGATTTGCAGGCACCACCCTACAACGGGGAGAAGGAACTCAAGCAGGGGATGCCTGGACACATTTTGAAAATTGTCAAATAACCCAAAAAGGAAAAGAAACTTAAGGAGAGCTGTTACCATTGTGCTAGATGCCATGCCTCTTCAACCTGTAGATTTAAAATCTGCAAAATGCTACAATTGTGGTTTGATTGGCCACATTAGAAGAGTCTATAGGGCTAAGAGTCTATAGAGCTAAGGAGGGGCTGTGGCTCAGTGGTAGAGCATCTGCTTGGCATGCAGAAGGTCCCAGGATCAATCCCCGGCATCTCCAGTTAAAGGGACTAGGCAAGTAGGTGATGTGAAAGACCTCTGCCTGAGACCCTGGAGAGCCACTGTCGGTCTGAGTAGACAATACCGACTCTGATGGACCAAGGGTCTGATTCAGGATAAGGCAGCTTCATGTGTTCATGTGGCACAGAGTGCTGCCACACAAAGTAATGTGAAATATCAATCTACAAATCACAGGATGTATGCATTGAAAGAGGCAAGTCCTGTAAGCATAGGTCAGGAGGTGGCGTATACAATTTACAATCTGACTGGAACAAAAATTCCTAAGGTGGACCCTATTTGCATTACTTTGGATGTAAACAACAAGAAGGTGTCCTTTGAATTGGACACAAGTCGCAGTGTAACTCTTATGAGTGAAGCCTCAGGCTTTAGGGCAGGATGAGGGCACCCTTGTTGCAGCCTAGTACAATTCAATTATGAACATATACCAGAGAAACACTTCAGTTACTAGGTGAAGTTTTGGTCACTGTGTCCTACAAATATAAAATAAAACTATTACCACTGGTAGTGGTTTCAGGGAGTGCCCCCAGCTTATTTGGAAGGGGATGGTTATCTGATCTGGGATTAAACTTTGATTAACAGTTTTGGGTTTTCTACCTAGAGGGGAGATTTTTTTGGGGGGAAGACATATTATCTATGCACCAGGAAGTTTTCAATGAAGAGTTAGGTGCTATGAAGGGTACAGTTGCAAGAATATATGTGAAACCGAACAGTGCACCTCATTATTTTAAGCCAAGATCTGTTCCTTTTGCTATCATACAAAAAGTTGAAATTAAATTGGCAAGATTATTAAAAGCAGTTATTATCAAACCTGTAAAGTTTTCAGAATGGGCAGTTCCAATTGTGCCCGCCCATATTAAAACCAGATGGCTCCGTGTGCATATATGGAGATTACCAATTGACTGTCAACCAAGTAGCCAAGCTTGAGCAATACCCTATCCCTAAAACAGAAGATATTTTTGCAGCATTAATGGGAGGTTGGCTATTTACAAAATTAGACATCAGTAATCACTATCAACAACTTGTACTGGGTGAAGACTCAAAGGATATGTTACAATAAATATGCACAAAGGTCTGTTCAGGAGTCTCTTCTCCTGCAATCTTTCAGAGGACTATGGAAGGATTACTTCAAGGAATCCCTCATGTAGTCAGTTATTTAGGTGACACATTAGTCACTGGAACTTGGGTGCTTAGAGGCAGTGACTGGATGGTTGAGGCAAAGTTGGCTGAAGTTGAATCCAGCAAAATTGGAGGTCCTGTGGCTTGGCTTGGGGTTGGGGTGCCAGCTCTTGACGGCATGCAATTAACATCTGCACTTGCTGTCAAGAGTCTGTGATCCTGGATGCTTCCTTATCTATGGAGGCCCAGGTCGCAGCCGTGGTCAAGGCGGATTTTTTCCATTTCTGCCGGGCCCGGCAGCTGGTGCCTTATCTCTCTCGCCCTGACCTAGCCATGGTGATCCATGTGATGGTCACCTCTAGGCTGGATTACTGTAACTCGATCTACTTAGGGCTGCCCTTGAGACTGATCCGATGGCTCCAGCTTGTTGAGAACATGGCGGCAAGGCTCCTGATGGGAGCCTCACCCAGGGAGCATATAAAGCCAGTGCTTTACCACTTGCACTGGCTCCAACTGGAGTATTGGATCAGGTTTAAGGTGCTGGTTTTGACCTTTAAAGCCTTAAACAATCTGGGACCCTCTCCTGGTATACCCCCCAAAGGACACTAAGATCAGCCGATGAGAATTTGCTGGTGGTCCCTGGCCCTAAGAGCGTGTGGCTGTCCTCGACAAAAGCCAGTGCTTTTTCAGCCCTGGCTCTGGCCTGGTGGAATGCTCTGCCTGGTAACATCAGGGCCCTGTGGGACCTGAAAGTGTTCCATAGGACCTGTAAGATGGAACTTTCCCACCAGGCCTACAACTGAGGACAGCCGCCTATATCATCTTTACTGGCCTCCCCCACTTCCTTTCCCTTGAATGGGAACAATGTAGATCAAAAGGTTGCCACCTGTATGGCGCTTACAGTGTATTTGGGATTCAGTGCACCATCATTTTGAGGTTTTAGAGTTTTATTGTTTGGTTTTATTAATGACTATATGTATTGAATGTTTTTGTGTTTTAAATGATGTTCCCCGCCCTGAGCCAGCTTGCTAGGGAGGGAGGGTTATAAGTCTGAAAAAAATAAATAAAATAAATAAATAAACCACAAGACATGAACATTTACTAAATTTGGCTGACGTTTTAAACAGACTGAAGGGGCCAGGAGGGTGCCTTAAGAAAAAGCAACTGATAACCAGAGGATATCTATTTAGGATATAAAGGGGATGCTCATGGGCTGCACCCTGTAATGGACAAAATCCAAGTGACTCAGAAAACTCCCAGACCAAGGAATGTTTCTGAGCTGAAAGCCTATTTGGGATATGGGATTGCTTAATTATTTTAGTAAATTTTTGTCTAACTTGTCAATACTTCACACCTTGCTTAAGAAAAGAGTCAAGTGGCATTGGAGAGCTTCTCGGTGACAAGCCTTTGAGAACTTGACACAACTCCTGTAGACTTCAGATGTGCTGATTCATTATCAACTGGATAAACCCTTGATTTTGACTTGTGATGCGCCCCTGTACAGAATTGGGGCAGCTCTGGCTCATTGGATGGAGGATGGATCTGACAAACCCATAGGATTTGTATCACAAACCCTGTCCCCTGCTGAACACAATTATTCACAGCTGGATCAGGAAGAATGAGCTGTTATGTTTGGAGTTCAAAAATATGTTTATTGACAATATTTCACAATTTGCACAGACCACAAACCTCTGATTTTGTTATTAATGAAATGAAAGCGATACCATAGACGGCTTTGACAAAGATCCAGAGATGGGCTATGAGTATTATATTGGGTATAGAGCTGGAAAATAACCAGGCTATGCAGATGCCTTGAGCCACGTACCATTACCTGAAGTACCTACAACAGTACATAGTGACAATCATGTTTTACTAATAGGTTGCCTTGCCTCTCTGCCAGTGACAGCCAGACAAAGTCATAGAATGATACAGATCCCAGATTGGCCAAAGTCAGGGAATTTATATTGAGGGGATGACCACATTTTTTGAAAGACAAAGGATTTATATTATTTTACCAATGTCGATGGGAACAGAGCATCTATGATAGATATGTATTGTGGGGCACTCATGTTGTAATTGCAAAACAAGGACAGGAGATCTTGTCACGCGACCTACACAGGCCCATCCTGGAATCACTGAGATGAAAAGCTTAGCTAGAAGCTACCTGTATGGCTGGGAATGGACCATGAAATTGAGCACATGGTACAGGCTTGTGATGAGTGCCAAGAAAGCCATAAAATGTCTGTGGTGGCTCCTCTCCACCCTTGGGAGTGACCAGATCAACCATGGAGGCAATTACATGTACAATGCAGGTCCATTTCTGGGTAAGATGCTCCTTGTATTGGTAGATGTGCATTCGAAATGGGTGGAGAATTATCCTGTGTCTACATCAGCTAGCAAAGCTCCCATTGAAAAGTTGATAACGTGTTTCAGTGTGCTTGGGCTGCCTGAAATGCTTGTGACGGATAATGCAAGTTTCTTTACTAGTCAACAATTCAAACAGTTCATGGAACAAAATGAGATTCCAAATTTTCCAAAACACTGCATCAAAGCAAGTTTAGAAAAGATGGCAGAAAGACTGGGAAAACCTGGGGGATGCATGAAAACACCATGATCTCTAGGGAAGCATGAAAAATAGGTCAAAGACATGGCAAACAACCTGTACCTCAGTGATTTTTGTGTAACTCTGTCTGCAGTCCTAAGAAGATTCATGCAGAGTGCTTTTTCTTAAAATGGCAGTGACAGGGAAGTGATATTTAGTTAGCCAGAAACACTACAGGAGGAAGGGACAGGAGGGGGTAAGGAAAGGTCTATGGATCTGATCAATAAAATTGTATAGAATCCATTGTCCAATCAGGGATTCCAAAGGGCAAGGGAGGCCTTTGCACTAGCCAATAAACTAGAAACTTAGAGGTGGTTTTAGACGGCTTTGAGGTTGACCAAGTCAAGGAGTTTGTTTACCTTGGCATTCTTTTTTCCCATAACCTAAATTGGAATGCCCATCAAAAAGCAGTGTCCAACAAAATTAAACCTGGGGTTCGTGCTATTGTCACCTTTTTCCACACCAAAGGTGGCAAATATATTCCAGGGGCTATTCAGGTTTTTAATCTAAAAATTACCCCAATTATTCTCTTTGGTGTTATGCCATCTGGATAACAGTTGTCAATGAATCTATAGATCGTCCATTGCTTCAGTTCTTACGAAAACTCCTAAATGCCCCTCGATGTGTTGCTGGCGTTACTCTTCGTTCTGAGTTTGGCCAAATGTCACTCGAAACTAGGGCATGGTTGGCCGCCTTTAAACTACATCTTAAACTGTGCTTTAGCACTGAGGGGTTCCTAGCTTCTCTGAAGCACGACCCTTTTAAATCCTCATGGCAAAAAATCTTAGATGAGAAACTGTCATTGTTGGGCTTCTCGCAGGATATGTTATTAGAAATTGGGAAAACTGAAGCTTTCACCAAAATTAAAAAAGCGCATTGAAGAGCTTGATTATAACAGCACTACTTTTCGTGCTCGCCGCGTTTGTTCATCCCAGTTCTTTGGAATACCACTACCACGTGGTTTGCCTGCTTATACATATTATTTGACAACTCCTTGTCTTTCAAGAGCTTTTTGTTTAGCTAGATTGAATGCTAACCCCTCTATGGTTATGCAGGGCAGAATTTTGAATGTACCATATTCAGACAGGACCTGTCCTTGCTCTTCTGGCTCTATCAATTCACTAGCTCATGCCCTTTTGGAATGCAGCTTTTACGAGGAACTTCGATCACATTATATTCCCCCCCTTTAACTTACAAATCTAATGCCTCTGTGTCTGACATAATGCCTTTTCTACTAAGCGATAGGGATCCCAAGGCTACATTGTAGGTGGCAAGATTTGTTTCAGTCCTTATATCCCTCAAACACTAGATAGATGCTGCTCAAGATCAATGGATCAAGGAGCTTCTAAGGGATAAAAGGAAGGAAGAAACTTAGAGGTTGTGCTAAGTGACCGGGGGTGGGGGGGTGTATTTTAGGCCAGGCTAATGAGATTGCTTTTGTTTTCTCCACCCAGAGGAGTTTATTGTGCTTGGGTAAAAGTGTTTCTGTTGTGACTACGTTTTCGTTATTAGGGAGAGAGAATATGCTTGGGCTTCGTTGTAGCATTTGTGGAGCTTGCTGCTTCCTCCATAATGCATAGTTAAATTGTGGAACTCCCTGCCCCAGGATACTAGTCATGATGCATTTCTATTCTCTCCAGGATCAGAGGAGCATGCCTATTGTATTAGATGTTGTGGAACATAGGCAGGATGCTGCTGCAGTTGTCTTGTTTGTGGGCTTCCTAGAGGCCCCTGGTTGGCCACTGTGTGAACAGACTGCTGGACTTGATGGACCTTGGTCTGATCCAGCAGGGCCTTTCTTCTGTTGTTATTATTATTTATTTATTACAGTCTAGAATGTTCTTATGTTATCCAGCTTCTGGCGGGGTGGCAGTTTAATATGGGGTTGTTCAGGTTAGAGCAATCAGTGCCTTAACTGCATGTTTGCAAAGAATGACCTCAGTGTGTGAAAGGACTATCTGAGATAACGTATAGTATGTTTTCACTTATTCTGCAGATTAGTGGCGTAGCTTCCCTCCACCCTACCAGCTTCACGGGGCACCAGCCACCCCTGTTCCTAAGGGACAGGGTGCGGTGGCCACAAGGGCAGCTTTGGAAACACTCGCCGCCTCAAAGTGCCGGCGGAGAAGCGAAGGCAGCAGGCCTTCACCCTCTCTGCAGAACAAACAGGAGGCGCTTATTTATAACTCTGCAGAGAATATATAGGCTCATTGATACCCGCCCTGAGCAAGCAGCTTTCGTTGGAGGGGAAACTGTTTCCTATGCCAATAACAGAGCTGCCTTTGATGGCGTATGGAGGGGGGGGGAGTCCTCAGGAAGAAGGGGAGAGGGAAAGTCTGGGCAGGATAGGACAGGATGCCTCAGCAGAGGCGTGAGTAAGGGAACGGAGGTGGTGACATGAAAAGCACCGTGTTTGTTCTGAATTCAGGGCGGGGAAGGAAGAGGGCGTGGGGAGCGAGGGAAGGTGACCGGTGCCTGGCAGTCAATGCTGAAGCAATGCACTGAGAATGTCCTTCCCTCTTAGTCCTTTGGAAATGCAGACTTGGATCTCAAGGATGAGCAAAATATCTTGGGAGAGGCTCGAACTTTAACACTGATTATTCATGGACGGTTTTGCCTTGGATTTGCCACTCTATAGATGCACATTTCCCCCATCAAAACTCTGCATGGGGGCTTATTGTTGAGTTTTGAGAATATGATTGGGGAAAAAGTGCATCTAAAGTGTGGCAACTCCAAGGCAAAACCTGCGGCCATTTATTCATGGAAGGTTTTGCCTTGGAGTTGCCACTCTTTAGATGCACTTTTTCCCCAATCGTATTCTCAAAACTCAACAATAAACCCGGCCATTTATTCATGGAAGGTTTTGCCTTGGAGTTGCCACTCTTTAGATGCACTTTTCCCCCATTCGTATTCTCAAAACTCAACAATAAACCCGGCCATTTACTCATGGAAGGTTTTGCCTTGGAGTTGCCACTCTTTAGATTAAGACTTGGCAGAAACAAACCACGGGAGACAAACAGATGCGTTTCGGCACGCGAGCTCTAGGTGGCGTTGTTGGCTAAACAAACAGCCTCCAAGGAGCTCCGGCCGCCGCGCCAAGGCGAGCCCTGGAGCAAAAGGTAGACGGGAAGGGGGACGTCGCCTTTCCCCATCTCCTCCACCGAAGCGCGGCTGGCGGCACAAGCGACCTGCCCCGTCCCTTGCTTCGAGCACCGGCCCTGTAGGCACCGTGAGACGGCAAATCGCACGCGTCGCAGTTGGCCAAAGTGTCCCGTTTGGGCAAAAAAGAAGGACCAACGGAAGCCAGTGGGAGAGGACGCTTTCTTTCCTGTGGCTTCTTCTCCTTTGGCTTCGGCGGCTGCTAGCCGCAACCCAACCGGCCAATCCGTAAGCAAACGACCTCGCCAGGAATCGGCCGCAAAGAAAGCAAGACGGTTTGGCTAGTAAAACATAGAGCAGTCTCTGCCTGAAGAGGCTGGCACTTCCGCACGTGCTGAATAATGCGCTTTCAATCCGGTTTCAGCGCACTTTGAAGCTGGATTTTACTGTGCGGAACAGCAAAATCCACTTGCAAACTGGATTGAAAGTGCATTATCCAGCATGTGCAGAAGTTCGATCTGAGGCGGGTGCGAGCACACTTCTGCCGGCTGTTGTATTTGCAGCACACTGGAGAGTATCTGTCTCAAGCAATCTCGGGCTCTCCTTGGCCTCAGTTCTCCCATGGAGACCAGTGAACGAACGCATGGTCTCCCGGATCCAATCCCAACTTTAGGACTAGGCTAGGACAGATTTCATCAGACGCTAGTGGGCCTGTTAGCTGCAGGCTAAGCAAATCCGTCGGCGGACCGTTTGACTGAACTCTTAAAGCAGGGTTGGGGAACCTTTTTTCCGCCAAGGGCCATTTGGATATTTATAACATCATTCGCGGGCCATACAAAATTATCAACTTAAAAATTAGACGACCAAGCCCCAAGCAGGCAGCTGCCCTAGATGCCTCTCATGGCGTGGGCAAGCAGGCAGGTATCCAACTGGTGGGGCACTTGCCCACCTGGTGGCACAGGATGGTCTGCTGCACCAGCTGGGTGTAGCTGTCAAGCCACATGCCGGAGTTGCTCCCGTTCCGCATGGTCGGGGCCGGATTCTACAGCCAGCTCCTGCTATCTTCGCCTGCAGGGATGAAATGAGGACACACTGGCTAAGAACTCCCCCCCCCACACACACACATTCTGGCCTTGCCCTCTTTAACACCTCCATTGTCACCACTTATGCCCCCAGCCCTCTTGTAGTACAGAGAGAATACATTTCTCCACAGCCTGGGTGGGAAAGGGTTAATACAGTTTCTTGGGCGATCCTAGCAGCTCCATAGCTAATGACTCTTCTGCAAGGGGAAAACGTTCCTTTTCTCAGCAAAACAAACTCACATCTGCTTTGAATCGAGGCTCTTCCTGTCCGCAGGAGGGGGCGGATCACCAGTCTTAGATCCTTCTGAGCTAGAGATCTGCCAGGACCCACAAAGGGCCAGACCAAATGATTTCACAGGCCTTAAAAAGCCCCCGCCCGGGCCTGTCATTTCCTCCCCCGTCTTAAAGGGACACCCCCTTTTCCCCAGAATGATTACACGGTGGGAAAATCAAGCTTCTCATTTTTGCATTATGATGTGAAAGCAAGTTTGACTCTTGCTCTAGGGTTCCCAATATCTGCTGAAGGGGCAGGGATCTTGCACTGAATATCTTGTCTGCATTTTCTCTTCCATGTCTACTAAGGAAAATGGGAAAGCTCTGTTATCTGGAGAGCCGGGTTTGATTCCCCGCTCTTACACATGAAGCCAGCTGGGTGACCTTGGGCTAGTCACACTCTCTCAGCTCCATCTACCTCACAAGGTGTCTGTTGTGGGGAGGGGGAGGGAAGGTGATTGTAAGCCAGTTTGATTCTTCCTTAAGCGGTAGAGAAAGTCAGCATATAAAAACCAACTCTTATTTTTCATCCTTGGCTCCTGGAATGCCTAGGGAGATAGGCATGTGTATAAATATCTTAAATAAATAACATTTTAGCCAGGACCTAGCCATTCTCTTCCCCTTTGGCTGTACACAAGGGGAAATGTGATGCACGTGTAGGGCAAGCACCCAGTTCCACAGTCTCAGATCCATGGAGCATGAGAGGGTGTTGTTTCCTCTGGATTTATCTGCAAAGTGCTCCACTAGCTTTACTTGACTACTACATACCCCAAAGGTAACTTTCTGGCTTATTATGGGAATACTTAGCCATATGAAGTGACAACAATGATGTTGTCAACACTGTTGCCCCAGTGACATTGTCACGCTAGTGAACAATTATGAATTAGGTCCTGGACTTTGATAGAAAAGGCACATTCGATTTCAGAAATCTAAACAAATATGCAACTACTAGCAAGGGGAGGGGTTGTGGCTCAGAGGTAGAGCATCTGCTTGGCATGCAGAAAGTCCCAGGTTCAATCCCCGGCATCTCCAGATAAAGGGACTAGGCAAGTAGATGATGTGGAGGACCTCTGCCTGAGACCCTGGAGAGCCGCTGCCGGCCTGAGTAGACAGTACTGACTTTGATGGACCAAGGGTCTGATTCAGTATAAGGCAGCTTCATGTGCATTATAGTTTGATGTATTTCAATATTGCTGTTGTGCCTTTCGATTCACAAGGATTCAGATATTTGGCCTTTAAATTTGTCCTTGAGTCCACCTTTATCCTTCCTCTGGAAGTCCTTGTGTTTAAAACTTTAGCCTTTAGAGGAACAGGCTGGGAGTAACTGGTTAATCTCAGCCAGCTGGGAACTGATTATGCTTCTTTGTTATTCATTTGCCCTTGATTCACAATGGGTTGTTATTTCCAAACAGCATTCTTTCCCATCATTACTGAATGTGGTCAATAATTCCACACCCAACAGTACTCCCTACAGCAGTCCAATGAAAATGCCCTTTCAGTTTTGTGTAAATGCCATTCATTTTCTCCAGCTGTTTTCTGATTCTTATGATACTGATCTCTTTCCAGTTTTAATATCTGTCAACTATATGCTTGAAGCATAATCACTAGCTGATGGAAATTCCAGAAAATCCCTAACTGCATAATGTAGCAGAGTAAATGGATGTGACTCAAGTGCTTAGTTTGTGGGGAGGGGGCTCCATTTAACTGCCGCCTTGAATTAACCAATGAGAATGGGGAGCTCAAGTCAAAGATGGCTTTATTTTTGATAACGCAATCTGATTTTGAGATGCAATCCTAGGGACAAACTGTACATTACATACAAATGCATGTACCAGTGTCCTTATATTTATGTATTTTTTAAAAAAATATCCTACTGGACCAGACCAAAGCCTGATCTTCTAACATTTCCAGCATCCTGGTTCATACAGTGGCCACAAAGATGCTTCCAGGAAGCCTATGGTTAGCCAATGAAGGCAACAGGCCTATGATTGAATACAAAAATGCTGTTTTAAAAGGTTTTTTTTTTTAAGTTAAGTGGACTGCATTAAGTGGCTGGAAGCTCAGTCCAGTTTTGTGACACATTATTTGTAGTTCATTGCTTGCTTTATTATCATATATCATCTTAGGCAGCTGGCTTTTCGGCATTTGCTGTTCCAATGCCTAAACATTCTATCCATCACAAAATCAAGACTCTTGGCCCATCACTCTGAAATCAGACAAATCTATGTAAAGAAGGGTAAAACCGAATGTTAGAAATACCCAGTATAAAATTGCTAAGCTATGGAAGTTTTAAACATCAGCTTTGTTCTTGAAGTCCACAAGTTTGCTACCTTTTTTTTTTGCACTCCCAGGCTAAGATTGTTGTGAAGATAAAATGAAGGGAACCATGGACATGGCCTCAGTTCTTCGGGGGTGGGGTGTGCTGTAAATGTGAAGAGCAGAATGGGGAAAGGACTCAGGGCACATAAAATTCCATCCAACCATAACCTGTTCCTGCTAACTGCAAGTGATTTGTATTCTCAGGACGTTTTGGCTGGGATTGTGTGGTATGGGGAAGTCGCTGAGGGAGTCTTCGTTTTGGGGGCCTGTAATGGCTCTCAGTGTCTTTGATCACAGTAGCCCAGTACAGAAGAGTGGCTCTCATGTCTTGACTCACTGCACAGGGGTGGGCACAAGTACACTGGCACCACCCCCTGCCTCCACATAGTTGCCTGGTTTGTCTGCAGTGTGAAAGATGCTGCTTTCAGAGCCTTGCTGATCACAGGGACAGGGTGTGTGCATGGTTACTGCCCCCATTGGGTTGCACTCTACAGACAATCAGGCAATATGTGGAGGCAGGAGGTGGGGCCAGCATAGTTGCGCCTGTTCTTCCTTCTTACATAGACTGGGGAGTCTGGCTCTACTGGACACGTGTTTGTGTGGAGGAACTAAACAACTGATAAATCTGGTGTGTGTTCTGAATGAGTTCCTATAGGTAGAAATTGGCTTCATGATGGCGAACAAAGTTCGGCTCAAGCCATACTAGAAATGGATGAATTTTCCTTTCTCCATTCAGTTCCTATGAGTCTGATAGTCTTTATACAGAATCATAGAGTTGGAAGGACCACCAGGGTCATCTAGTCCAACCCCCTACACAATGCAGGAAATTCACAACTACCTCCGCCCCAAATCCCCAGTGACCCCTACTACATGCCCAGAAGATGGCCAAGATGCCCTCCCTCTCGTCATCTGCCTAAGGTCATAGAATCAGCATTGCTGACAGATGGCCATCTAATCTCTTAAAAATCTTCAGGGAAGGAGAGCTTACCACCCCCTGAGGAAGCCTGTTCCACTGAGGAACTGCTCAAACTGTTAGAAAATTCTTCCTAATGTAGACGGAAATTCTTTTGATTTAATTTCAGCCCGTTGAATAGCCATTCTATTCCACTGGATGTTTGGAATTTCTTTGGGAGGGTCAAAGTTTGCTGCCAAATGGGAGCATGTTTTGGAATACAAGTGTGAGTATGTATTTTACTCAATTTTTCTGTAGGCAACCAGTTGATTTGCTGGTTGGTCTGTCAAACATTACTATTACTGGCTTGGATTGTGGCTTGGCTGTTTTTGATTGGTTGCTGTTTAGTGATATTAATTGACATTGACAGTTTTATCTTTTTATGTGGTTTTCTTATCTTGTGAGCCACTCTGGGTTGCAGTGCACTGTTTGTGAGAGGAGGCATGGAAATCTGCTAAATAAATAAAGTAAATAAGGGCAGCAAAGAAAGGAAGCCCAGTCCATTTGGGAGGGTCATACTGGTGAGGGGACTGATCAAATTAATGAGAGAAATTTTGTGGTAGAAAATTACATGATCATCATCATAATCCTAAACAATATATTATAAAAGTTTGGTGTATTATAAAGATTTTTTTGTGAGCAAACTGTGAGATTCCAAACTGCATTTCAGACATTATGTTTCTGTTGCACTTGTGAATGGCTATCCAGAGTGAACTTCAAATTAGAGAAATATCACTTATTTTCAAGTTGTACTGACAAAATTCCAATTAGTGCTGGTTGAAAGGAAAGAGTCCTGACATGTAGATTTGAAAATCCTCAATGAAGTAAAATCAATATCCACAGAAGACAGATTTGAGTGCAATAACATTTAATATGCATTTATAAAAAAGGTTTTTACAGAAAAATAAAAAAAGTTGCTTGAAATTGACTTACGGGGTTTTTTTTACACCAAAGAAGGCAAGTGTTTTTATTTTATTTTTGTCTCTCTATCCCATTAGACTAGAATTCTGGGGCACCCAATGAAGTTGATGGGCAATAGGTACAGGACAGACAAAAGGAAGTACTTCTTTACTTAATGTATAATTCAGCTGTGGAGTTCACTGCTGGTGGAGGTAGTGATGGCCACAAGCATAGATAGCTTTAAAAGGGCATTAGGCATACCATGGAGGATAGGTCGATCAGTGGACTACTAGCCACAGTGAGTCAAAGGAATGTGTACATCCAGAGGTATTAAACCTCTGAAACTCAGTGCTAGGAGGTAACATCAGGGGAAGGCCTTGACCTCTATACCCTGTGTGTTCATCCTCTAGGGCTGCTGTGTGAATCAGGATGCTGGACTTGATGGACCACTGATCTGATCCAGCAGGACTCTTCTTTTTATTTATGTTGAAGAAGCAAGAGGAATCAAAGTCTGAACGTCAAAGCATGGCACCATAGGTACTATAGGTTTCTTTGGTGTTTGATGAAAGACAAATGTAAGAACATAAGAACATAAGAAAAGCCCTGCCCAGCAGTCTGTTCACACAATGGCCAACCAGGTCCCTCTAGGAAGCCCCCAAACAAGAGAACTGCAGCAGCACCATCCTGCCAGTGTTCCACAGCATCTAATATTTTAGGCATGCCCCTCTGATCACATTTAACACATTGTTAAGGAATCAGTGGTGAATACTGTCTTAGATAGTATTTTTTTTTAAGGATTAGACACATTCACAGAGAGTAGGTCTATCAATCAAGAAAGCGTTCTTGATTTCATTTCCTTATTGTCAACTTCCCAGAACCTGGAAGCTGCAGAAATATTAAAATACTGAATTAGGTAGACCTTTGGTATGATCCTACTGGGCTCTTCTTAAATACATAAAATTAAGACCTATGTGTAAATAAATCTGAGGGAGTGGGGGGAAATCACTGAGCTCTCCAATATAGATCATTTCCAGGCTGTCCTCAGCGAGTCCCAATTCTAAATAAGAATGTAGGCTTTCAGCTAATTCTAGTTTCCCTAAGAAATGTCCAATATATCTGTTTTTAAGCCATGACATTTTTTTGAAACTTTCTTGAGATTTTTCTCCAGATGCTGCACTCTTACCAGTTGGTGTTTTTGCACGCAGAGTTATTAAGGTAGCAAACATAACATCAGCTATGTTTGTGGCTCACAAAAGGGAAAGCTATAAACGTGAACGCTCTCTGCTATGACAACGTAACCTTTGAAAAAATGCTTGTACCCTTGAACAGATAAAACTATGTTGCTTCAGAACATTGAGCATATTTTGCCATCTGTATGGGCAAAGTCAATCTTGGGTATTTCAGAAAATAGCAGAGATGGGCTCCTTTCTACAAACAAGAAATTGATCTCAGAGGGTGGTCAATGCTGACATTCCTGTAATAAACCAAAGCTGGGTCAATAACGAAAAGGTATTATTAGTCCCTGCAAATGCCGGGCAAACCGCTTCGGTAGAAAACAAGCCATATACATTTGTCTGTGTCTTCTGGGTAGCTCATTTTACCACCTCTCAAAGCCCAGATTTCTACTGGTAAAAGTATGAGACCACGAAACAGGAGGAGTCCTGAGTTCTATTCCTAGCTAAGCTGTATGACTTCAGGCTAAGCTCTAGGCACAGTACCTATTTCTTTTGGAACTTTGAGGACATGCAGTAAGTGTGGCATTTGAAAAATCCGAACATACTTGTGGGGTTTTTATTCTGATCCATTTGTCCCTGTTGTATCTAAAATAAGAGTACCTTTAACCACTACATTCATGCAGGGGCCAATAAGTATCATAAAGGCAGTTCTTATACGAGCAACAGATATAGCACCTTCTGCCATATTCCAGCACTAAAATCTCACAGGCAATTTCACAGAAACCTTGAAACCTTGTGGGATAACCCCAAGGAGTTCAATGGGACTCCTTCAGGGAGTTTTGAAGCAAACAAACCACACTGGTTCCTTGAGGAAAAAGTAACCACTTCAGATGACCAAATTAATACCACTATAAAACAATGTACAGCTCTTTTAATCCACAGAGACACATATTAATGATTTCTTCCTAAACCTGTCCGTGAAAATGTTAAATGTTTGCTTTTCCTTTTGTGGTGATGGATCCGTTTCTACAGTTATTGTCCTGTGCAACTAACCAGTTATAACTGCAACTATAGATACTTGGGGGTTAAGCTCACAGAGCTCAGCAGAACTGAGTTCTGAACAAGTGAGAGCCTGCAGGGACTTGTGGGGAGGCATCTCATTTCCCCATCTCCCACTATTTCTTCTTTCCCTTCCCTGAAAGCTTCCATATTTGCTCCAGTTTTCCTGCTTCCTTTTTTCCTTCCAGCCCAACAGCCAAACTGTTTTTATCTGCCCCTCTGTTTTAAGCTTTCCCTCCCTCCTGGCAGCCTCTACCAAGGAACATTGTGGTCAGTTGTGCATTGCCAGCCACTGGGCAAGGCATAGTTGGGGCACCTCACTTTCCCTATATATTCCTCTTGGTAAACCCCATATCCTCTCCCCTTTCCCTGTCTCCTTCTCAGCCATTTAACAACCTACCTTTCATCTATCTTTACTTTTTTAAATGAAAAGGGTCTGAGCATTCTGGTTAAAAAGAGGAATCTTGCCTGCAGTACTGAGGAGGGCCTGCTTTGTGATAGTACTCAACAGTACAAAGTATTGGCATGTTTTGGGTGGCTTTCCCAAGTCTGATCCTTGTCCACCAGCCTGTTCCACTCAGTCAGAGAAAGACTGAACCATGAGGAACAGTTTAGTCACCGCGGCTAGCAGCCACTGATAGACCTATCTCCTGATTCTCTTTTAAAAGTGTCTATGCCTGTGGTTATCACTTTATCCTCTGGCAGCAAATTCTACATTTTAATCTCTCATGTAAAGAAGTATTTCCTTTTGTCCACCCTAAACCTACTGCCCATAAACTTCATTGGATGCCTGTGAGGGATATGGGGTTAAACTCTGGAACTTGGTAACCGTCAGCCAATGCCAGCAAGCAGTGGGCGAAGTCTGGAAAGCTGACAGGCGTCTTTTTGCAGGGAGAGAAGAGATCTAGAGCAGTTAGCTCTTGGAGAGTCTTTAGCTCTGAGCTCCTGAACTATGTGATGGTGTGGAGAGACTCTGAGAACACTTGTTCAAATACTACCTAGCTTGTTTTAGTACCAAACCTGAGTGGTGACAAGGGGAAGATTGTGGCAGTGTGTGATAGCCCTTTCTTCAGTCACTTGGTGGGAGGTGGCTTCTGAAACAGGGAGACTCCTAACTCAGTGTTCTGGAGAAAAGAGATTTGTTTCCACAGGAGGTGGGCAAATCTAAGGAGTGGGAAAGGTTGTGGATGAACCTCCACTCACTGGTATTTTGTGTGCTAGGTTAATTTGAGTCTACACCAAGTATTTTGAGTTTATGAATATTTTGAATAACATCTAAGTATCCTGAAGTAACTGAACGTAGAACTAAGAACTGTGCCTTGAAACCACCTAAGATTTTGAACCGCCTGTAACCATTCAAGCTTTGTGCCTCTCTGAAAGAATAACCAACAATCTATAAAAAAAACCTTTCTGTAAATAATAAACATCATTTTTATTCATCCTTTTAAATTCAGCTTCAACCTCTAAGCCTTTCTATTTCTACTGGGGGGAAGGAAAGGGAAACTCTTCTCACTTAAGCAAAGGGTAACAGACTGTGGGGCAAAAAGAGTATTAAATCCTCCTCTCAGCTACTGGTAACAGAGAAATTTGTGAGGGTCCATAAAGGCGGGGAAACCAGAACAGAAACTCCTTCCCCGCTTCCTCACAATGCCCCTGAGTTCTAGAGTTTTGGGTGAGAGAAAGTCCTCTCTGACCCCTGTCCCTATCCTGTCCATAATTTTATAAACCTCTATCATGTCCCCCTTTAGTTGTCTCTTTTCTCATAGGAAAGGTGTGTCAACCCTATAATCATCCTGGTTGCCCTCTTCTGTACTTTTTCAAGCTCTGCAATGTCCTTTTTGAGATACAATAACCAGAACTGCACACAGTATTCAAAATGAAGCTGCACCATAGAGCTATACAGGAACGTTATAATATTGACTGTTTTATTCCCAGCATGGAGCTTGCCTTTTTCACTGCTGCGGCACAATGGGTTGACATTTTCATTTAGCTATCCACCGTGACCCCATGATTTCTTTTTTTCAGTCTCAGCAAGTACATACCCCAATTGCATGTTCTTAAAGTTGGCCTTTTTGTTCCAGTGTGCATCATCTTACACTTACCTATGTTGAGCTTCATTTGCCACATTGTCGCCCACTCACCCAATTTGTGGAGATCCTCCTGGAGCTGTTCATAGTCAACCTTGGTTTTCACCATCCTGAATAATTTTGTGGCATCTGTACACTTGATCACCACACTGCTCACTCCCAATTCCGATAATTTATGAACAAATTAAATAGCACACGCCCCAATAACAGTCCTTGTGAGACCCCACTGCTTACTTCCCTCCATTGAGATGGACTTGAACCGGGGAAATCTGGGTTCAAATCCCTACTCTGCTGGAAGTCTACTGGGTGATCACGGGTCACTTACTCTATTTCAGCCAAGCCTACTTTGAAGAGTTCCTGGGGGGAAGCCATGTATGACTCCCTGAGCTCCTTGGAAAAAGGCAAGGATAAAAATATGATAGACAGGAGTGTGGGTCTGGCAGAGTTATCTATCAGGGTGAATACAGAAAGAGGATAGAGTGTGGTGTACAAGTTAAAGTCTGAAAGAGTCAATGCATGGTCTCTGTGCTCTTTTAGTGAACATTCATACCATATAAAAAGCACCTCCATTCAGAATAGCAAGTTCACTGGAACTTATTTTAAATGAGAGTGAATATATATTTTTAGCCTTACAGTACAATCCTATGCTGAGTTACAGCTTTCTAAATCCATTGAAATTAGTATAATGTCTTCAAGGGGTATTGCTTTTGAGACCAGTTGTGCTCAGCTATCCAGTCCCCGCATTCCACATGGGCTGATCTTCCAGCCACACTGAGCCACCTTCACCACGGCTACATAGTTGAGTAGGGAATGGAGAAAATATCAGGATTTTTTTTGTCTGCGCAGTCAACAATGTAATGGTTGCACAATACACTGGGCTGGAGCCAGCCCACTTTTATGCTGGCAAAAAAGGAAGGAGATCTTTGACCACCAAGAAAGGTTATGCTGGGGATCTTGGGACCTGCATGTACAAAGGCCACGTGGGATGGGCAGTGCCGGATTTAGATGAAGAGAGGCCCTAGGCTATTCCACTTGTGAGGTCCTTCCCAATCCCCTACCCTCACTGCTAGAGGAAGATGGAAGAGTGTTTTAAACAAAACTCAGTGAAGCTGAGGATGATGACGGGTGTTTAAAATTCCCCAATTCACAATTCCTCCTCTAAAAGACAACATGTTATTGTTAAATACCATAGTGATTGTAAAAAAAATTATACACCTTGGCTGGAGCCCCCCTAGATTTTGAGGCCCTATGCTTCAGCCTGCCAAGCCTATAGGTAAATCTGGCACTGGGGATGGGGGCTGTAGGAGGGGGGGGCGAATTGGGTGACACAATGAAAAAGCTGACTGAATCGAACCCAATATGTCCTGTCTGGGAAGCAAAATAAATTCTCATGCAGATGTGTTTTTCTGATTTCTTTAAAATCACTTGTCATTGGAATTTGCAAAACAGTGCTGATGCTTTGGTACACCCAAAATGATGGAGCTTTATTGTAACTGGGCATGAAGAACCTATTTCGGTAATGGCACAGCCATCTGCTTCATTTGACGTCAAGGGTATCATCTTGGAATAGGTTGTGCAGTCATCACTTCTGGGGTAATGTTGTGGCACTGACTGGTGGTGGTTTACAGGCAATTCCGTATCGGCTGGCATCATCTTGAGAAGCTGTTTTTGTTATTTGTTTGCTATAGGAATGTTATGGATTATTTGATTTTCTACATAGAAAGTTCACCCTTTGCGAGTCTATTAAATCATTGTTCCTCAGTAGCTTTCTTGCTGCTGCTTAACTGTAGCATAATGTTCCTTTGTTTTCCAAGCAATATTTTTATCGGAACAAATAGTTTTCAGATAATCTTGGGGGAAATGTACCTATTGAGATTAATCATTTCAGGGGTTTTTAATACCCACACAAACATTTGGACGGTTTTGCCATCACAGAAGAGTTTGTTAGCACACTACTGAAAGGTAGCTGTAATTATTCAGACTTCCAGGTTTGTCTCCAGGGAAATTACCATGAGGCAGAAATAACTTGTATAACTTGTCAAGAGCGAGAGAGCCATTGTCAGTATTGCTTCTTCTTCTTTTTGGCAGTACTGAATTAAATTTTATCCTCTGTTAACAGGATCAATGATATCCCCCTTGCACTGGTGTAATACTGAAACTTCAAAGCATTAATACTAAGATGAACATGAAGAAGAAGAAGAGCGGGTTTTTATATGCCGACTTTCTCTAGCTTTTAAGGAGAATCAAACTGTTTTATAATCTCGTTCCCTTCATCTCTCCACAACAGACACCCTGTGAAGTAGGTGAGGCTGAGAGAGCTGTAAGGGAACTGGGAGTAGCCCAAGGTCACTCAGCTGGCTTCATGTGTAGGAGTGGGGAAACCAACCCAGTTCTCCAGATTAGAGTCTGCTGCTCATGTGGAGGAGTGGGGAATCGAACCCGGTTCTCCAGATTAGAGTCCACTGCTCTTAACCAAATGTTCAGGCTCATCATCCCTACATTGCTAACTAGTGATTGAGGGAGCTGAAAATATGAAATGGATAAGAGTAGAGAATGAATTAAATCAAGGTATGGGGAAATACGGGATATTTACAGAAAATTTAAATAAAGCTTTAGAATTAACCAAGGGCCCAAGATGGGCAGTATTGAGTGTTTGGAAGAAATGGAGAATGAAGTGGATGAAGAAACAATCAAGATGGACCCCAATAGTCTGCGTGAAAGAAAGGGTCATAGACAGTAACTTAGGGATAAAGATGAAAAATAAGGGTTATTATAGAGTGAAGGACATATTTGATCATCAAGGAAATTTGAAACCTTTTCAGAGAATATTAAATGAAGTGGGCCAAAGACATTGGCTGGGTCTGATGGGACTATATGAAGCAGTAAAACAAGGGAAATGGGGAGAATGTGTGAAAAGAGAGGATAATGAATTGGAGGAGTTAATAAAGAGTGAAGCAAGTATTAGAAAGGGATTAGCAGGGAAAATATACAGAATGATGATAAGGGATAAAGAATTCATGATTAGAATAATACAGGCAAAATGGGCAAAGGAAACTACAATATCAACACAAATGGTGAATAAAATGATGAAGGGTATTAAAATGTTGGAGATGGATAGATATAAAGAGTTGGAAAGGAAAATAATGCTGAAGTGGTATAGAATACCGGCCCGAATAGCACATATGATCAAAGGAATGAGACCGAATTGTTGGCACTGTAACGCAAAAGAGGGGTGGTTCTCACACTTGTGGTGGGAGTGCCCAAGGATAATAGAATTTTGGAACAAAATACTTAGTAAAATTAGAAAATTGTTCAAGATTAGACTTCAAGTAACGGTAGACCTGATGTTTATGGGAATTATGGGGTGTGAGAAGGTAGAAAAGAGTAAACAAGAGATGTTTAAAGCAATGATATTAGCGGCTCATGCAGTTATAGCTTTTGGATGGAAAGATAAAACAAAGTGGACTATGGACAGGTGGAATAACTATGTATTCGAATATGTGCAAACAAATGTTCTGGGATATTTAAAACAACAGACAATGGGAGAAACAGAAGAAATGGAGTTGAAGACTAAGTGGAACCCATATATTAATTGGGTGAAAAGCGGAGAAGCCAACGAAGAGACTTTAGTAAAACTAAAAAGACGATGCTCATGGCTGAAAATATGAAAATAAGATATTATGGACTGGTCCGTGGGGGGAGGGAGAGGGGGGGAAGGGGAAAAATTGTATTGGAAGAAGGAAAGTGTAATTTGTAATTATAAAGGTATGGAGATGTAAAATGACCTCCAATGCAATTAAAAAACAACAACATTGCTAACTAGTTTGCATGAGTGCAAGAGTTGGTGGCTCCAATCAGTGGCCCTCAGTAGTGCTGTACTGAATTGCAAATGATCAATCCTAATTTCATTTCAGTGGAGACCATGGACAATAAATAGCATAGCATTAACACTGGATGACTTCAACTGTTTATCGGTCATGCTTGATTAAGCACGAGTGTGCGTATGTATGAATCCCATTGACAGTTTGCCTATTTTTGGTATTGACTTGCTCCTTCCTTTATAGGTACCAGACCGTTCCATGTTTTCTCTTATTGCTCTATAGTGAAAAGACTCAAATAGCTCCCCCTCCGTTTATATTTTTATTAATATTTATTTATGGTCTGCTTTTCTCACTGAGACTCAAGGCGGATTATGTATGTGTGGCTGTCCTCGATGAGAGCCAGGGCTTTTCCAGCCCTGGCTCCGGCCTGGTGAGATGCTCTGCGTGGTACCATCAGGGCTCTGAGGGAGCTTACAGAGTTCTGCAGGGCCTGCCAGACAGAGCTTTTCTGCCAGGCCTACAGTTGAGGATGGCTGCGGGTACCATCTTTACTGGCCTCCCTCCCCTCCCCCTCCCATTTGTATATTGTATGGTTTGGAGGGGTGACTGCCTGCTCTACAATCAGCACAAGGGGCACTGCATGCCATCTTTGGTTTTGATTTTTAATTGAATGATATTGTGCCTTAGGTTTTATAAAACTATTCTATGGATGTTTTATGGATGCTATGAATTTTTTTAAATGGTTTTAGAGGTTGTTATTTGCCAGCTGCAGCCAGGGAGGGCGGGTTAGAAATGCGATAAATAAATAAATCGATTCATTTCTAGATGAAGAATTGTGTGCATAGAACTTGCATTCATTCAGCTGCTAGGGCTGCACACAGGTAACTTCTCAGAAGCTTGCCAGTCACTTATTTGGGAGAAAGGATTTAGCCCTCTTCCTTTCCCCACACATACCGAACAACTGTTTGGCTGCACACAGAATAATATCCCGCCTTTCTATTATCTCTGGTGGTCCATTAACTCAATGGAAAGGTTTCTGCCATGCACACGTAGAAGAGAAATAATTCAGAAGTACTCCCTAATCGCCCCTTCCTGGCTGAGCCAACGTGAGCCTGAATTAATAATGTGTGGTCTCTGGTAAGCAGGTCTCCCATTTCTTTTTCCCTTTGCTGCAGCAGAGAGTTGCACTCCTAGTTTTCATATGAGATCACTGTATGCTGTGCTTGCTTGTGCAGCTATGGCATGAAACAACAGCTGCTGTCAGTTGAATGTCCAAGGTAACTGCAATGCTAGCATAATTTTTAGCTAAACTTCAAGCCTTCATTTTGAAAAATGTGCTTCAAATCTACAGCATCCTGTCACACTTCAGTTTTTTTAATAATCATTTTAGAAACATTCCAAAAGGCATCTTTCAAAAATTAGACAGCCTCCATCTTTTTTCTAAAATACTTCAGACCAGGTTTTTCATATGTGAGATGATTCAATTATGATGCAACATGATGACTTCGATCATACTCTTTGAAGGCTACTAGAATCTTTCCACACGTGTTTGGACAGAAAAATCATAGTAATATAAGAAAATGCTAATTAAACTTTTTCATATGGAAATATTCTGACTGAGATCAATTTGGAATATGAAAGGGAGAAAAGATAAAGGGACTTGGAAATTATGTTGGAAGGATTACGGGGTCAAAAATCCCAAGCAAGGATAGGGAGCTTTGCAGTTCACATGCATTCTTCTGCCTGGCTACAGCAAAGCTCTCAGAATTTCTAGAATTTCAGACTTTTCCTTGCATCTATGAGTACTAGAAATGTTTTTTAAATGAAAGCTGAGATTCTTAAGGATACGGTAGTAGATTCTGTGCTGGAAGCCAAACATTACTGTGAATGAACACAGCCACAGTCATGTAGTACTCTAATATTCCAGCCCACAAATGGTGATTGAGAGTCTCATGATTCTACAAAAGCAGCAGCTATTAGAATTCAGAAGGCATATAATGCCCTTCCAAAGTTTTTGTGTGTGGCAGGGCAGGGGGAGTATAATTTTTGTTAATTGTCTATTTAATTTCATTCAGCAACAAATGGGGTTCCTACATTTCATAATTACTGATAAGAATTTTGCTTTCCCACATAAAATATACAGAAGCTTTGCTTACCTTTTTTTGTACCATATCCTTTGAGAATATTTTCTACAGCACCCCCCCCCCCCATAAATCACTTGCCTTTAGAAACAGGATCTAAGCAATTTGCTGTTCCCATGCAGAGGATTAATGTAATTTTCATTGCGTTCATTGGAAGCTCTTTAGTCTTTCTCTGTGTGATAAAAAATTGATTTTTCTCTATTGAAATCAGTGTGTCACTTTTGTTAATTTCATTGTTGGTGAATTTCTTTGGAGACAATACCAAGGGGTCTAGATCATGTGTTTGGTTTTCTTAAGCTTAAAATGATTCAGTTTAAGGCTAGCCTCAACGATGAACAAAGGACTAATCCCCACAAGCAAGGTATGGTCATGCTGAGCCTTTGGTTACAACTTCTCCCACTCTTCCCATGTTCGGATCATGCAGGCTATCCAGGCAGGTGGGACATTTCACATTTTTCCTTTGTTACATGAAGAAAAAAGCAAAGGTTATCCCTAGGCTCATAATGGTGTGTTTCCACCTGGTATTTTAAGCAAAGATGGAATTAACAATCATGGTTGGAACAAGACAAAGTCTTGTTTCTTATCTCTTCTGGCCATCAATAACAGAGAAGGTTTCAGAAACAGTGTTCAGGGCCTAGCAAGGGTTGGTATGGAATAGGTCAAACATCTGTGAAGTTGGTTCATGGGTTAGCAATGATCTAAAGGAAAACCATGATCTAAAGAAAAACCTAATCCAGCTATTGACTGAAGACTCGGGTGAGATGAGCCCCACAAGCATCCATTTCTACATCATGGGAATGTGGAAGTGTGACAGGCCTTTTCTCCCAACTGAGGGGACTCACAAAGCCTCCTATAATTTTGGGGAACCAGGTATGTTCTAAGCTATCAACCTTCCCCCCAGTTACCCCTCAGTTCTTAAGGTAACAAATGTATAGGAATGGGTTCACTGCTGTGAGGTACGTTTTGTGGTGTGTGTTAAGTGCCGTCAAGTCGCTTCTGACTCATGGCGACCCTATGAATGAAAGTCCTCCAAAAGTTTTTTGTGGTACACAAGTAGAATGTGGAGATCACTCAGGCAGGATTTGTATAGAAACAACACAGAAGATTGATTTATTGATTTATTCACAGGGTTGGTTTCAAAGAACAGATGAGCAGCCCAGGGCTCCAGGTAGTCAAAGGAGAAACCTGAGGCAAATAAACAAAAATTAGTTATGTCTTCAGAGTGTGCTTTGAATTTTCTTTAATACTTTCCGGCACAAACAGGCTTTCACTGACTTGCTGCTAGATTGGATCCTCACACACACAGGATTCCACACCCACTAGTCAGCCCTTCCCCAAGAGTCAGCCTAAATGGTACAAGGTCTGGTCATTACCAGGGACAGCCCTAGCAGTAGGGTACTCGGTTCTCTCCAGAGGTAGAGTTAAACCACTCTGCCACACTACCAAGAAGAGCTAACCTTCACTCTGTCTGCTCTTTCGCTGGGCCAGACTTGAGCTATCACTGCTCTCCCCCTGAGGCAGAACAGAACTCTCCCCTGCTGTGCTTCCCTCCAAAATGCCATCCCCCTCCTGAATAGGGTTGCCAACCGCCAGGTACTATATGGAGATCTCCTGCTATTACAACTGACCTCCAGCCGATAGAGATCAGTTCTCCTGGAGAAGATGGCCACGTTGGCAATTGGACCCTATGACATTGAAGCCCCTCCCATCCCCAAACCCTGCCCTCCTCAGGCTGCAACCCAAAAACTTCCCGCCGGTGGCAAAGAGGGACCTGGAAACTCTACTCCTGAAAGGTGATTGGGTGCTGGAGCAGCGCTCCCACAGGCTCACCTGAGTGGCTGTTTTCCCCTTCAGGGGCAGGACAGCCTCCTGTCCATCACAGGAGGTTCCACTCCTCAATCAACCTGGGCCTCCTGCCTCTAGATCCCCAACAAGGCTTTTCTTTCTCCACTCCCCCACTTCTCTGTCATGGTAATGCCGCCACCACCAAACCAATTCTAAGAGGTTTGGATTAGCCCAACGGTTTGTGCATGAGGCCCCTTCTCTTTTAGGTCTCTTCAATACCACAGCACCAATTTGGGCCACTCTCTCTCTCCTTTTCTGCTTCTGGCAAATGTGGACTGAATGGGGCTAAACCCGGTTCACAGAGATCTGATTGACTGCATTGAAAAGAAAATACTTGTTAGGGGAATAAATATTATTTCCACTGAGACTCTCTTTTTCATTGTTCCTTCTCAATCGGAGTGCTAATCAAGTTGGGTCCCAGATCGTTCAGTCCCCACAAATTGCCACCATGACATACACAGCGTGACCCTAAACATATAGAGGATGCTTTGCATGTTACAGTCCCAACACATGTACCAATTTGGGTAACACTGTCAGGGTTCTTAAGTTGTTCTGGTACACATACAAACAGATATGTAGTTATTTCCCAGTCATCTAAAAGATGACATTTTGGGGGTTTTTTTTACAGTGAAGCCCTAAACTAGAGGGCCCAATCTTGAATTCTGACATGGCCTGGTGTGTGCAGCAGCAAAATGGACGCCACAAAATAGCTGCCACAGGAGGCGGAGCCAGCCATAAAACAATTGCTTAAATTCAGTAAATTCTATATAACTAAATAAACACTATTTCATTTCCCTCAGCACCAGCACAAGAAAACCTTTTACTGAGACTAGGATTATTGGACTTGAGTAAAAAATGTAGTAAAAGATAGTCATGAGGAATAATTTAACATAACAACTAGTATACACAATTCACCAGGGAAATTACTAATTACTTTTACAGATTTAGAATATTTACAGTGCAATCCTAAATGGAATTACTCCAGTATAAATCCATTGAAATTAATGGCCTTAAACTGGATTTACTCTTTATAGGACTGCATCTGTTATCCTGCCTAAGAGTGTGTAGGTGTTTATGATCTCCTAGTGAAGGCACAATTAAGGAAGTTGTTTATCAGCCAATCAGATTGTAAACTATTACAGAAAAAAATGCTTCAAAGTATCTTTTTAAGATAAACCTTACAATAACCCCCCCCCCCCCACAAAATCAGATCATTTAGGTTCAGTGTAGTCTTGGTAAGGAGGAAAAAAGGGTATGGTTTTGTTTCCTGATATTGGTCAAATTTAGAGAACAGCTTTTCTTAACCCAAATGAGAATTAAAGCTTTCTAAAATCATGTAAAAATCTTTGACAACATTCAATGGTTGATTGTTGGTAATGTTTGCTGAAGTTTTAAAAAAAGAGTATTAAAAAATCTTTTCCTCAAGCTGCAGAAACAATTCTAAATGGAAAATGATAATAAGGGTATACTTTTGCAGATAAAATAATTGGAATATCTGAATCTACCTACATGACAATATTTAATGATGTTACCTTGCCATGTGATGATGGACAAGTTGTTATTTTTTGGCAGTCTATGTGAAAACATTGAGATTGTTGGGGGGGGGGGAATGGATCTGCTCTTGAAAAGTGCTGAAGCTTTTGCTGGTATGGAACATGGTGGTCTGCTTTTCCCTGTACCTGACTGCCCACAGCCCCCCTGTGGCTTACAAGATGGAGGTGTAATATATGTCCATTTAGCTCCTAAACCAATCCCCATAAAAATACCTTGTGCTAACGCACCTCAACGGCTGTGTTCTCAGTATTTTTACCCAGAGTTCACCGCACAAATGTTCCAGCAAAGGCCACTACTGTGTCCCGTCCCCACCCCGTAGAGGACTGTTTCACAGACTTCTGAATCTGTCCAGAAAACACCAAATCAATCATTTCTAACACAACAGAGAAGGGTGAGAGAAAGTTGATCTAATTGGTCATCGGCATGCTGTAGCGCTACAGGGCATCCAACCAGTGTAGATGCCAAAAATACCTGTATTTGGTAGGCAGATTAGATCATTATGGCCTTTAATTTATAAACAAACGTAGAAGATGGTGGGTGGGGAGAATTTTCGGGGTGGCCAACTTGAGCTTAGAGTAACAGCTTTCACACTGAATAGATGTATTTCTTGCTCAACGTAATTGGGACAGATGCACTTTCTGAGAGCTGTACCCTGCAGTCCATGATTTGGTGGCATCTGTGGTAGAGACGCAAAAGCCCTGGTACTATAGTGGCATGGCACAATTTTTTTCTCCCACTTCCTTCAGCTCCCCACCCCCCACACAACTACTTAGTGCCAAATCTCCAAGGCTAATCTACATGCAGAAAACATAGGACTGCTACCCACCTCCCATTCCAGTCTTTCCCTTCCCAGCACTGTAATTGGTAGTTTCACTTATTGAATGACAAAACAATGGAATAAAACATGCCCAACACAGTTTTGCCTTACTCTTACCCCCCCCCCCCGAGAAGGTTCCAGAACAATGTGGAAACTTCCTGTCTTGCTAATGGTTCAGGCAGCAGAAATAAAATGGAAGCATAGCTTGTTGCTGCAAATCCCCATGTCCACAAAGTGACTATTGTAAAATGGACTATAATGTCATGACCCAGTGCGAACTGGATATAGTACAAATGGGGGCCACATTGCTTGTTCATTCTGTATACCATACTAATCTGAGAACGTTTACATTTTTCACAACCTTCTTATTGTCATGAAGTTGCTGGAAAAACACAAGTGAGACAGAAAACTACCGTGGTGTAGGGGTTATGGTAGTGGACTAAGATCTGCATAACCTGGCTTCAAATTCCCATTTTGCCATAAAACATGTTGAGTGACCTTTTTTCAGTCATGCTCCCTCATCCCAGCCTACCGCACAGGTAGGGTTGCCAACCTCCAGGTCCAAGCTGGAGATCTTCTGCTATTACAATTGAACTCTAGCAGATATAGCTCAGTTCCCCTGGAGAAAATGGCCTCTTTGGCAATTGGACTCTATGGCATTGAAATTCCTCTTCAAACCCTGCCCTCCTCAGGCTCTGCCCCCAAAACCTCCCGCCGATGGCGAAGAGGGACCTGGCAGCCCTACTCACAGGGGTGTTGTGAGGACAAAATGAGAAAGAGAGAGCCATATATATTTTTCTGAGCTTCTTGGAGGAAAGGTAGGATAAAAATACACTAGATTGATAGAATGGCTCTATGTGGCAGAATCATTATCTGGGGTTATTGATATACCCATAGATCACTTGTGTGGATTACCTCAAATGAATTATATCAACAAAACACCCGTTAGTTCTTTGTTAGTACATGATTGCTATCTGGAATACATTTACTGGCAATTTTGACTAGCTTTATGCAATGACAAGTTGCACTGCATTTTCTTTTAGATGATTCCCCCCCTCCTGAAATTCAGCTTGATTTTCCCTCATTTGTTTCTATATCATTATTCCAGCTAGTCTCTGCTCCCCTTTCTGCTTGTTTTCCTCAAATAATTGCAGCCTGCTGTTATATACGCCCTATTAGCTTTTTAGCACAGCATTGAGCTTTTAATCTTGCCAAAGAAATCAGTTCTTCGAGGTCTTGATGTAACTAGATCCCCCCCACTACACATTAAAACTATGTTGGATGTAGAAATGTCTGCCACTTTCTAAGAAAGATAGCAGATAAATTTCGAAGTAAGTTGCAACTTTGCAGTTTATGCAATACATATCTAGGCTTAGCAGTTACTTTACTCCCCCCTCCTCTGGCTATTAAAAGAAGGAGCTGTTTCTTATGGTAAAAACATAAAATGGTTGCTTAAAGGAGATTTGAGTCTCAGATTGGTGCATGTTTCTGTCCACAAATGTGGCATAAATATCTGAAAGATGCGTTACTTTATCGTTATTCTTGTCACTCTTACACTTCCCAAGATTCTTCTGCTTTGCTGTTTCTTGCAACTTATTTTGTTCACTGTCACTTTTAATCATTAGACATAAACTAAGCTTACAGTTCACATTTATTTCCATGTCAAAGACAGCAGAGAAGCGTTACATTGCTTTATGTTTCTGTCCTTCTCTCAATTTATCTGACTATCTGTTTATTTAACTTTGTCAACAAAACAAAGACAAACCTCAAACCCATAATAGTTCCACAGCTCTCTGCGAAACTAAAACCCTCTCTGCTGAAACGGAAAAGATCGCTCTGTTTTCCTGAGATGTGTGGTGTGATAATCTGCATCTTCGTGGGTGATTGGAGACCAAGCTTTAAATCGAGTAGGTATAGGGTTGCCAGCTCTGGGTTAAGAAATACCTGGAGAATTTGGGGGTGGATCCTGAGGAGGGTGGGGTTTGGTGAGGTGAGGGGCTTCAGTTGCCATAGAGTACAACTGCCTAAGCAGCCATTTTCTCCAGGTGAACTGATCTCTGTCGCCTGGAGATCAGTTGTAATGGTGGGAGATCTCCAGCTACCTCCTGGAGGTTGGCAACCCACAGTGGATATAATATAGTGGAGTATATTCTGTTAGGAAATTCCTGGTGTGTATGTGTAAATGTGTGCACGTTTTAAATGGGTTTCAAGTAGACCACTGAGGAAGGCCATATAGGCCGAAATGCATTTGGCATGTGGTTAAGATATCAACCTTAGGAAATGCCATTGTGCTATTTTAACGTTTTTAAATAATTTTAATATTTACATAGCGCTTCTAATAAATTATATATTTTCATTATTTATATATTTCTTTCTTCCCACCCAACCTTGGGTACACAATTTCTGTTTTCTAGGTTGGGTTATATTCCCCTCGTTTTTCTTCTTCAAATATTACCTCAACCACAAACAACTCACTAGGGGACCTTAGGCAGGCTGCCTATCTCCATCTACAAATATAGTAGAGATGCTGCTAGTCTACTTTACAGGGTCATTGTGAAGGTTTCTCGGATATATTATATATAAAGCACTTTATATAATATATAAAGCACTTAGAAAACAGATGGTATATAATAGCATTACTGTTTCCACTGCTTTTCTCAGAGGGTTAGAGAGGGAAAATAGCAGGGTTTGAATACTGTCTAGAAGTGAGGCCTGCATTAAGCACAGGGGTAGGATGAGATTACCACATAACAGTTTATTTTAGTAAGGGACGGAGGTAGGGTTGCCAACTCTTGGTTGGGAAATTCCTGGAGATTTGAGGGCGGAGCCTGGAGAGTGTGCGGTTTTGTATGATCTCTTTGACAGAGTAAGAAGATTGAAATGGAAAAGGGAGGGGCCAAAGAAGAAAAGGTAGGGCTAAAGGGGAAGGAGCCCTGACCTGGATGGCCCAGGCTAGCCTGATCTCGTCAGATCTCAAAAGCTAAGCAGGGTCAGCCCTGGTTAGTATTTGGATGGGAGACCCCCAAGGAAGTCCAGGGTTGCTGTGCAGAGGAAGGCACTGGCAAACCACCTCTGTTAGTCTCTTGCCATGAAAACCCCAAAAGGGGTCACCATAAGTCGGCTGCGACTTGACTGCACTTTACACACAAAGGGGAAGGAACAAATGTAAAGGGTGTACCAAAGGGAAAAGGAGGCCTGGTTATACTCTATCACCCAGGATCCACTCAAACCTAGAACCGGCTCTGCCAACAAGGGACACTTGGGTACCATCCTACAGGCCTCAAATTGAAATGGAAGGAGGTTTCCATCACTTTGGTTCTTCACCTCTCTTCTGACTCTCCTCAACCTCAGGAGCAAAAGCCAGGGTGACTTCTCTGACCTGTTTCCCTTTGCTTTATGAAGGACCTGGCTCATCCTGGGCCAGCTGCTTTGGAGGCTCCACCTAGTAGGAATACAAACCTCCAGGTAGTAGCTGGAGATCTCCTGCTCTTACAACTGATCTCCAGCCGATAGAGATCAGTTCACCTGGAGAAAATCGCTGCTTTTGCAATTGGACTCTATGGCACTGAAGTTTCTGCCCTCCCCAAACCCCACCCTTCTCAGGCTCCACCCAAAAATCTCCCACCTGTGGCGAAGAGGGACCTGGCATCCCTAGCTCCACTCCCATGACGTCTGAACAATTCTTGTGGGATAGCTGTTGTTGCCCCCATATCTCAGCTGCAGCTAGGGTTGCCAGGTCTCTCTTTGGCACCGGGGGGAGGTTTTTGGGGTGGAGCCTGAGGAGGGAGGGGTTTGGGGAGGAGAGGGACTTCAATGCCACAGAGTCCAATTGCCAAAGTGGCCATTTTCTCCAGGTGAACTGATCTCTATTGGCTGGAGATCAGTTTTAAGAGCAGATCTCCAGCTACTACCTGGAGGTTGGGGAAAGTATAGTAAAGGCTCTGTAAATGACACACGAACTCTTATTCTATAAGCCAGTGAATTTATTGACAACGGTGAAATATTACATACATACAAAACTATTAAAGGAAACTTATAAAAATAACTATGAGTACAATGTGATGCAATACAAAAATATATTTTATAGGCTTATCACGTTCAATAACTTATCAGTCTCTTAGAATTTTATACTGTTCATAAGCTTATTATTCCTTCAGGAACAGGGAGAAGGATGACGGACGATAGGTGGAGAGGAACGCCGTCCGGATGCTTTGCGTTTTCACTACCCCGTGGGCAGCTTCATCAGCTCTCCTTTCAATTGGAGTCTAAGCTCCTTCAATAAGTTACCAAATATATACAATCTCTCAGAAGTTTGAAGTTTCACGCACCTGCTAGGCTGCTCCGCTCTTCCTTTAATAGTTTTGTATGTATGTAATATTTCACCGTTGTCACTAAATTCACTGGCTTATAGAATAAGAGTTTGTGTGTTATTTACAGAGCCTTTACTATACTTTCCCCCAGCTTGACTTTTATAGTAAACGTGCCTTTTTGTTCCAACTACCTGGAGGTTGGCAATCCTACTGGTAGGATAGCTGCAGTTTTCATTTTTAAGATACAGTGACCACAGCCTGAGCATCTTAAATGGTGCAGGTCCCTGTGGAGAAGCCTCAGTAAGTCAGCAACTTGTGGCATCTTCAAGGACCAGGTGGTAAAAATCAGGCAGTGGCCCCAGCTACTGCCAGGAACCTTCAACACTGGTCTCCTGCCTGCTACTCATAATTTTTTGGGTAATCAATATGCATGCATTAGAAGTGGGGTTCCCCCCCCCCAATTTTATGAGGATACAGAAACTCATTCTACCAAACAAATGCATGTTAGGTGTAGTAAAATCCTATTAACCGCTTATAGGATGTTTTATGTGATTAGGCTATTCCAGAGTGAAACAGCTCACCCCAGGGTAGTTTGGCCTTCCAGATGAGATTGGCACTGTAGTATTGCTTGTCATAGTACAGTGTGTGTGACATGAAATACTACAATGACAATCTCAATCAGAATGCCAAACTACAGGCAATCTCATACAGAAGGCCTGGGGTGAGCTGTTAGTGTAGCATAGAGTGTAAAAGCCTCACTTTTGGTTTCCTCAAGGGAGGTTTTAAGGAAATAAAACTATTCTAACAATAGTTCAGTGTACACTCCATGACCTTGAGAAATTCTAACTACAAAATGTTAAGTGTAGTCAGAACTGCAGATTATATCTGCCATAAGCCTGTGGAGGATGAAAGATTTGAATCTTCCCCATGTGCTGGCAATGTAGTACTTTGATGCATGATAATCAGATTTGATTAGAGGAAAATTTCAACAAGATCACCCATGGCAATGATTTTATGTTGTCTAGCAACAGTTTCAATTACTGTTATTTGGATGGGTTCTACATTAATGATAACTAAATAGAGGCTTGCGTCCAATATTTTGGCAGGCAAATTTCACCTTTTCCTCTCCCTGTTTCCCTTCAGTGCCTCCTGATTCTCTCCCAAGCGCAGTAGAAGATATGTTTACCTGAGCCTATTCTTGTGTATTGAGATAATGAGAACAGCAAATGGATCCTTTGTAAAGACAGCCATAATTGCTGAGAACGCACACATGATGCATGAATGCATAGTGAGTCAAGTGTATTACTAGGAGCAGGAAGGCACAGGCCTGGATCCAACAAGCTGGTGAAAACTACCCCAAAGGCTGTCGCTTATGAGATCTGCATGGACAAAAGCCATGTGGGATGGATGTAAATCTGAGTTTAAAAAGCTGTCTAGGTCCCAGTTCTGCTATCAAACTCACTTGACAATCTTGGGACAGTTACTCTCTGTCAGACTGATCAACCTCATGGTGTGGCAATAAGTGGGGAGGGGGAGGGTTTCCAGGAAAATTCCTAGAGATTTTGGCGTGGAGCTGGGAGGGCACAGTGGAAGTACCTCAATGGGGTATAATGCCACGGAGTCCACGCTTCAATGCAGCCATTTTCTCCAAGGGAATTGATCCTTGTCATCTATAGATCAGAGGTAATTCCAGAAGACCTCCAGGCCCCACCTAGAGGTTGGCAATTCTAGGGGGAAGCCACACATACTACCCTGACTCCTTAAAGGAAGGAGGAAATAAAATAGATAATCTCTCATACACTGCTTGTTGTTGCGTCTCTCCTCCCAGTTTCATACATACACTGCAAGGTTAATATAATCTAGAAGAGAAAACAAAACTTGGCTTTATTGCAAGAAGCTCAAGGGGAAAACCATTTGTACTGTGCACATGTTACCCCCCCCACACACACAAACAAGTGAACATACATTCAGATTAACATGGGGAATTTGCTTGTGTGTTTGTGCAGGGCACAGCAAAATGGGATATTTTACCTGATGAGGTGGCTGTGAGTAGCAAGTTTTCAGTAGGAAAAGGATGACAGAGACCTGATTTTAAAGGAATATAAAGTTTATTGAGGGATTTGGTACAATAGTGGGGGTGGGGCTTATCCTAAACAAATACTAGCAGTACTAAATGAAAGCACAGACATAAGAACATAAGAAAAGCCCTGCTGGATCAGACCAAGGCCCATCAAGTCCAGCGGTCTGTTCACACAGTGGCCAACCAGGTGCCTCTAGGAAGGCCACGAGCAAGACAACTGCAGCAGCACCATCCTGCCTGTGTTTCACAGCACCTAATATATTCGACATGCTCTTCTGATCTTGGAGATAATAGGTATGCATCATGACTAGTATCCATTCGTTATCCCAATTAATATAGCAACAATTTACAAATATTTAGCAGAGCTACTCCAATTTGGAGCAGGAGTTAATCTTTGAGCTGAAGGTGTACATGTGTGGAAAATGGGGAATAATGGTGTGGAGAAAGGGGGTGGGAATAGGTCAAGAGGGAGAGCAAAGACTTCGTGTTCTATTCTGCGAAGAAATCAGATGAAAAAAGGAGGAATTTGGCGTGTGTTGGGAATCTATGTTCAGTTGGTATCCAAGATCAGACTCTCCTTCCAGGCTCTAAAGTCAGGTTATTTATACAGTTTTTGGCCCATAGCATAAAATGGGCACTTTTTCAGGAAACAAAAGATTATGACAAAGGAATACTAATCAGGAAAAATCCATAAAACTGATTAAACAGCACCAGGAAGGGCAACAAGAAGGGAAGTTTTTGATGGAATTTTAATTCAGGATTACAAAAACTGGAGATATTAAGGTGAGTCATGTATTCAGTGTGAGCTTTGGAGACAATGGGAAGCTTTGAATCAGAGGTTCCAGTCTATCAAAGAGCACTTCATGGCCGAATTGTGTTATTGCATATCATGTAAAAGACAATACAGGAAGAGTCATCTTTGTCTTCTTGCCTGGTGTGGCTTGACTGCTTTCATCCTTTTGGCACACCCTGATTTCTCCCAGAAAGGCTTCCTTGGAAGTATTGCTAAGGTTGCCAGGTCCCTCTTCGTCACTGACGGGAGGTTTCGGGGGCAGAGCCTGAGGAGGGTGAGGTTTGGGGAGGGGAGGGACTTCAATGCCACAGAGTCCAATTGCCAAAGCGGCCATTTTCTCCAGATGAACTGATCTCTATTGGCTGGAGATTAGTTTTAATAGCAGGAGATCTCCAGCTAGTACCTGGAGGTTGTCAATATCAAATACAGGACTTGAGCTGCCAATGTCAACTTGTTTCAAAACGCACTGAGTTGTAATTCTCATATGTAACTCAGTTTACAAGTGGTACATATCACAACATAGTCAATGTGTCAACTACAATTAACTTGTTGTTACACCCAAACATACAGAGAGTATGCAGACAAACATACAATGTAACAAGCCCCATACATATACACATGAGTCAGCAGCATAATTAAGGTGGCAAACGTCGGGGTGGTCTCCAGGAGATCTCCAGCTAATACCTGGAGGTTGGGAGAAAATAAGTACCAACACAACGTAAATGCAACCTAAGTTTAGTACAGTGAAAAAGTGCACAGTGAACAAACAACAAACATTACAAGCAGGAAAAATACATGGCTCTCAAAGAGTCTCACGGAATCTTCAACAATCTTCACTGAAGTTCTTACTAAAGTCCAAAAGGCTTCAACAAGCAAAGTCCATAAGAAGGACGGTGGAAAAAAACGGATAGTGTGAAACGCAGTCCGGATTAACTTTAACGTTTTCACCGCCGCGCAAGCGGCTTCATCAGCACACCGTTCTAATATCGGGAGACAAGGCTCCTTTCTAATAGGGTTTACAAAAATCTCAAGACAATTTAACAGCGCTGCAAAGCTGCTCCGTTCGAAGTCGGATACTGAGGTTACAGGTGAAGTTAATTTATACAATGCTCCACAGATGTTGCAAACTGTTTTGAGTCCCCTTTTAGGTTCCTCTTTTACCCTTCTTTGCACCCTTTCAGTTTTATTCAGCTAGCTTGCATTCTTTACCCTGAATAAAGGGTAAAAGAGGAACCTAGCTGAATAAAACTGAAAGGGTGCAAAGAAGGGTAAAAGAGGAACCTAAAAGGGGACTCAAAACAGTTTGCAACATCTGTGGAGCATTGTATAAATTAACTTCACCTGTAACCTCAGTATCCGACTTCGAACGGAGCAGCTTTGCAGCGCTGTTAAATTGTCTTGAGATTTTTGTAAACCCTATTAGAAAGGAGCCTTGTCTCCCGATATTAGAACGGTGTGCTGATGAAGCCGCTTGCGCGGCGGTGAAAACGTTAAAGTTAATCCGGACTGCGTTTCACACTATCCGTTTTTTTCCACCGTCCTTCTTATGGAATTTGCTTGTTGAAGCCTTTTGGACTTTAGTAAGAACTTCAGTGAAGATTGTTGAAGATTCCGTGAGACTCTTTGAGAGCCATGTATTTTTCCTGCTTGTAATGTTTGTTGTTTGTTCACTGTGCACTTTTTCACTGTACTAAACTTAGGTTGCATTTACGTTGTGTTGGTACTTATTTTCTCCCAAATTCCATTAGTACCAAGTGCCTCTTTTCTCCAGCAGTACCTGGAGGTTGGCAAGCATTGCTGTGGTCATTGTCCCAGGATCCTCTGCTGTGTTCACCGCTGCATGGTCCTCTCTGAGACACAAAACATGGCAGTTGCTCCCCATGTCCTGGGTGTGCCTCATGGGACTTGCTCACGGTGTTACGCTGGCAGTGCAGCCATTCAGGCTTGGAGGGAGGGTGTGCAGATGAAAGGGGGCTGGCATCACACAGAGGCAGCTGAGATGTAGCACTTAGGGCAGGGGTGGGGAACCTCAGGCCCGGGGGCAGTATGCGGCCCCCGAGGACATTTTTTGTGGCCCTCGGGAGCTCCGGGGCCCTGCTGCAGAGGCGGGTGTTCCTGGCACCATGGCTTACAGCAGCGCTGCGGTGCCCTTTGGACCTCCTCTCGCCGACTCTCGGCTGTTGAGCAGCGAGGGAGGGGGAAAGAGGCTGGCAGCACCCGGCAGCAGAGCATGCATGCAGGAGCCGATCGGGCTTCAGGGGGGCCCTTTTGTGGACTCTGGGGAGGAGAGGACATGGAAACTGGGGCCCGGTCGCATGGGGCCAGCGTGCGCGTGTGTGTGTTTGTGTGGGAAGGCTTTTCTCTCTTTTCTTCCTCTTTTTCTGTCACTCTTTCTCCCCTCTCTTTCTCCCTCTTTCTTTGTCTCCCTCCCTCCTTTTCTTTGTCTCCCTCCATCCTTTTCTTTCTTTCTCCCTTTCTCTCCATTTCTCCTTCCCTCCCTTTTCCTCTTTCTCTGTTTTCCTTCCTCCCTTGCTGATCGACTGTGGGCTGGGCCCCCCTGGCACCTCGTTTTCTTGGGCCCACTGCTGGCTGCCCTTCCGCCTGGGAGGGGGGAGTGGGGGCACCCTGCAGGCCTTCTCTTTGTGGCATCCCCTGGGTTGCCAACCTCCAGGTGGTGGCTGGAGACCTGGCAACCCTAGCCTCTTCCCCCCCACCGGGAGATCTACACCTGGTGTGGCCCCTGAATGATGTCATAAATGTGCAAATGGCCCTTGGCAGGAAAAAGGTTCCCCACCCCTGACTTAGGGAGTTCCCTTGCAATTAAAGCAACTCATGAGTGTTAGATCCGGTTTTGTGATCACAACTTGCAAGCATCAAGAAACAATATTACCACCAGGCTATGACATCTGAAGCACCTTTGTACTAGAATGATGCACAACATTGGCTACGAATATGCAAAAACAACATTAAAATGTCCACATTAATGTTCACAATAAATGGCAACCATTTACTGTAAAGCAGTGTATGATCTTTCATACAATAGTCAGAGGCAATTTTGTGAACTGAAAGCCTTTCTTTAAGACAGTTTGGGTTTAATCTTTTAATTTCTTCTGCCATAAACAAGAATCTTAAAGGGAATAAAGGAGCTCTCCAATGCAGATGTCACAAACACTTTTGGAAGTAGAGTTATCATTGTTTCTGCACATGGTAGTATTTTATATATTATTAGAAATACTTAATACTTTGATTACTAACATCCTAAATGTTTATGATCCTCATGGAACTATTGAGTGCTACTGATATATTGTGAAGCGCTTCTTGTTTCCCCAAAGGACAAAAGATTCCAGGAGGTATGCAAAAAGGTCTAGTTTTCTTGGCAAAAGAGAACACTGGTGTCCTTTTAAATTTTCGCCCTATTAACAACTTGCTAAAAAAAAAACAGAATAGAGTGGAAAGAAATATATTACCACATCAAGTTTTACAATTTCCATTCTTTTCTCAGAGTCTCTGAGAGAGACATGGTTCAAACATGCAAGGCTGCACCCCCAGTTTCATCTAACTCCAGGTAGAAATATCCTGTGTATCCCTGTGTTTTTCTAAATTCGAATTGCAAATTTACTTTCCTTTTGTGTCCTCCCTTTTCCCACAGATCAGTGTCTCCCATCCTTACACGGAGATCTCCCATCCTGTCCATTTGGCAAAAATTTTCCTAATCATTAACTTCCATTGAGGAAGACACTGTTTATTCCTGGCCCTGGGCTGGGATTATGGATTTCCTTGATCGCAGGACAGTGTAATGCGATCTTATAAAATGAGAACTTTATTCAACTCCAACATGCATCAAAGTAGACATTTATGACTTGTGAACCAACTAGAGACATCTGCAGGGTGCGGAGTCCTTGATAAGAGTCCATTGTAAGATCCAGTAAAAAGACTATGGCTCTCTCCTATTCTATCAGCTGCTTACATCTTGTAACAAAGGGCAATAGTAACTTTGGCATGGAGAACAGACACAGAGAGCAAGTGGGAAAGAACCAGTAAAGAAAGAAAGATAAGATCACATGATACACTGCTGTAATAGACTACATTTCCCTAAAAGCAATACACTTAAAGATAGACTAACTATTTAACACATTCACTAGCTGCATCTTACTGTTGGGGCAGCACAATCGCCATCTGGAATTCTACAGATTCCCCTACTGACATGCTTTGCTAGTTGAGAAAAGGTTGGAGAAAAGGCAAAGGAGCTTACTGTAAACATAGTGCAAGAATGTCTCAGAAGAAAAATAGCTACCAAGAGCAATTCAGGCCTGTGAAGCCCATTCCATATTCCAGACCTGCTCACACATGGAGTTGGACTATGCAGAGTATTACAAAAGCCCCTAGAACTGTGTATAACCATGGAATTTTGTTTGATATTTTTCGTGGCAGTATGGACAAACCATGGACTTTGAAGAAAAGATGCCCCCAGAAACTTTTAGATGGAAAGGGTACCTGAAGACTTCCAGACTCAATGGGGTGCAGAGTATGGAAAAGGACATGAGAAAGCCGGAGACTCACGCAAATCAGAAGAAGAAGAAGAAGAGGAAGAAGAAGAAGAAGAGTTGGTTTTTATATGCCGACTTTGTCTACCACTTAAGGAAGAATCAAACCGGCTTACAATCACCTTCCCTTCCCCTCCCCACAACAGACACCCTGTGAAGTAGGTGGGGCTGAGAGAGTGTGACTAGCCCTAGGTCACCCAGCTGGCTTCATGTGGAGGAGTGGGGAAACAAATCCAGTTCACCAGATTAGCCTCCGCCGCTCATGTGGAGGAGTGGGGAATCAAACCCGGTTCTCCAGATCAGAGTCCTCTGCTCCAGACCACCACTCTTAACCACCACACCACACTGGCTCTCACATATGATCAACAGGGGAAAACATACCCCATTTGAGGAACCAAATCAAGTGATATCAGTGGTGACAGAGGACTATGTCTTTGGTGCTACTACAGGGGTGTTATGAGAAATGCTTTTTTGCCCATTTTGGAACTAAGATAGGGTGGTAAAGTAAACTAAACTAAAATGAGTATTACCTATTTTTCCCAGCACTGGTCAAGAGAAATAAATAAAAGGTAGACGGATGGATGGGTTAATCAGGCAGCTAGGGTACCTGGGTTGAAAATCTACTGGACCCAACCTGAAGTCTTGGGCCTCTATGGAGGCCACTAAATAGGTAACTATGGATATCTCCAATTGCTTGTTTGGAAGCTGGTGAAAAATTCAGCTCCTCGTCTCTGCCTCTTTTTTTGTGGTTTCATTTTAATTAACACAGCTTGTTTTATAACAGTTGTCCCAGCATGTGAGGCAGACTTAAAACCAAGGTCGGCAGTCAGTTATCTAATTAGAGAGGTCTTTCATTCCTTGGTGCAACGGCTCCAGTTAAATTTTTTTAAAAAAAAGATTTAGCAAAAAGTTTAGTGAAAGGAACAAGGTGTTCTTAAAGGAAGAAAAAAAGAAAGATTAAAAGCTTTTATATAGCGATTAAAAACATATCTTGACAGCGGAGCTACGCCCGCACACTTAGCTCGAGCGAAGCCAGGAACCAGAAGCCACTATGAATATCTGTACTTCACAGTCCTAAAATAATTGACAGTAATTTAGCTTTAAATCAGAATTGGTGGGAGGATGTATATAGTAAAACAAAACTGTAGGACCAGTTCAGCTGTATTTCCATGTAATCATGTACTTTTATTATTTTCTTAGTTCCTGTGCCAACCTCCAGGTACTAGCTGGAGAGCTCCTGGGATTACAACTGACCTCCAGCCGATAGAGATCAGTTCACTTGGAGAAAATGGTCGCTTTGGAAAGTGGATTGTATGGAATTAGGCCCCACTGAAGTCCCTCCCCTCACCAAACCCTGACCTTCTCAGCCCCCACCCGGAAAATCTCCAGGTATTTCCCAGCCCGCAGCTGGCAACCCTATTTGTCTCTCAATAAGCCACTTAATTCACTTTTTAAATTCGTGGGGTCTGTGTCTGACCAGCCTATCTGCTAGCAGGTACAAGCAGATCTTTGTCCTCTGCCTATCAAATGCTGGTCCAGAGAATTAAACAGACACAAGATCTATGCTTATATCAAAAAGCCCTCCCCAAACTAGTGCAAGTGGTGGTAACAGAAAGGTTTTGCACAGAACACGGGTAATGACAATGCTGTTTGGAGGGAAGATGGCCTAACTGTTCTATTTGGACAACATCCCTTTCATGCACACACTAGCTGAGTCACTTGTTTCCTTCATAACTCCTCCGCCTTCCTGCAGTTTGGAAAAATAAAACCCGACCAAAAGGCACCAGAAAAAGTCAGATCAGAAGGTTTCCGAATGCTCCCAAATATCAGAAATAACTCTTTTAAAAGATGTGGTGAGTTGGATTAGTTCATGATTAGCAAATTTACATCTGCACATGCTGTTGATTCGTTCTAAGAAAATTATGCCAGGCACTAATTTGCCAAAGCCAATTCTATTTTATCTTTTTGTCACTAATATCTCTAAATTCAGCAGCTGATATCACTGAGATTATTCAAGAAATTTCAGATTGAAATATAGATTTGAATTTTTAATAAGCAAATTCTGATTAAGAGAATTCACTTGAGAATTCCCCCTTTCTCAAATTCATTTTAGCTATACTTGTTTCAGTCAATAATCAGTGAAGGGAAGAAAAAGAAGAGCAGGATTCAGTTGCTTGTTCTGAAATCCTCAACATCTTCCATAGTTAACAGGTTGCTAAATAAATATAATAAAAGGTTCTTTTTCCAGTGCATGATCATTTTTATAAGCTCAATGCTACATGTCTTCCACCTTTTGTGAATAGATTTTTAAATGTTGAAGGAATTTAAAAACCCTAATCGCTGGAGCCAAGGTGATCTCATATGGTTTAAATGCCATCAAATTGATCACAATGCATCCATGTTGCTCAAATGATTATATGTGGGGCAGTTTTGGGATGACCTAATACTGAGAACTTGGGAGGATGATTTATCTAAAGCTCTCCCTGCAGAACTCAATTTGGCAGCATATCTGTGGTTGGCACCAACTCCTGTACCATAGCACAGATGTCATATTTTATAGAACACTCAGTGAACTGGACACCTATCAAATTATATTGTTCTGGCCTCTCAGCCTCCAAGAAGCACAGGTCCAGTAGGAATAGACTGGAATATTTTAACAGACACCTTTATAATTTTCAAGTAGTTAATGACTTTAGAGGACAAAAATGGGGACTCCATTTCTGAACGATGGTGGACGTCCAAATCCCACATTCCCCTTCTGCTGCGGTGATTCTTAATTCAGACCTTGAACCTTTCTTGCTGAAACAGATGTCCCTCCATATCAAAGTTCCATTACTGGAAATTAGAACTTTATGACTAGCTTAATTTTTGGAAGATGTTGCCAAATTGGAGTGGTCTCAAAGGAAAGCAATGAAGATGATAATGTACTTGGAAGGTAACCTTGGAAAGGTTAAAGGATATACATAATGCAGGGATATCTGGGAATGAATATCTATGACCTTATCAGTGTTGAAAGTAAGTGGGTGCAGTCAAATCTGGAGCAGTAGCCTAAGTTTTAGAGGAGGTATGGGAAGGCTGCCTTAAATTATATGCTCACGGCACTGTTTCCGCACGTGCGGAATAATGCACTTTCAATCCGGTTTCAAGGCACTTTGAAGCTGTATTTTACTGTGTGGAATGGCAAAATCAACTTGCAAACTGTCGCTAAAGTGCATTGAAAGTGGATTGAAGTGCATTATTTGGCATGTGCGGATGTTGTTGACAAAAACTATAGCTTTGCTCTGGTAGGAGCAATGATGATACAGTGTGGGGTAGACAGCGATGTTTGCAGTATTTGGGCATTACTGATGAAGCTACAACCTAATTCTGCAAATGGATGGAGGTACAGGTTGATCCACAGGTGAACTTTAGAAGGTGGGCATGCATTTCATTTCTGGTGAATGCCCTGCAGATGTGCCTTTAACTGAAGATCCAGCATGGGGATAGACATTATGCTCTGTTATCCAAAACAGTGTGCATGTGAGCCAGAGGCATGGTATCAGTGAGGCTATAGAACATATTTAGCTAAATTTTTGCAGTGTTGCCAACTCACACATAGAAACATTTTCACTTGAAGGACAGGTAAGACTTGATTCAGGCTTTTTCAGTGCCTGGGACTGGCAACAGTTGTGCTTTGAAAATATCTGTGTTTACAACACTTGAAAATGCAATATCTGTT
Organism: Euleptes europaea; assembly: GCF_029931775.1. Classification (NCBI taxonomy): domain Eukaryota; kingdom Metazoa; phylum Chordata; class Lepidosauria; order Squamata; family Sphaerodactylidae; genus Euleptes; species Euleptes europaea. Next base: position 85,452,257 of record NC_079315.1, on the reverse strand, counting down.
CTGGAGCCAATTCCTTAGAATCACTGCAGTTGGTTTAGATCTGCAACAGTATACACAGCATAGAAACAGGGGCTTCTGGTATAAACAAGATCAACTAGGTAAATAACAAGTGTGTGTAGAGGGGAAAAAAGTAGATCAAGAAGTACCGTATGCAGCTTCAACCCCCAGCAGTGATAATAATAACTTATGGCAGCTGAAGTAAATCAGCTGCTGACAGGAAGAAAATGTTCTACCATTTCAGCATTCATGAAAAGCACTAGGTTGAGGCCATATTTGTAGATCTAAACATGTGGCAAACATATTGAGCAGAAAACCTTGGATCCAGAAGCCCCTTCTGACCCCAAGAAAGTTGATTCCCAGGGATATAGAACTTGTGCGAAGCGGAAAGCCACATAGATTGCAGGAGGGAGCAGGAATGGGGCAAAACCACCCTTTCTGTTTCTACCATCAGCAAAGCGGTGCTGGTAGAGATTTCACCCTCTTTCTCTCCCTCACAGCAGCCCACTAGCCCACATGACTGTAACTCTATGTGGGTTCCAGGAACTTGAAAATCAACTTTCCTAGGGTCAGCACTGCTGTGAGGGAAGGATGAAGTGGGAAAGATTCACAATTCATGCATGACCAGATCACTGGATCCAACCCATTATCTATTTATTTATTAATATTCCCCCCCATCTCCATTAAAATCACCCGAGAAGGCTCATAACAAGAGATGCCTAACAAGAAATAACAGTATGTTTTCAAAATGCAAAAAAGCGCTAAAGCCAAGATAATGTATAACAGTATACATGGTTAAATACAAGCATAGTCTTGTATAGGAGCATTACTTATGACCACGTTCATTCATCTAAGTAAGCAGGGCTTTGGACAAATTTCAGAGATATTTACATTGCCACACTTGTAGCACATTCCTGAGATGTGCTGGCGGCCTGCACCAAAGGCCTTTGGAGGCTGGCGAAGGCCTACGCCGACGCAAGGGCCCACAGCACCAGCATCCGGGCAGCTCACATCGGCATTTGTGGCCCCAGCGCCGGCGTGCAGGGTGGTATGCCTGTTGCCAGACGCTGACGGAGCCTGCAGCCATCTGGACGGCGTCTGGATGTCTGCAAAGTATGTGTCGGTGTCCCAGGAGGTGTCCCCGAGGCGTCCCTGCGTCCCTGGAGGTGTTCCTGGGGTGTTACGGCACTGGCTGGGAGGTGGGGCCTCTGTTACAGCTCAGAAATGCCCCCTTTTTTCCCTGCCGAGATACACTACCTTTTAGGTGGCGTATCTCCCGTGCAACCCTATGGGGGTTGCACGTTTTTTTGGTGCCGGGCGGCTGCTGCATTGCCTCCTAAGCCCAGTGCAGGCAATCCTGGTCAGGAATGCGCTGTTAGGGTCTCTTCTGATATTACCTTTGTCCCCTGGAGTTGCTGCCACTTGTGCCTGTCTCATGTTGGTTCAGTATGTGTGAAAGACAAGGCAACATGGCAAAGCCCCATCCTTCCTATTCTAGCATGATTTCCTTTAAGAACAGAGGAACTGCTCGTACCACATGGCCCAGTTCTTCCAACAATTCTTCAACAGCACACAACAGGCACAAGGGAAATGTCAAGGAAAAATCTTAGTGCAAGTTCACTTAATATTTTCCCAGTTCATCTTAATTATCTTGGTAAGAAACACGTAGACCCTTTCTACGTGTCTCTTAATAACCTTCCGAGAATACACTGAGCAAATATACGGAGATGTACTAACAGTGCATTCCTTACCTTTCGGCGTTCGGGGATAGCGTAGCTGGGGTGCCATGGCACCTCCAAAGCCATTTCATAGCCGCTGAAAGACCAAAAAAAGAAAAGAAAAAAAAGCAGCCTTTTAGAGGCTTTTTTTTGGGTTGTAAAAATGGGGCTTTTCACCCCATAAAGAACGCCATTCTCTCTGCCAGCGTTCCGGGCTGAATGGGGACAGAACACTGCCTACAGTCATCTCTGCCCCCTGGCACACCCTGGGAACGCCCCCCGGAATGCCAGCGCGGATCTTTACACCACTGGAACACCAACTGGTGTCCCGGAGTGGCGCTGCAAAGGCAGCACCGGGAGACCAGTGTCCGGGCCTCCCCGCTGGCGTTGGGGCCACTCATGATGGCGTAAGTAGCCCGGGCACCGGCGCAGGGCCCCCCAATGCCGACACAGCCTCTTCCTGGACTCCTGAGGACTTTTGTCCTAGGAAGTCAGGAATGTGCTGTAAGAGGGGGGAAAACACACTAGCCTATACCTTTAGCTTACCCAGGCTTAGTCAAACTGTTCCATTTACTAGGTACTAGTGCTAGCCTAGCAAACTTACAGGCTTTCTATGGAGTAGGCCATTCTAGCAGAACTGAAATTATAGTTTCTATATCTATTTCTCTTAAAGTAAGTAGCATTATATCAAGAGTACATGATAAATGCCTTTTCTTCAGAAATTAATATCTCCAGCTTTCATAATTATACTAGCTGACTTTAACTGACTTCCTTCTAATTTACTTGCCTCTTCATAAGAATGACAAATCTGAAAATATTCTTCATACTGCCACACATGCATGTATATTTATATTAAAAATATAAATCACTGCTGTCTGATGCAATACATCTGTACATGAAGAAACAAATAATACTGAATATATAGGCTAGCTATCCATGGTATCAGTGTATTATTTAAGATTTAATATGACTTTAGTACATGAATGGCAGGGTGTTTCTTACCAGTGGGTTGGGAGGGAAGACTTGGAACTGACTGGCTGCTGAAAAAAAAATTGCAAGAGAAGATTTGAGAGTGAAGCCAGCTACTGTTAAATATTTCTTGTGAAATGATTCCAGAATAGGAGCATGAGTGGGGCAAAGGACAATGTTAAGAGAAGAGCTTTGTCCCTTCAGAGGAAGCATGTTTAAGAGGTCCCATAGGCAATCAAGTTGGACCTCCAAAGCCACATGGCTGATGTTAAGTCCGCGGTGAGATCCTATGCCCAAAATACTTCAGGTACATCCTTCTGCATAATGTTTTACATCAGTAGTATCCAGCAGGTCAGCTTTCGTCTCTGTACTACACAATTAATCTCTTCTTGGCTTGGACATACCCCCTAAGAAGTGAAAAGAACTTCACCTGGTATACTCCATTCAACAACGGCATTGTTTTTAAGTTTCTCAAGGTAAACTGTGTGAAATTTCTATTGAGTTAAACAATTCAGGTCTCTAAAAATGATCAGGTGGAAATAAAAAATCCAGCATTCTTCAGAAGAGAAATAAAATTTATGAAACTATGAATTATGACTATGTAAACTGTGTATAGTTAATGTGCGTGTTTTTATGTGATGAGTTACAGATCATGATTTTCAGTTGATGCTGTATTATGTTGCATTTCTATATGCTGTGCAATGAAATGCAGCACTTTGTCATATATTAAAGATTGCTGAGTAAAATTGTTCTAAGATTTCACCATATTATTATTAAACCCACATCCATTATAAAGGTCTGTGCTGGCATATAAACTTTAGCAGAGAGAATCTGAATACCTTCACCTGAAAGCATGCCATTGTTTCTATTACATTTTGTGATGTGTGAATAGAATCCAATTTCTGTTGTGGACAGCTGCATGGTTGATTAATCCCTGAGTAATGTTTGCTCCTGGAGGTGTTTACTGGGTTAAAAATCAAATGCAACCCCAAATGGTGTTGGAAGGAGTCTTCTCCTGCCCTGCTACTAATATCCTTTCCCTAGAAATCAATGATTAAATGTAGGATCTTATGCAGACAGAACATGTGCTCTGCAACTAACTTTGTTCCCCCCTCCCCCTTTTTTGCCAACAAGTTACATCTGATTTATGGTGACCCCTGGTGGGGTTTTCAAGGCAAGAGATGTTCAGAGGTGGTTTGCCATTGTCTGTCTCTGCGCCAAGACCTGGGTATTCCTTGGAGGCCTCCCATCCAAATGCTTGATAGGGTCAACCCTGCTTAGTTTCTGAGATCTGAAGAGATCAGGCTAGCCTGGGCTATCACCAGGTTGAGGCTTGTCTCTTTACCGAAGTACAAAGTCAAGACTACAACCACTTTCCCACTCACCTATAGCTATCTAGAAATCTGGATTTTATTGTCGTTGTTCCAATTTTCAATTTCAATTTATTACAGTCATTTGACCAGCATTATAAAAAATATTATTGTTGTTGTTATTTCACCACTGACCAAGCATGCCAAGTTCAACCTAAGTGTCTGTATTCAAGGTGTTTTAAATCTTAAATACCCATATTTTGATCTGTTACTGACAAATTTATTATTTTGTCAATCTTTCAGTACATGTCTCATAATTATTTTGGAAAGTACAAAGAAAATGCAAGGATTGATTTAATCTTTTATCCAGTGAGAGAGGAAAAGTTTTAAAGAATTTCTAAGCAAACTGTAACATTTTTTTCCAGTTTGACTGAACCAATACCAGCTGTCCAGTTAATTTCAGATCACTGTGTATAAAATCTTTTTGGAAAAGTCATGGAAGCTCTGACATTATAAGCAGAAGTATTCACACATCTTCTTAGTCCTCACCTCTGTTTAAATAATGAATCACATGAATAATGTGTATTCAAGTAGTGGGGTTTTATGATTCAGATTTTAGCCTGAGAGAGTGTGATCCTTTCCCTATTTAAATCTGTATGTTTATTCACAATGACTTAGCCATTGGCAGAAAATTCATGTGGAAAATACTTTGCTAAAACATTACAGCTTGTTTGGAGCAAGCCCTGCTTCGATGGAGGAAGCTTTACTTTTGCTTGTTATTTCCTTGCAATTAATTTATATAGTCCATTTTATTTCCAGGGTATAAAACAGACATCTGATTGCTTATATATTCAGAGCAGTTATTTGTAATTTAAAATACAGAGCCTAATATTGCCATTCCCTTCGCTTTGGGAGCCTTTGCTCACACACTTACCCATTCATCACTTGCTTTTAAGTTGCTCCAGGCACACTGAAAGAGAGAAGGTTTTATTTTTCATTTATGCTTTCTTAATGCACGTTGATAGAAAGGAGGAAAAACGTTAGCTACAAATACCTCTAAAATCCATGAGCAAAAACTTGACAGCTGCTGCTAGGTAGAAAAAAGAAAATGTGAAAACTTAGAAATGATTGGTTCTTTTGTTAAAAAGCACACAACTAATCTAGAACTGATGATCAGAGGGGGGAAATAATACACCAGTTTGGTATAGCTCATTATTTATAATGAGTCAGATCCAGAGGTGATATCTGCTGATGGATGGGCTTCTTGCCAGTGGAACAGGACTCTCTCTCCCTGTTTCATTGCAGCCTGAAATGCTCCACGAAATGCAGCTCAATGGGACAGGGGATATGAAGGTGTGGATTGAGTTGAAGAGCTAAAGACAGTTTCATTTAGAGCGCAATCCTGAAACGGGGGGGGGGGGGGTAGATCTATGGCAAAGCCGCACCGCCTCTTCAGAAGCTTCCTGGCCGCTGCGGAGCTGAAAAAGAGAGGTTTAAAAAAATAAAAATAGTAAAAAGGGGGGAAATGCCCCCATTGAACAAAGTGAGGTTGCACGAACAAAAAAGGTGGTGCAGTCCTGCTGCAGCTCAGGGGGGTGTTCTCGAGGTTAGGAACGCCCTAGGAATGACCCCCCCCCCTTGCTGGCGCAGGCTTTTACTTTGATGAAAGCCCTGCTGACGTGGCTGCACTGGTGGCAGGGCCAGTGGCTCCTGGACGCTGGCATGTCTGCCTCCACTCTGGCATAGATGCCACCTTATTCCATGATAAGATGGCACCTACGCCAGAGTGGGATCATGCCAGCTCCTAAAAAGCTTTGGCCCCTCCTTCAGGAATGGACTGCAAGGTAGAAAGGCGGCTAATAAATGTTTTAAATAACAACAACTGAGGGTTTGCCATAGAAGGGGGGAATCAACCAAAATCTCTCTCCTCCCCCATCAGCAGAAATCTACCACCAGGTTCAACCTAGTATTTGTAAACCTTTCTGTTTTGCAAGCATCCTAATTTATCATTTTTGCTTGTCCTGTTTTCCCAGCCTACCTAACCCTAACCTAATGATGATGGTGCTTGTCCCTGCTCTGCATTTGTGGACTTCCAGTTCACATTGTTTTTTCCCCGCACAGGGATTTTCCCCTGGGTGGCACAAAGCATACACTGCTTCATTTGGGAGCATCCAAACGATGCCATGCTCTTTGCAGGCATCGCTCGCTGGGCTCCTATGGCTTTCCCGTTTAAGCCAGAGCAAAGAAGACTTAAAGGGGAAACAGTGCATTGGTTGCAGGCGCAGCCTCCCTGGGGTGGTAGTGGAGTACAAAGCTTAGTACTGCCTTCAAAATTGTGGCCCTGTGATTTGGTGTACCCTCATTTTAGTCCTTTAATAGGACTTTTAAAAAAAAAAGAAAAAGAAAAAAGTCTCAGATAAGGCTCAGCTGATGGTAGGGTAGGGGTTGCAGGCCTGTTTGAGGGTGGGGCTGGCAAGATTGTTGTGAGGTTGGCACTTACACACCAATGTGACAAGCAGGAAGGGGGTGGTGAGGTGTGGTGCCAGCAGCATGCCAGGGCATGTGCATTTCCTGCATACCGCAGTCCTGCTTGCTGCTGCTTTCACTGTGGGGGCCTCTTTCCCAGTGTGTGAAAGCAGCCATTGTTGCCAAGATGCCACCTTTTGTTTATGTTTCTTCTGCTCTTGGCATTGGGACCAACTCCTCTCAGTGTGTTTCCTCAAGCCAGTATACATCACAGAGACAGAAGTCAGAGAACTAGCAGAAGGAATAGGTCTACTCCTGAGCAACTCACACTATTGTAAAACAGTGATCCCTAGGGTTGCCAACCTCCAGGTAATAGCAGGAAATCTCCTGCTATTAAAGTAGTTTTCCTGCCTTGAACCAATGGCTACAATGATGTAATTCAGATTATTTGAAATGTCTGCCATTGCCCCACTTTACTGATCAAGCCAAGGGGGGAAGTCTGATGTGAGATAGTACACCTGCTGGCTTGTAGGAATGCCTATTTGTTTGTACATGCTCTCTTTGTGATATGCTATGTTGATAGGGGTGAGCTGTAAGGACCATATCACTCTGGTCTTATTCCATCTACACTGGCTCCCAGTTTGTTTCTGGGCACAATTCAAGCTGCTGGTGCTGACATTAAAGCCATAAATAGTTTGGGACCAACATACCTGAAGGACTACCTAATCCCTTATGAACCTACCTGACCACTGTGGTCATCTTCAGATGGCCTGCTTTGAGTGCCCTCATCTTCTGAGGTTAGGTGGGTGGCAACCTAGGAGAGGGCCTTCTCAGTAGTGGCACCAAAACTCTGGATCTCTCTCCCTAGGGAGATTTGCCTGCCCCCTTCTGTTGCTATCTTCCACCAGCAGGGGAATACTTTTTTGCTTCTTTTGGCATCCCCTCAGTGGTCCCTTCTTCCTCCCCAATGTTTTAGCTGGGTTTTTTTTTTTTTTTTTTTTTTTTGTCTTTTGTACTTGTTTTAAGCTTTGGTTTAGACTTATTTTAATGATGTATTTGTGTGTTGCTTTTAATGGCGTTTAAGATAATATTTTAATTTGTATGTTTTAATTTGTTGGCTGCTTCGGTGGCCCTATGGAAACAGAAAGGGGAAAGGCCGCAGCTCAGTGATAGAGCATCTGCTTGGCATGCAGAAGGTCCCAAGTTCAATCCCTGGCATCTCCAGTAAAAAGGGACTAGGCAAGTAGATGATGGGCACCTTCACACAGCCCAAATAATACACTTTCAATCCACCTTCAGTGCACCTTAACGATCGTTTGCAAGTGAATTTTGCCAGTAAAATCCACCTTCAAAGTGCATTGAAAGTAGATTGAAAGTGCATTATTTGGGCTGTGTGAAAGTGCCCAAAGTGAAAGACCTCTGCCTGAGACCCTGGAGAGCCACTGCTGGTCTAAGCAGACAATACTGACTTTGATGGACCAAGGGTCTGGTTCAGGATAAGGCAGCTTCATGTGTTCAAAGGTGGGGTAAAAAACTTAATAATAATAAGGCAATTTCAAAAACACCACATGCCTTTGGTGTCCTTGTGGACAGAAAACCCTTGGCAACCCTGCCCCTTGAATTCTTTAACACTCAGCGAATGAGGTAGTGTGTGCCAGTATAATAAAGAATGTTTTCCAAAGCTATGCTGTGTAAATGACAGATTTATGTTGCATGGCTGATGATAGCCATTATAGCATGACAGGAAGGCTCCTCATAGAGGCTTATGCAGCAGAGATTAAAAAAGGGAAAGGACAGAATATGGATAGAGTCAGTGTGGAGAAGGAATACAGTTTGTGGGTCTGGAGTTTTTAGGTGGAGTTTAGCAACTTGCTGGTGTGTTTCTGGCATCTATTTGTGAGCTAGATGGGAAAAACCCAGAACCCAGTTATGTTCTGCTGTTTATGAATTCCCAGGTCCTGCTGTTTATGAATTCCCAGTTCTGATTTCATTGCTGTTGTCGCATAACAGACCCCTAGCACAATGTCTCAATTTAGGCAAACACATGTAAATACCTGCAGTGAGAAAACAAATTGGGGAGCCAAAGAGAACATTCCAAGGGAGATGAAACACAGTACGCATTGCTTGCTAACCTCCAAAGTGAGATTTCATTAAATAATTTGAGAGTGTGTTTCTTCTCGTTCACCTCCAAGCACATAAATAAACGTTGACTGTGTGAAACAAGTTTCAGATGATCCAAAATGGAAACGCTAATCATCTCTCAATTTGGGATGAATTTGAACTTTCTACCTAGTGGTCAAGAGACTGAACATACTGCTACCCTGTTTTAGTTACTTGGGCTCCACAAAGCAACTATTTTTGTTATACATCTCCCAGTACGCTGCAGGGGGATTAATCATAAACCTGAGTCTTGAGTTTCTGAAGGTATGAATGGTTCTTTCTTTGGGTTCAGTTGCAAACCAAGAACAAAGTAAGACCAATCCTTAGAATGCAGTCTCTGTGCTGACTTTAAAAAGGTTTAATTCATCCATAGGTGAAAGGTTGTTAGACTTTAGGAAGGGGAAATCTTCCAAAGTGTTAAATACAGTTCCTTCCCTGAGAAATATGCAAACATTGCATCAGATAAACTGCATGATATTCTAAAAATCTTTTCATGTTGCTGAATGTATTGGATCGCCACCTATTTTGAAGTGTTAATGTGTAAATTCCTAACTAGCAAAGATGGCTATGGACTAACAGTTCAGGAAAAGCCTAGTCCTTTGCTCCAAGGTTTAATCTGAGCAAAAAGGAGGGCTCCTCTTAAATCAGGATGGAACCAGAGTGCAGGCGCATAACATTAAAAAGATGGCAGACAGTTTTAAACTGACCGGGGTGGGGGGGCAACAGGAGCTGAGAAACATCTGGTTTGGGCAGGTTTGTCCCGATGGGATGAAGGGGGAAATGCTTCTGATTGCACAAATGGGGATTGGCTTGATAGGGATGAAGGGGGAAATGCTTCTGATTGCACAAATGGGGATTGGCTTGATAAGGAAAGTGAGGATAAATAAAGTAGGATAACCAGTCAAAGAGGCCAAAGGGCTGGATTGGAAAAGGTACACCCAGAAATATCTAGAGAGAAACACATTGTGGAGGTGTTTCTATGCAAATACCAGAAGCTGCTGATCCAAAAATGAGAGAGTTGGAGTGCTTGGTTTTTAAGGAAACTCAAGGTTGAAGGGAACCAACCCCCCCAACCCCCCCCCAAAAAACCCCACACAGGTTAGGAACCAAAAAGGTTGAGCTAGCATAAATCCACAAAATAGTAGTGTCTTTATTATGTGCACAAATTCATAAAAAGATTAAAAACCAAAGCCTCATTAAAACCACCATGTATAACCAATACAATTTGGTCGCACACCAACTGTTGTGACCAGATGCATTTGAGCTGAAAGGCCTTCCTCAATACTCTCAGAAAATATATGCACATGTACAAATATAAATATACAGTTATTTTTCAAGCCCAAGCAGGTTGCAGGTAAAACTGTATAATATTATAATAAGTAGGGTTGTCAACCTCCAGGTGATGTAATTTGGAAGTAACAAGCAAAAAGCAGCAACAATGGCCAAATAAAACAATAGAGAATTCACACAGGTGTGTATAATTCACTCAATTGCCAATCACATAGTAAGAGTATATAAACACTGGCAATAAATCATATTCTCTATAAACAATGTATATTGCATGCATATTTAATGAGTGCTTTATTTACATTGTTTATAGCAGATATGATGATTTATTGCCAGTGTTTATATACTCTTACTGTGTGATTGGCAATTTAGTGAATTATACACCTGTGTGAATTCTCTATTGTGTTATTTGGCCATTGTTGCTGCTTTTTGCTTATAACCTCCAGGTGATGGCTGGAGATCGCCCACTATTACAACTGATCTCCAGCCAATAGAGATCAGTTCACCTGGAGAAAATGGCCACTTTGGCTATTGGATTCTATGGCATTAAAGTCCCTCCCCCTCCAAATCCCTCCCTCCTCAGGCTCCACCCCCAAAATCTCCAGGTATTTCACAACCCAGAGCTGGCAACCCTAATAATAAGGGCTCCAAGAAAAAAAAATTGTTTGTATCAGGCCTGAACTTGTCTAGGAGTCCCCATCAATCTGTTAGGTATGTGTCGCAACCATAATGCTCATGGCTGTATTCTGCTTATGACGTGTGTCCATGTGTAAACCAACAATAGAGTCCACTAAAGCTGAAGGGTGGTTGATTCAGGACAAACGAAAGGGAATATTTCTTCACACAGCGTATAGTTAACTTGTGGAACTTGCTGCCATGGGCTGTGGTCATAACCACCAATAGGGTTGCCAACCTCCAGGTAGTAAACCACAGAAATAGAGCACTCCTGTGCTAGTACCATAAGGTTTGGAAATCAGCACAGAGATATCAGTACAAAGTGGACACAGTGTAATTGTGTTTAAACATATAATGAAACTAAGTGCAGTGATACATACAGGAAACACATACAACTATATGTACAAATATACAATTCTTTTTCTGATGCAGTCTCTATGCAAAGAGTAGCTGGAGATCTCCTGCTATTACAACTGATCTCCAGCCAATAGAGATTAGCTCACATGGAGAAAATGGCTGCTTTGGCAATTGGACTCTATGGTATTGAAGTCCCTCCCCTCCTCAAACCTCACCTTCCTCTGGCTCCACCCCAAAATCCTCCTGCAAATGGCAATGAGGGACTTGGCAACCCTAGACGTCACCTTGGAAGGCTTTAAACGGGGAGTGGAAAAATTCATGGAGGACTGGGCTATTAATGGCTACTAATCATTATGGATATCTACTCCTTCCAGTCCCAGAGGTAGTATGCCTCTTTAAATCAGTTGCTAGGGGGCATAGGCAGGATGATGCTGTTGCAGTCTTCCTGTTTGTGGGCTTCCTAGAGGTAGCTGGTTGGCCATTGTGTGAATAGAACGGGCTTTTGGTCTGACCCAGCATGGCTCTTCTTATGTTTTTCTGTGCATAAGTTTAACATTTTTTAATTGAATGTGAGAAATGTCATGCTTACATGAAAAGTCTATTTCAATGATAACCTTATTGCTTTGCAACATAGTTTACTATCTTGTTACCTATGTCTTATGTTACATATAATACCTTAAAAAACCGGAATGCATATTGTGAAGTCAGAAAGATCATGCCTGACCCACACTCCAGAATACTGCATGAACAAATACTCCATGCATGTATGTTGGATCTACATGCAATTGGGGGGGGGTGTTTTGTTTTTTGTAGCTCTCCCAACTTTCCTGAATGTACATTGGTTGGGATAAGACCTGCTACCACAATCTTGTTCCCCAGTGCAGTTTAATATAGCCATGTTGTCCGGTAAGGGCTACAGTTATGGTGCAATTAGTGTCGAGTAACTAAAATATAAATATTTATCATCTGGGTTTGATCCTGGGGAATGGGCATTTTATTTTGGTTTATTTACTTCTTTTAGACCCCAATGGGGACCAAAAGCAGCTTACATCAATCTTCTCTCCTCCATTTCATCCTCACAACAACCTGTGAGGTAGGTTATACTGAAAGTATGTGACTGGCCCAAGGTCACACAGCAAATAGCAGAGTAGGGATTTGAACCCGTCTCTCTCAGATCTTGTTCTTACACTCTAGTAACTACACCACACTTGCCACTGAGACCTGAAACTGGAGGGTTAATTCCCCCCCCCCCCCCCATTATGTCTAGATAGTTTCTCAGGGCAACTTCAGTCTGGACTTGGAAGTCAGGGAGGTGAGGTTGCCAGGTTATAATACATTGCCTTTCCTGGAACTTTTCTAGTAGGATTCAGTTTTGGGTTTATGCATCTGTTCTTGGTTACTCAGGACAGACTGGGGATTCTGTTGGTGTACTGCCCATTTTCTAACTATCAACCTACCTTTTCTACAAGAGGTGGCCTCAGACTAGGGTTGCCAATCTCCAGGTACTAGCTGGAGATCTCCAGCCGACAGAGATCAGTTCACCTGGAGAAAATGGCTGCTTTGGCGATTGGACTCTATGACATTGAAGTCCCTCCCCTCCCCAAACCCCTCCCTCCTCAACCTCTGCCCCAAAAACCTCCCACTGGTGGGGAGGAGGGACCTGACAACCCTACTTCAGACCTGATGGGCAGGTCCTTAGTAACTTCAACATTGTTGGCGGGTGAGATGTGTTTTAGATTCACAGAACCTCTGAAGGGATGTGGGATTGATTCAGATGGTCCAGCCAAAGAGACCTGTTGGTTATGTATGAATTCCTGACAGTCCTCAGAGATTCCTGTTGAAATTGATGAAAAATTTGAGAGCCCAGGCTCTGAAATTCAGAGACGACGTGTTTATCAACCTTATCTCTCCTAGATTCCTGTCCTAGCCAGACTTGGCTGTACAAGGCCGGAGGGTTTAATCTCTTGTTCATAGTGACCTTCCACAGCTTTCCAGTTCTGAGAGCTGATTAATGCTTCATTAATGGAATGAGTTGCTTTAACTGACATGGTTGTGTGATCTTTGCTGAAGACATCCTCCCATGATCCCAATAATGTTAACAATTTATTAGATTATTATTGTTATGTAAAATGTTGTTATGAGGCAGCATAAAGTATGGGCAGCTAACCTCTAAAAAAACTTTAAATTGTACAGGTTGTAATGACTCCTCCATGAACTTGCAGGTGGAATTGCTTGTGTTTCTATGTAAAGGAAGAAAAAGATGCATAGAAACAACTTCATTTGCAAGTTCATGGACTAGCAAATGAAGAAGAGATAGAAGACTATTGAAAGATTCACACATACATATTCCTGTCTATTAGTCAAACGGCATCTCCCTTTTTTAATCTTGAGGGGCAGTCATCTTAAATAAAAGTGGAGGATTAATAGGCAATTGTTTGCACATGTGACTCTTCCAGCAGTCTTCTATATCTTGGTCATTTGATAGTCCTTTATGCTTCATTATTCTTCAAAAAAGAGATAAGCATATGGCATTATACAATGCAAAGAGTTTGGTAGCATACTAATGTACTGTCCAAACATGATGAATTCATTAGACAGTTGATTAGTGCTGATCAGAATAAATTCATTTGCACTTCATGTGGAGGTCATGTGTATCTTCATAAAACACATTGTGCAATTTTGTAATAGCTAATGAACACTTAGCAGTAATTGGATTTGGAGGACTGGACCCTGTTATATCAAGAACAACCACCTGAAATAAGACTATAGATCATTCTCACAGAACCTCGGGGGTGATATTTCTAAGTTCACCACTGATAGAAGGCTTGAAAATATACTGTGATGTTTTTGTTACCTTAAAATAAGACTTGACATGTGCATGAGTGTCTATGTGTTTCCCATCTTTCCTTTCTGCTTCCAAAAATGGAGCACTTTTCCGTTCAACTACTCATTTTGTTAGCCAGCAACATAAAATGATATCATTCCTATTCAGTTAGAAGAAGAAGAGTAGGAGTAGGAGTTGGTATTTATACCCTGATTTTCTCTACCCTTTAAGGAGTCCTCCCCACAACAGACACCTTGTGAGATAGGTGGGGCTTAGAGAGTTCAGACAGAACTGTGACTAGCCCAAGGTCACCAAGCAGGCCTCATGTATAGGAGTGGGGAAAGAAACCAGTTTCACCAGATTAAAGTCTGCTGCTCATGTGGAGGAGTGGGGAATCAAACCAGGTTCTCCTAGAGTCCACTTAACTACTACACCACGTTGCCTTAAGTTATTCTCAAACAGCCTGTTTTAGTATAGAAAATGTTGACAACGAGAGATACTATGATCATTGGGACAACTGTATTAGAAACAGTGGCACGGGAACTTCAGACTGGCTTATACAAGATGGCCACCCCTGTGCAATTATACAATACACCTGTGGGGATTGTGGCTGGAGTGGGCTGACTCCGATGTGCCATTTGGATAAACCAGTGCCTCAGTATGAGCCAAGATTGGCTGAAAAATCAGCAGTGATCCAGCTCAGTGGTTGTATAGAGTGGTTCATTTGTAACATGACCTTAAATGATTCATATTTTAATGTCCAGAGATACAGGTGAGATGTATAACACAACAGAAAAAAATGAAACCTATAGATGCTAGAAGTAGACTTTTAAAAATACCTCTGGGAATAATATGTCTTATATATTATATATTTAAAGAACACTCCTATTTGTTAGCCGTATATGATCATAGGTCATCAAGCTGTGTGAGCATTTGAAAAAAATAGTTTCACTCCTTGAACTAATAAAACTGTCCATGAAATTTTCATTTACTGCTAAGGGCCAGAATCATCATGAGAATGATCGCTGAGTACATTAAGTAGCAATCGAGAACTTGCAGCTGACCATCTTGCTAATAGGCACCTCTGCAGGCCTGGGAATGACTCCAGGAAATACACTGGAGTAATTCAGTCACTTTGAACAGTCATAAACATTAAAAAAAATACTTCTTGAAAGACAAAGAAGGTTAATGAGTTAGAGTTCCATTTTCTGGTGGCAAAGCAAACCAATTAGGAAGCACACAACTGACAATTATGAACAGTATTCTTATGAAGCATGGAAAATGAGATTGGTTATTCAGTGAAACATTAATACAGATGTTAGTACCCATATCAATCAATTAACTTTCTCCACAGATAGGAAAAATTTATTGTCTTGGATCCAAAGAACCATAAGCAAAGATTCACTTTAGGACTAGATCTTTCATGTTCCCCTTGTCTTCTGTAGCCTCCCATCACCACCTGAAAATCTGCTTCATGGGGAAGCAGGACAGGGACTTGCACATTGGCTAGGAAATGCCTGGAATCCCCAATTTTTGTGGATCCTCAAACACACAAATCCCCAATTTTCATGGATCTCCAAACATCCAAATGGAAGTGCCTTCCTTTTACACTATAATACCCCCTGCTGTGGATGGCTCATGCTAGCCCAATCTTGTCAGGTTTCAGAATCTAAGCAGGGTCAGTTCTGGTTAGTACTTGGATGTAAGACCACCAAGGAAGTCCAGGATTGCTACACAGAGGCAGGCAATAGCAAACCACCTTTGAATGGCTCTTGCCTTGAAAATCCTATGGGGTTGCCATGTTGGCTATTACTTGACAGCACTTTCCACCTCCAGACCCAAACCAATTATTTGATTTTGTGGTTTGTGCCTATTTTTAGGTTCTCTTTTCAGCCTTGCTAACTAATCCCATAATCCCCTATAATTGAAGGAAATGATACCGAAGACACCAGTAGGTTTTAACCTGTTTTTGAATCCAGTTCAAAAACATAGTTTTTTGTTCATAGTTCATCCAACTCTGGTCAGCTCATTGTTTATAAAACAAAATACCTCTTCACCACCTATGTTTAAATGAAGCACATGAATATAATAAAGCCACTATCAAAAGTGATGATGTGACTGACAGAAAACCCTTCAACATTTAGGTTCTGGTTGGTTGGTAGGCCAGGTATATACAACTAACAGCACATTCCTGACTTGCTCTGGGAACTGCGCCCAAAGGCCTTTGGAGGCCGGCGCCGGTCCCACGGTGCCACCGTGCAGGGCTGGACACCGGTCTCCAGATGCTGCCACTGCAGTGCCGGACCCGGACGCCAGCAAAGACTGCGGTGGTGACCTGGGAGGCGTTCCTGGGGCGTAACAGCATCCTGGGAGGCATTCCCGGGGCGTAATGGGCTCCTGGGAGGCGTTCCTGGGGTGTTACAGCACCGACCAGGGGGCGGTGCCGCTGTTAGGAGGCCTCCTGAGCTGTTTCGGCTTGTGAACGCCCCCTTTTATTTTGGCCGAGATATGCCACCTTTTAGGTGAGGGTTGCATGGATGAGGGTTGCACGGATTTTTGGCGCCTAGCGGAGGTTTCGGCTGGGCCAAAACCTCCTTAGGAGGCAACGCCACTGCGATGTCTCCTAAGCCTGGTGCAGGCATTCCGGTCAGGAATACACTGTAATTGAGGTGTTTGCAATAGAATTAGTCAGAGAAAGATTCCCGTAATCTCCATGAACAATATACACAAAAATGTCACTATTGAGGAATAATTTCAGACAATTTGTGGTTCATTTATGAAAACTAGAACCTCTAGTTATTGACAGCTGGATCATTGTAAATAAAGGAATTGTTGAGACAATAGTTTATGTAAAGAGGATTGGAAAAAATATAATTCCTTTGTTGAGGAACGACTGGGTAACAAGAGATGTACCCTATTTGTGCAACAGGGAATTTTTAAAAAAGTGTCTTCAGTATTCAAAGCCCGGAAGACAGGTGTCTAACTATTGTCAGGGCTTTTGAGGTGAACTTGAATTGTGATTGATATTAAACAGGGCTTCAAGCAGAGAAATCAGCCCTTTCTTCACATCCCCTTCCGCCACGGTGACATGCATGATACAACTAGAATCAGTTCCCGTGATGCCACAGCATGTGATGGAAGAGCACCAGTAGGTTTGTTTGGGAAAAATGAAATGCTTCAAACAGCAGAGCGCAGAGTCATAAGAGACGAGAAGACGGGGGCTTTACCTCCCTTTGTCTGTATGCTCTGTTCTAGCAAAAATAAAAGGCACCAAACCCCATCTCTGCATATGAATTAAGGATGTTTAAGGACCTACAGGGGTTCAGCTCCTGTCCTGCTTGCCAATCACAATCAGGGAGCAGCTCATGCTGTTTGTTCCCTGGGTTACTTTCCATGGATACGCTCCCATCAAATCTGCCTCACCACACTCTGCCACCGCTTTTAAAAATGAAAAATGAACAAAACAATGAGTCATATAAACTTTGTGTCATTTTTTTTAAAAAATAGTCAGTTTGTTTGGCATTTATCTTTGTCTGATCAGTGTGAGTGGCTGCCAATTTGTGTGGATGCACAGCAGTTTGTACATTCATGTTTCCACATATACTGCAGTTTTCCATCCCTGGCATCACTGAACGACCTGACTGAACTTCCCCGATGGAAAATCAGTTTCCCTGGTGTGCAGGTAGAGTTGCCAACCTCCAGGTAGTGGCTGGAGATCTCCTGCTATTACAACTGATCTCCAGCCGATAGAGATCAGTTCCCCTGGAGAAAATGGCCGCTTTGACAATTGGACTCTATGGCATTGAAGTCCCTCCCCTCTCCAAACCCCACACTCCTCAGGCTCCACCCCCAAAATCTCCAAGTATTTTGCAACCTGGAGCTGGCAACCCTATTGAAAGAAAGCAACCATGGAGGAATCTGCATGATTCATAGGGTTGCCAGGCCCCTCTTTGCCACTGGTGGGAGGTTTTTGGGGCAGATCCTGAGGAGGGCAGGGTTTGGGGAGGGGAGGGACTTCAATGCCATTGAGTCTAATTGCCAAAGCAGCCATTTTCTCCAGGTGAACTTATCCCTGTCGGCCAGAGATCAGTTGTAATAGCAGGAGATCTTCTGCTAGTACCGGGAGGTTGGCAACCCTAATGATTCATGTGTAATGTAAGGGTAGACAGATAAAGGTTTCTTTTCACAAATGGAATGTGGCAGCTGAAATGAGGTAACGCTCACGCTTTTCTGTATACTGTGTTACTGTGTCTGCTCCTGTGACTATAGGTCCATTGAGGATTTGTTCCATGTCACATTCCCATGCCCAAGATTTTTGAGGACAATTATCTCTAGTTTCCGAGGTCAGATCAAGATAAATTAATATTAGCATTACTGGGGATAAATTCATTACTTTCCGAATGGCAAGGTTTGTTGCCTCTGTCATAAAGATAAAGATGACAATGAGGCAAGCTGATGTAAGCACAGTTCACCTGCATACTAATTCCCCCACTCTGGCTAATGAGCCATTGGATTGTAAGGTGGTTTTGTTTTGAGATATTTCAAATGATCATCATCTTTTAAAAAAATTTCCTACCAAAATGTGTGGAAATTTCTTGTTTTTATTTTGATGGAATCATTGGCCATTCATGCAGGGTCAATTTTGATGCTCGCTCAAAGCCCTTTATAAAAAACGTCACCTTTAAAATGCCTATTCACGGTCCTGATGCAAAAGGAGAAATTCCACACACCCCCCACTCGGCTGCTCCTTCGCTTGCATAGCCATTGGCAATGGTCGTTTGCATAGCTAAGCCTTGTTTGTGATTTTTTTATGGTCCCTTCAGTAAATGCTTCTGTGCAGGGGAGGAGCAGATACAAAAGGTCATGTTAAAGGAGCTCTTAAGAAATGTGAAGCAGTTATATGCCAGGCCGGCTTTGCAGTAGCTTCCTGAATGATGGTGCAGCTTGAAAAATTAAAAAAAAAACATGTGGGGCACTTCAGCCTGGAACGCGCTACTAATTACCAAGCATAAATGGCCATTGTGTTGTTGCCTGTGGATTACTTGCTGGTGCAATACAGACTGACTGCCATTTAATTTCTGGCAAGCACGCCCACCATCTTCTGAACAAAGGCAAAGACTTAAATGCTGAAATGAATGAAGCTCATGCAGTGTAGCAAGCCTTGCCATTTCGGGTTAAAAATCAGCACTCTCCTGCATTAGCAACTCAACACCAGGAAAAGACTAAGAGAAACAAACTCCCTTTTTGTGCCACTGTGCACATGAATTTTAATGGCCAGTAAAACAGGGGGACATTCTGCTCTTGCAGGGAGAATCCATGGGGTGAGCGTTACCATCTCTGACCATTTAATCTCAGTTAGGTAGGACAACAAGAGCTGGGCTGTTTGTTCTATTTATTGCATACAGAATGGGGAATACTTTCTCCTGTGTGCCTGAAATGGGGGAAAGAAATAGAGTTCCCCAAAAGTTCAGCCCAGTTGGGGAGGGAAGTTACAGGTATGACTGTGTTTCCCATTGAAATATGAATAAACGGTCCAAGCTTATAACTGAATGATATTAAAGCATCTCATTAGAAGAAGAAGAGTTGATTTTTATATGCCGATTTTCTCTACCCTTTAAGGAGAATCAAACCGGCTTACAATCTCCTTCCCTTGTGTGGTAGGTGAGGCTGAGTGAGCTCTAAGGGAACGGTGACTAGCCCAAGGTCACCCAGCTGGCTTCATGTGTAGGAGTGGGGAAACCAACCCAGTTCACTGGATTAGAGTCTGCTGCTCATTTGAAGGAATGGGGAATCAAACCCAGTTCTCCAGATTAGAGTCCATCGTTCCTAACAGCTACACCACGCTGGCCCGGTGGCGTATGTATTTATTTTTCAGTATTTATACCTCACTTTTCTCCCCAATGGGGACTCAAAGCCACTTACAATATCATTCTACCCCTGTGCCACAGAGGCAGCAGCGGAGGCCAGAAGAGACCACCTACTGGGTGGAAGGTAACAGCTGCTCCAGGACAGGCTGGGGCACCTCACGAGAAGGCAGTAGCAGCCTGATGAGCCCAGCAGGAGTGGAGGGCACACCACCTGCAGAACACTCTCCCTCCCACCAGGCTGCAGCTGAGCACAGCAGCACGGGTAGGAGGTTTGCCAGCCCAGGGCATTAGCTGAGGTCAGGTTAGGGTTGCCAGGACCCTCTTTGCCACTGGCAGGAGGCTTTTGGGGTGGAGCCTGGGGAGGGGAGGGTTTGGGTAGGGGAGGGACTTCAGTGCCATAGAGACCAATTGCCAAAGTGGCCATCTTCTCCAAGGGAACTGATCTCTATCGGCTGGAGATCAGCTGTAATAGCAGGAGATCTCCAGCTAGTACCTGGAGGTTGGCAACCCTAGGTAAAGGGGACAGCAGGGGCCTCTGGCTAGCCCTGTACATACCCAGCTAGGGTGGGGTAAGGCAAGGAAGGGGCTAAGAGAGGGGCCAGGGCCTTTCTGGCTCTTGTAAGGACAGAAAGGTGAGATACAAATTTTGATAATAAAATAAAATAAATAAATAAGGCTCAGCATAGGCAGAGCCCCAGGGATAAAACGGGAATTGTCGGAAGAGACAAGGGAGGTGAGGAAGGTCAGCTGTCTAGGAAGGGCTGAAAGGGTGCAAAGAAGGGAAGAAGGGGGACCTAAAGGAAGAACTGGGACAAGCTAAGGGTACCATACCTGGGCTGGCCTGACAGAACTGCCCCAAAGCAGAGGCGCAGCTCAGCCCCTTAGGATTTGAAGGGGCATCAATGGCTGAGTGAAGGGAAGTGTGCTCATGAGGAAGCCTGTATGGCCTTTGCCCATTCCGGTAAACAGATGCTTAAGGAGCACCACCGTGTCTGGTGAGTCTCTGCTGCTCACTACCTTCTGTGGCAAAGTGGGGATTTGAACCTGGTTCTCCTAGATCGTATTCGGGCACTTTAACCACTATGATACACCAGCCCAGCCAGATGGGATTTTGCCAGATATATTAAGGGTATCAAAACGTTTCACAAGCATATGTTCTGTTGGATCTTCAACAGAAATGTTGTTGTTTCACAAGGCTCCCACTAAGACTTCCACCTCTTCAGGGCAGCAGGTATCCACTGAGCTTCATTTTCAATACAATAGCGTGGGCCATTTATCCATAGCATCTTTCAATACAATACGTGTAGGCGACACTTATAAGAGCTGTTATATTAAATACTGACTAAAAGTGATTTTCAGAAGCACTACTGGAAACATTGGAGGCCAAGAGATTATTGCTTTCATAACCACAAACTTTTCTAAGAGATTACATCATTCTGTTCCTAGCTGTCAACCATAGTTTATTCTAGAGCCCTCTTTAACTGTTTCTCTTCATTATCACAAATGTCTTATAGTTTTTTCCCCTGTTAGCAGAGATGCATATTTTAAACCTCTTATCTTCTTAGTTTGTGTGTGTAAAATGCCGTCAAGTCGCAGCCAACGCATAGCAACCCCTGGTGGGAGTTTCAAGGATTAAACAGAGGTGGTTTGCCATTGCCTTCCTCTGCAGAGCCTTCCTTGGAGGTCTCCCTTCCAAGTACCAACCCAGATTAGCTTCCGAGAGCTGATATAGAACAGTCAAAGATGAAACCAAGACTAATTTATTTATTTACAGAATTTACATCCTGTCTTTCATTGAGAGGATGCCAAAGTACCAATTGAAGTTTCTGAACACTTTTCAATGGCAGCCCCACATAGAGAGTGTGCAGTGCAGTAATCTAATCTAGATGTAACCAGGGCATGCACTACATGTTTGACTCTCCAGAATCTCAGACAGAAGTCTTTCACATTACCTACTATTTGATTCCTGTTTGTTTTTTTTAAACTAAAGATACTGGGGACTGAGCCTGGGACCTTTGCAGATGCTCAGCCACTGAGCCACAGCCACTCCCTGAGGCTCTTTCTTTTTATTTTCTTTTTTTTTTGCATTTCTGGTCATACCATTCCTTGACTTCAAAAGCTACAGAAATAACAACATATATGATATGGAATGATTTAATGCAAAATAAAACAAAACACAAAAACAAAATACAATAAAATACAATACCTTTAAGAACATAAGAACATAAGAAAGGCCCTACCAGATCAGACCAAGGCCCATCAAGTCCAGCAGTCTGTTCACACAGTGGCCAACCAGGTGCCTCTAGAAAGCCACAAACAAGATGACTGCAGCAGCACAATCCTGCCTGTGTTCCACAGCACCTAATATAATAGGCATGCTCCTCTGATACTAGAGAGAATAGGTATGCATCATGACTAGTATCCATTCTAACGAACAGCAATGAATACCCCTCTCCTCCATGAATATGTCCACTCCCCTCTTAAAGCCTTCCAAGTTGGCAGCCATCACCACATCCTGGGGCAGGGAGTTCCACAATTTAACTATGCGTTGTGTGAAAAAATACTTCCTTTTATCTGTTTTGAATCTGTCACCCTCCAGCTTCAACAGATGACCTCGCGTTCTAGTATTATGGGAGAGGGAGAAAAAGTTATCCCTGTCCACTCTCTCCAAACCATGCATAATTTTATAGACGTCTATCATGTCACCCCTTAGCCGCCTTCTTTCCAAGCTAAACAGCCCTAAGCGTCCTAACCGCTCCCCATAGGACAGTTGTTCCAGTCCTCTAATCATTTTGATTGCTCTTTTCTGCAACCTTCTCAAGCTCTGTAATATCCTTTTTTA
Organism: Euleptes europaea; assembly: GCF_029931775.1. Lineage (NCBI taxonomy): Eukaryota > Metazoa > Chordata > Lepidosauria > Squamata > Sphaerodactylidae > Euleptes > Euleptes europaea. The sequence continues at coordinate 85,429,785 of NC_079315.1, read as the reverse complement.
GGTATGGTGACCAGAACTGTACACAGTATTCCAAGTGTGGTCTCACCATAGATTTTTGTACAAGGGCAGTATGATATCAGCAGTTTTATTCTCTATTCCTCGTCTAATTATGGCCAGCATGGAATTTGCCTTTTTTACAGCAGCCACACACTGGGTTGACATCTTCATTGAGCTATCCACTACCACCCCAAGATCCCTTTCTTGGTCCTTCACTGCCGGCACAGATCCCATCAGTGTATATGTGAAGTTGGGATTTTTTGCCCCAATATGCATCACTTTACACTTGCTCACATTGAATCTCATTTGCCATTTTAATGCCCATTCTTCCAGTATGTAGAGATCCTTCTGGAGCTCTTCACAGTCCGATTTTGTTTTAACTACCCTAAATAATTTGGTGTCATCAGCAAACTTGGCTACTTCAGTGTTTAACCCCAACTCCGGGTCATTGATGAACAGGGTGAAAAGCACCAGTCCCAACATAGATCCCCGAGGGACCCCACTGCTCACATCCCGCCATTGTGAGAACTGACCATTGATTCCTACTCTCTGCTTCCTATTTTTCAGCCAGCTCTCAATCCATAAGAGGACTTGTCCTCTTATCCCATTACTATGAAGTTTGCTTAGCAGTCTTTGGTGGGGGACGTTGTCAAAAGCTTTTTGGAAATCCAAATACACAATGTCCACAGGCTCAGTCCTGTCCACATGCTTATTGATGCTTTCAAAAAACTCTAATAGGTTAGTGAGACAGGATCTACCCTTACAGAAACCATGTTGGGTTTTGCTCAGCAGACCTTACCCTTCTATATGCATGACAATTCTATCTTTAATAATGCTTTCCTCCAATTTACCTGGAACAGACGTTAAGCTAACTGGCCTATAATTTCCTGGGTCCTTCCTGGAACCTTTTTTTATAAATGGGTGTTACATTGGCCATTCTCCAGTTCTCTGGTACAGAGGCTGATCAAAGGGACATATTACATACGTTTGTTAGAAGTTCAGCAATTTCCCATTTGAGTTCTTCAAGAACTCTAGGATGAATACCGTCTGGTCCCTGTGACTTGTTAGTTTGCAGTTTGTCTAGACGTTCTAGGACTTCCTGACTTGTTACCACTATTTGCCTCAGTTCCTCATTCTCCCCTCTCCAAAATCTCTGTTCAGGAGAAGGAATCTGCCCTATATCTTCAACAGTGAAGACAGATGAGAAGAATTCATTTAGTTTTTCAGCAATCTCTTTATCCTCCATTAGAGTTCCTTTACTCCCATTGTCATCCAATGGTCCAACCGCTTCCCTAGCTGGTTTCCTACTCCTAATATACTTAAAGAATTTCTTATTGTTTGTTTTGATGTGTTTAGCAATATGCCCCTCAAAATCTTTTTTTGCATCTCTAGTTATCCGCTTGCATTTCCTTTGTGCAAGTTTGTGTTTGCTCCTGTTTGCCTCGTTTGGGCAAACCTTCCAGTCTCTGAAGGAAGACTATTTTCTCTAATTTACATGATCACCCTGATCAAATCTGGTCATTTTTAAGATCACACCGGCAACTGGATGAATGAGTGATACCTTTCAAAAGAAAGAAATGCCAGTATCTCTAGCCTTAATTTTGTTCGTTTGTTTAACTTTTTCTTATTTAAATTGTTTAAAACGTACTGGCATTTTGTAGGCCTTTAGGTTTCCATTGGGGAGAAAAGCAGGATAAGTGTCCTAAATAAATAAATAATCCTATCAAATATTTTGTGCTTCAGTCCCATGAACCAGCAGCTCAAATGAACATAGAAGTTATCTCTCTGATGGAAGACCACAACGACTTCCTTTATACCAGGATGGAATCTAATTCCAGCCTACATGGTCATACACCAGTACTTTGGTCCTTTCCTATGTAACGTTGTTTACTCCCCAGTCCCCATTCTCAGAGCTCCCACTCCCTCATTCTTGAATTTCTGAATGTTATCGTACATCTCTAAAAAAGGAAATTTTATTTGGAGGTACATGCAAACTTGGGAGTATTTTGTCGAAGGCTTTCACAGTCAGAGTTCATTGGTTCTTGTAGGTTATCCGGGCTGTGTGACCGTGGTCTTGGTATTTTCTTTCCTGAATATTAGTTATTCTTGTTATGTTCTCTGCTGGTCCACACAAATATTCTAATAGATATTCAATTTCTATAACATACAGAGCAGAGGAATGCATTCCATTTTGGCGCTACAAACCTCCTACCTTCATTTCAAGATGCTTTCTCTGTCAACACAATGATAGGAAACAGGAGGTAAGTTAATTGCTCTCAGGCACCATCCTGGTAATGGCTCTTCCAAATACTCAGTACTGAAGGCTTGATTATGAAAATGATTCTAATTAGCAGAACAATCAAGGGGCTATCTCACACCTGAGCACGAATGTGACAACTAGGAGGGAGCAGAGATAGGGATGACAAATGCCAGATTGTATCTCTTCTTGGGAACAGATAAAATCCCTGGGCACAAACGGAGAGGGATCCATTCTGGCTGATTCCCACTAGGGATAACTATCAGGAGGGAGCTCTCACATCAAGCTCCAACTTGGATGGCAGCCATTGCCACCTGGAACAGACAAAAGACTAGCTGCTGGGACAGAGACTCCAAGGTAATGGGAAGGTTTTAGACCACAGGAACCTCTAAGCTTAAAGAGCCTATCTTAGAATAAGACCAGCTAGGGCATATATAGAGTTGAGGGACAGAGGACTGAGTGTTTTCACCAGCACTTCATATTCCTTGTTTGAGCCGTTGCTGTGCAGACTATGGATGCAGTGTTTTCTTTTTCAATAAATTATTTTTATATTTTAAATGCTGGCAATTGTTCTCTGTATTGTTAGACCTCCACGGTTCCAGCATGCTATCAAAAATAGGCTCAAGGGGAAGGGAGGCGACTGATTGCTAGATCACTATTTCCCTGGGACTGTGCAAGTGCAGTAAGCCATCCCAGTGGTAACCAGTAATTTGGTTGCAGGAGGTACAGACAGGCACTAGGAGTCTTTAACCAGTATCAAAGATGGATTGCTAGGAATGCTGGGCCTATTAGTGGGTAATACTGATGCTTACCAGCTGGTGGTAGTGGAAATAACCGAGAGAAGTGGGGAAAGCTGTCTAAGAGTCAGGTGGACACAAGAGAGTAGTACATCACTGAATGGAGACTTGGAGTGACAGTTGAGTGCCTAGACACCTCAAAGGGCGCAAAAGAACAGGGTTCATGGGTCACCAGGTCACAGGCTGTTAAGAGATACACAGGAATAAGCGTATATAACCTTAAAAAAATAAGTTTGGTCCAATCAACAATCAACAGATCTCTCCCTCTTCCCTTCTTCCCACTGCAATCCACTGAGCATACAGAAAAGCTGCTCCTGCAAACCTGGGATCTTTCAGGAACACAGTGGAAATGCACAGTAGAGCACTACAGCTTTTTAGGAAACAGCAGAAATTACCCCCTACCCTCTTGCACGAATTGACAGAGTAAGAGTTCACACAAACATATATGTGTATAGCATCACTGCCAATTCCTCCAAATTGCTGGAGCTCCCAATTCATCATCCCTCTGTTCCTGAGGGATGTCCAGTCTTCAGGAGAAGCTTTTTAGGAGATGTAAGAAGCTGCAGAGGACTGGGGGGTTGGAGATCTGTTACACAAACATGTAGCATACTTATTTAATTGGATCCAACCCTGGTGTCAGCAGTTGGTGAGATGGGGTATTTACTGGGCCCCTAGGGCTGCCTGGGGCTGCGGCCAACACTGGCATTGAAGCTAGGGTTGCCAACCTCCAGGTAGTAGCTGGAGATCTCCTGCAATTGGACTCTATGGCATTGAAGTCCCTTCCCCCCGACCCCACCCTCCTCAGGCTCCACCCCAAAAACCTCCCATCAGTGGTGAAGAGGGACCTGGCAACCCTAATTGAAGCAGGTTGGCTGAGTAGGGAGAAAGCAGGTTGTCACCTTCTATGAGGCTTGATCTATCCTCCTTAAAAGCAAGTGGTGAGGCTAGAGGAGGATGGTAGGAGAGGAGTAGTGGCTAGAAGATGCCAGGATGGTATCAAAGGACAAGGGGGGCAGTTATATTCTGTTGTCCAGGGCTCACATAAATTGGGGCTGGCCTTGTACATAAACAAATATTGGTGCCATCTGAGTAGTGGTTTTTTTCATTTTCTATGCCTATTGTGACCTTAAATCATGAGATGTTCTAGCTCATTATCATTTCTAACTTCTTCAGTGTAAGATTTTCAGCACTCAGCCTGCAAATTTTTCTGTCCTTGTGCTTGGATTTCATCCCCAAAAGTGTCTTTTGCAGATGGCTTCTGGCTTATACAGCAGGTCCAAGAAGGTACATACAATTATAATTTATTAGCTCTTAATTACTGTTGCTAGGGTCTGGCATATTGTCAGAATGCAGTAATGATCTCCATACTTGAGAGACTCCACTTGTGCTCATAGCTCTTCTAACCAAATTGTGATCATGATTTACAGCTTCGCATTATAGAAGCAAAGACAACTCTGCTCAGAATGTTTAACCCTCCATGAATGGGGAAGGGAAAACATGGGAGGTCTGGGGCTTAGCAAATAGTTCCAGTTCAGTTGCCACTTTCAACAACATGCCCGGCATTGCTATCAACTTAAGTGGCTTTCATATATCAAGCAATACAAATCTAATGAAGCGACGGAAGGAAAAATACGAAAGCAACAAATAGATCCCTTTTGTAAATCTTAGTATTGAGACACTCATTTGTATTTGGACACAAGGGCTTGTGGCGGCACCCTGTTCATTGTGGTTACGTAACCTGTCTTCTTTGCTGCACCTCTTTCTCCCTTCCTTCCATATCTCTTTAAGGGTGCACAACTCAACAATTAAATGGGTACAATAGCCATGCAGTGTAGATAAGTGGGCTGTAACAGGCTCCACATCATAACATCCTCAGGTCCCAGATCTGCATAAACCTTCAATTGTGATTCACAACTATTCACAACTATTTTTGATAAAATAAAAAGGGGAGAGAACATTCTACATCTGAGCATTGCATGTAGTTGTCAATAAACCAGTCCTTCATTGGACACAGGAGCTGCAAACTGCAATGGGTAATTTGCAGTGTAATCCTCTACATATTTACTCAAAAAAAAGACCCATTTTTACTCATCGGGAATTATTACCAGGTAAATATCCATAAAAGTAAAGGTAAAGTTCCCATGTGCAAGCACAGGGTCATTCCTGACCCATGGGGTGACATCACATCCTGTCATTTACCAGGCAGACTTTGTTTATGGGGTGGTTTGCCAGTGCCTTCCCCAGTCATCTTCCCTTTACCCCCAGCAAGCTGGGTACTCATTTTACTGACCTCAGAAGGATGGAAGGCTGAGTCAACCCTGCACCGGCTACCTGAAACCAACTTCCGTCGGTATCGAACTCAGGTCATGAGCAGAGCTTTGACTGCAGTACTGCAGCTTACCACTCTGCGCCACGGGGCTCATCTTCATAGGATCAAATATTCATAGGATTTACAAAAAGATAAGAATGATCCAGGACCTGCTGCTGAGGGACACATTGAAGCCAAGGCTGTGGTCACCATAACAACTCCAACAACCTGGCTGGCTATAAGTGGGAGGCCTGGATGTCTTGCCGAAAGGGGGGCTTCTCTTGTGAGATGTCTCCCACTAGGTTCAGCTGAGGCCCTGTGGTTGCTCTGGTGATTGCCATGCCTTGGTTTTGCCTGCCATTTTCTGTCAGGCTGAAACACCCCCTCTTCAAATCCTCACAGACTGTGGGCTGCGCAAAGCCCATGGACTGAATGTTCTGTGTCTGTGCTCAAATCTGTGCATATACCAGGTGCTTCCAAACTCCCTATAAAGTTGCCAAATAACAGCTCAGAGACCCCGCCAGTCTCCTGACATAGCCTGAGGCAGATGCTGTGTCTCTTCTAAAAGCAAATTGTGCTCTGCTCTGAAGTTCCATTGTTCACACTTAGGGTTGCCGGGTACCCCTGGCGATTGGTGGGAGGCTTACCTTACTGGATTGGAAGCTTCGCTGGTGATATAACGATGTTGCTGGCAACATGCTATATTGCCAGTGACATGCTGACATCATGCCCTGCACACCCGAAATGACATCATGTTGCTGGAGGATGCTCTGGCATTTGGGAAAAACTCTGTGGATAACCTAGAGAGTTTTGTTCAAATGGCAAGGTATCCATGGCGTACTCCAGCAATGCACTGTCATTTCCAGGCACATGTGGAGTGATATCAGTGCATCAGGACACTGCTGATGTCCCCTCTGGTTTCCCACTATTTTTTTTGCCATGCTGGCCAGCTAAGTGGTGGTGGGAAGCACAAGCTGGTACTGGGGGATCCCCATGACCAGCGCAAGCTTGGTAAGGCTATTTACGCAGCTTAATTAAACTTGAGTATCAGAAATGATGGAAGGGGTGGTGAAAGTATGAGCAGGAGATGTAGCAGCTACATCTGTTCTGAGGATATTTGCTTGACATACCCGGGAAGTCTTGTTTTTAGGAACATAAAGGAGCCCTGCAAGATCACACCAATGGTCTATTTAGTCCAGCATCCCGTGCCCATTAATGTCCAATAAGAGTCCATAGAAAGACCACAACAGGAGCATAGAGGCCAAAGCCTTCATAGGTTGTTGTGCCCTAGCACATGGTATTCAGACATATAGCTTCTCTGGACTTGGAGTTCCAGTTCATCATCACTTCTAATAGGTAATGGTGAAGATGTTTTCCATGAATGTGCGTAATTGGTTAAAAAAACCAAAACCATCTGAGCTAGTGGCCATGTTAAATCCTCAAGAGGGCCTCTATTAGGGATGCCAGGTCCCCCACTTTAGTGGGAGATTCCTTGGATTTGACCCCTATTCTCAGCCACTGCTTGATGGGGCATTGTGGGAAAATGGGTGGGGGGATTCATTGCAATGCCACTTCTGGTGCAAATCTGGAAGTACTGTCATTGTATCTGTGTGACATCCTAGTGACATTCACCACTAACTCCTTGAATTCCAACAGTCTTCCACAAGTGCCACTACAAAGTAACATGACGTGTTGGTGTGATGCCAAATCACTTGTCCCCACCCCTGAGTTCTCTCACAGGGATGCCAGCTAAGGCTGGCAACCCTACCTGCCATGTTGCCATGGAGAGGCCTGAATCTAGCCTATTATAGGTTCAGCCATGAGCAAAATGCTCAATGGAATTTGTGTAACATTGATGACCTAGGTATGCTGTGAAGGTGGTTGGGAAATCCAGCTATTCAGCTAAGAAGGGGAAGAAAGAGATGTGCTTTGTTTTGCCAATGACATGTTATAGTAAAACTGAAATTGCATTCCCAGGGTCAAAGGTCTGAACTGGTGCTATGTTGCAGGAAATGGCTTTGTACACTTTAAAAAAAATAAAAACTTGAATAATTGGGGGGACTTGAAAGACACTGGGTTGTTCCCAGAGGAAATGAATGGGTAAAACTGAGTGGACATCATGTAAAATTTTATCACCACCTCTGTGGTGATATATATAATATGCAGAGCAGAATGCATGTTACTCTTCAATGATAGCGTCTCAGGTTACCTTGACAGTAATCCATTCACCCATTTTCATCTTTATTAAAATGCCTTCTTCAAATGCATACATCTGTGAAGTCAAGGTGCAACCAATGTAGGGCGATCCCAGCAAGGGACTTTAAAGACGGGTTAGAAGCAAAGGTGGTTTGCCATTGCCTTCTTACTGCAGAGCGTTCCTGGGTGGTCTCCCATCCAAGTACTGACCCTGCTTAGCTTCCGAGAGCTGATGAGATCAGGCTATACCATGCCACCTTCCCTCCCTTCTTCGAATCCGTGATAACAAATTTGTGACAAAGGGTTTTGAAAAGATTTCAAAAAAAGAACAATCAAATATTAATTCAAGGATTTCAGTGAGATTAAAGACCCATTGATAGACTATGCCAGATGCTGTCTTGGATCTAGCTACTGAAAGCTGTCTAAAAACAGCGCAAAATAGCATTGCAGCCAGATGCACCCATTTGGTAAATGGTCAGAATGATGCAAAAGTCACCAAGCCCACCATTTGATTTTACAGCGACACCCCTCCAATACCTTAATATGGTAGTGTTAAAGGCAACAATTCTGATTTCCATGATAATGATTCGCCCAGTTGAGTCGTCATACTTGGTCTTGAGATATGGTTTTGTCATGTAATCTACAGAACAAAACTGCGTACTTTTTTGAGGGGGGGCATTTTGGATGTTGTAAAAACCTTCGTAGAGTCTTTATTCTTAATGGAATAAAATATGAGTCTTGCCAAAGCTCATTTTCTCCAGCTACTCAGGCTTCAGAGGAATTATCTGCTTTCAAACATTTTGTCAAGACTGTGCTTCATATTATGTGTTTTCTGGAATTATTTCTATCTTTTAAGCTGTGGATTCTGACAGTAACGGGTTCATTGCCATCACTGAAGAGTTCCCTCTCTTCTGTAATACTGAACTCCTTTTTCAAGACATGCCAGAGATACAGTATCTAGCAATAAACTTCTGCTTCTAGCAGATTTTTAATCTCAAAGGACAGAAAGTGAGGAGAGAATGAGTACTGTTTGATATTCTTCTTTTATGAGCAAAACAAGAATAATTCCCCACAGCTGGAAAACGACAGCTTTTAAAAATGTCCCTGTTACTGTAAGGATGGACTTCCCATTACTTCAAGCTGTTTCATTCCTCCTAGACCAAGACAGTTCAATTTTTACAGTACTGGAACAGCAATGTTTGAGAGGGGGGGGGGAATCTAGCAAAACAATTGGAAGCATACAAAAATGTGACCGTGTTCAACATGTCGCAACACCTCTCAACTGATGGGCTAAAACCACAGTTTGCTTTGGTGGCATTTAGTGTCTTTCCAATAAGCTGTATTTGTTTTGTTTTCCCCCAGAAAGGAACAGGCCCAGAAGTTACTGAATGATCCTGTGCATCAAAATTACTCTTGGGATACTGTGCATCATAAAGACAGACAGACTCAATAACTGCCCATGATCAGCCCCCCCCCCATGTCTCCCTCTTCAGCCATCCACCTGTGTGTGTTCCCACTCGACTGTGACTCCATCCCCTTTTCACAAGCCCTACCACCACGTGTGCTCTCAGTTGCCCTTTCCCCAACAGCACTGTCTGGTACATGCAGCAGCAGCTGCTGCCACCAGGAGTGCTACCTCTGTGCACCAAATGCATGCACTTCCCCATCAATGATGGAAGCTGGGAGCACGGGTGGTGGAGTGCTTGCAAGCATATGGGCAGGAAAAGGTACATGGACTGATGACGGGGAAGTGAACAGCTGGGGGGTCTGTGAGGGATATGCTGGTAGAAGAGAGCCTTGAGAAGAAGAAGAGTTGTTTTTTTGTACCGTACTTTTCTCTGCTGAGAGGAGTCTCAAAGCAGCTTACAATCACCATCCTCCTCCACCCCACAACTGGCATTTTGTGAGGTGGTAGGGCTGAGAGAATTCTGAGAGAATGGTGACTAACCCAAGGTTACCCAGCAGGCTTCATGTGGAGGAGTGGGGAATCTAATCTGGTTCTCCAGATTAGAGTCTGCTGCTCATGTGGAGGAGCGGGGAATCAAGCCCGGTTCTCCAGATTAAAGTCCACCACTCTTAACTACTACACCATGCTGCCATTCCAGTGGCAATTAAATTTATCACATGTTTTGGGGGAAGTGCTTCAAACAACCAACTTCAGTGCACAGCCATAAAATGTGAGGAGGTGCAGAATTTGCCTCTTCTTGCTTACACACCAATGTCCTAAAAATATAGGCTCTCCTGGTTTACATGTCAATATGCACATCTATGCATAATCAGGTCCTGTCTTCTACACCTGGACAGTTTTTTTAATGAGATATCAGATCCTGAGAGAGGGGTATATAAGAGATCTTTCGTTGAGCCACATATGTGCCTGTGTTTCTCTTTTTATTACTGGTAGGAAGGGGAAACCTTCGCCTTCTCCCTGCAAACACAAGGGACAATGGAGCGCATAAGTGCTGTCCCAGACACCGTACCTCTGCCAGAAAAATAGCTGGACCTGGCTGAGATGATTCATATAAAAAAGTCAAGGGAAATTTCATTTGGATTAGTTGCCCTTCTGAGATCAACTAATGGGGTATGCTCAGATCAAGTTTTGGTTTGCTGTGTTCCAAATGCTCATCTCTAGCAACAATGCATTTCTGGGCTCAGAACCGCAATGCTATTAATAGTGCTAGGCTATAATTTTTTTAAAGCCCCACTACCCACAATGATACAAAGCAAAACAAATCAGTTCACTGATTTGAACACAACTTTCATTTCCCTTTGCTTTCATATCTCATATGATGCTGCTTTTATTCTTCTTCCAGCGTATCTTGTTTTGACATTTGTGGCTCATAATTAGAAAGGAGGAACATTGTATTGTATCTTATAGTGAGCTAGTTATTCTCTCCTAGCTAGGATTGCGGAGGCAGTTGTGTTCAGTTTTGAAAATCATATCTTGCTTCTGAGAAAACCGAAGAAAAAAATCAAACCCCCAACCGGCCTGTTGTTCTCCAATACAAAGGATCAACCTGACGTGAAGCCTGAGGGAGGTGACACACATGAAATCGCTCCATGTAGTTTATGCCATGCAAAGTGGGCATACACATTGCATCATTCACATCACCCCAACAAACCTTCTTGATGTCAATAGACGTGAACTCAAGTGCTATGAAAAGTGCCAAATCCAGAACACAGAACGGTTTCAAAGGAGAAGCCACACTAAGATGCATTAGAGAGAAACTATGTAGAAATACTGGTGATATACACAACTAGTGATCTTTACATGGCAATTGAAACTACATGGATACTTATACTACAAACCCCCAAGAATAAAAGACTCCATTTTTCCATCTGTCGGTCTGTGGCAGGAATAACTCACTAGAAGCTGCAGTTGATTGTACCAGGAATAATTCATCCACAGATGAAGAAGAGATCAGGATCCTAAAATTACGGCTACTGTGGCTGAATTTCTTACAGGAGTACTTAAAGAACAAGAAAAGTTTTATTAACCCGAATTGTGAATTATATGTATTGTCCTTTGGAGGTATATTGTTGTTTTATTTTTGTTCTCTGGCATGCCAATAAAGGTTAATGATGATGATGATGATCTTGGTTTTTTTTAGTACCCTCAAGTCACAGCTAATTTATGGCGACCATGTAGGATTTTCAAGGCAAGAGACGTTCAGAAATGGTTTGCCAGTGCCTGCCTCTGCGTCACATTCCTGGTATTTCTTGGAGGTCTCCCATCCGAATAGTAACCAGGACCAATCCTGCTTAGCCTCTGAGGTCTGAGCTCTGAGGCTAGCCTGGGGTGATCCAGTCAGGGCTCGACTGGTATTGCTGTAACTCTTTTACCAGAAGGAAAAAACCTGCTCATTCAGTATTCAAATAATGGTTAAATATTGCAAATGCATCCATCTCTGGGGCTGGCGAGTGGAGCAAGTGGGTACACCTCCAGTATGTAGTAAACAAGGCCTTTCCTTAGCTAAGTGTGTGTTTTGCTTAGCAATGTTTATTTACATTTGGAGATAATGAGAAATCTTTTAATCTCTGGTGTACCGTGAACTGTTGCAGAAAATAAGAGTAAGTATGCATGTGCATGCTAAGGCGAGATGAAAAGGTTGCCGTTAGGACTTAGGCAAAATGGGTTTCAGAAAATAATGTTTGTTTCATCAATATTAATTATCAGTTATTTCAATCCTCTGTTAAAATCACTGGAATTCTTTTGAAGGTTTTTATAAAGTGTGTGTGTATGTGTATATATCATGTTATCTAAATTGATTAAGACATGCTTCTTAACTTTCCTTGTTAGTACCAGAGATGCCGAGAACTTAAAACAAATAGTGGCCGAGGTTCATACTCACCTTGTTTGAAATGCTCGATTTCTGTAGAGCTGGATCTCTTTTGATCACCTCAAATAATTAATTGCAAACAGTATTGTGAACACTTTTGCACTTGGTGTTGACAGCCCTTGGCATGGCAGTTAAATAACTACTGATCAAAGATGATGTTCCATTACTATGTCCCAGGTCATCATCGGGTTCCTCTGTTAAAACTGAAGATTGCTATACCATTTTTTACCTGGCCAGCAACATTGTGTAGGATTGAAGGTTGTAGGTTGACAGGCAGGCAGGCAGAGCAGAACTGGAGGTGTTTATGGATTTAGAAGCAGGGACAGGAACCCGAGAGATAAGCAAGGAGGCAGGCAAGGTTCTGGGTAGCTAGAAGTCACTTTGCTGTTCAGGCTGGTGCATGATAATGATATTACAGTGCGTTGAACTAGTAGAGATAAGATCCCAACTGAGGAGCTCTATAGAGAACTTACGACTCTTTTCCCCCAATCAGTTAAGTGATTGGGAACCCTTTCCCTACAAGTACTAAAATGCAGTGCTCGACTGCTGAGAACTAGTTTGTGGAATGCCCTAAGGCTGAACTAAGTACTCTTCTTCCTAGTTCAGGTTTCTGCTCAATCTTTTGTTGCTGATGTTCTGGGGAAAGCTGTAGGGGTTCTGAAAGAAGACAGATCCTCCAGTCTGCTGATTCCTGATTTGCCGTTGCCAACAGATTCCTAACTGGAGGATGTTGTGTGGTGTGCATGGGCCTGTTACTGGTAATACTGAGGTGCTTGGAGCCTCAGGTATTGTGAAATCCATGGGGGAATCCTATGGGGAATGTTCATCCCTTGTTAAATCTGGCCAAGGGCTCATTATGATAGCTGTATGTGCTGCTTTTATGACTACATACTGCCAAAACCTTTTTATCTTCCTTTACTTTTGGTTCTATATTTAATTCTAAAATTCATAGAGGCAGGCACCTCCATGACTAAAAAGGCCTTGGCCAATTTCAGTTCAAGTTCCTAGGCTCAGAACTGTGCCCCTCCAAACTAAAACACTGAGAATGTTCACCCACTGTTGTGAATATGAAATCGACTATGAGTTTGTAAGCTAATGTCACCAACCCCAGCAATGCTGCCAGCTATCTCAGGGACTTGTCTGAGCTGATTGGGTGGATTGACCAATTCCATTTGCTGAGCAAATATTCTGACATTCTGACGTTTGGCATGTGCAACCAGTTGCCTAACCCTACTTTGTGATCACAGACCTGGACGCATAAATAAATCCCACTAGAACTTTTTGACCAGTCTTGAAATTTACCACCTACTGGTGGTAATGACTTAAATACATAGATTCCAGAATTAGAGGGCAGAAGCCATGATCCCTTTTTCACCTTCCAGTTTCAAGAACTCCATCTAGAAAGGATACGCAGGAACAATTCAAAGGTTGCTTTCAGTCATTTGTCCATTCCATATTCTGGAATTCCATTAATATAAGATGTCAGTTACTACGCAAAAGAATAAAGAGACACATCTCTGATACAAAAACAACATTTGGAAACCAGTGGGAAAGCATTTTAATTTCAAATAATGACTCTTGTCATGCATGTAAAAATCTCTGTTCTCCAGCAAAATAACTTCAATAGTGGACTGCAACTGGAAACTGTTAAATGAGGATTTACCAGAGTTTGACTGCATTTCTCAAGGCTGGTGTTAATCAATTTAGCAAAAATAGGGAGACAGAGTTCTATCTACAGTTACTGCTAATGATCTCTATGCCTTTTTATTACCTTTTATTACCTTTAAACTCTATCCTTCCCGCATTTTGTTGCTTTTTGCTCCATCTATTACAACTTTTTGATTTGTAAGCTCATATATGTATATCTATAAAGTGAGGATCCACTGATGACTCCAGTCTATGAAAACTTACCTTGCACTAAAAATTTGTTAATCTTTAAAATACTAGCTGACTACTGTTAATTTTTGTGCAACAGATTAACATGGCCGGGCCTCTGGAACTGTTTCCATTAACAAGAACATTGCTGTTCTTCTCTAATGCAAAGATCTCCCCCTGCTCTATTCCTGGTTTTGTTTCAAATTTCTGTGTGGCTTTCTACTCCTTCTTGACTCCATTTGAACTGGGAGAATGTCTAAAACTAATTTCAGAATTGGGGTGTACACAGTTAACCACAACTTTCTTCCATTCATTTGCATATTTTCCCCTTCTACCTTACCAACTGGCATGTGTGCTTCTGAAACCCTGCAAAAAGGCAGTCCTGATGGGGTAAAACTGATGATTGCATCAAGATCCTTTTATAATAGTAAAACACTATAATATTGTATATCATGATATAACAATACAACTTGATAAAACTTTTGGGAGGTAGTATTCTACCTTAGCATAATCATTTTCGGTGTATCCAAAACTTATTTCTGTAGGGGAACATTCCCCTACATACCCCCAGAAGTCAAGTGGTCCAGGCACAAGAAAGAACTAAGCCTGAATTAGTGGCCTATTATCTGTACTCAGCAGACTAAACTAAATGTAAAATTTCATTAGAAGCAGCTTACCACTGGAGTTTCTCAATCAATACATTTTCAAGTATTCACTGAGGAAGTCACACATTTTGTCTCCTTTGGACTTGCATAGATTGGCATCTCTAGAGAAAGGTCAACAGAGGTAAGTGTACATTGCTGAAAATGAAGTAGTCTGGAGAAATTCTAGGTCATTCCAATTACTCCCACTCTGAGCTAAACATAATGGCAGCGTGCCTTTTGTTTCAACAATTCTGACAGTGCAATGTGACCTGAAAAATGAAACAAGCCTTCAGTTTAGTATACACAGGGGATTAAACTGACAGTCACCTGGGAAGTCTGTGGATTTCCTTGTGAGCAAATGCTACTGAAATAAAGAAAAACACAATGATTGCCATTCACCAATAATGACACTTGTGTACATTAACCACCAGATGAGTTTAACTCGCTGAAGGCTGAGGAAAAACCTAAGACGCAAACAGTCAGGTAGAGTTGTTGTTAGGCCTTGCTCTCTAACAGGAGTAAAGGCTTGTGACCTGAGTTAGGACAGTGTTTGGCTACGTGTCAAGTCTTCGGTTCTCATGCCTGTAAACTCTGTGTATAGTTTCCCCAGTCCTGTTTTCCCCAGCTCTGCAGATGCTGGGCCGCTGTTTAGTCTTTCTTCCTGGGAACTGCTTATCTCGGGACTGCTTGCTCATGTTTACTCCCAAAGCCTGCATTGCTTTTAAACATGTAATCTACCAATGTTTCCTCATTACAAGCCTTACCTGTTTGTAGACAGTCCGTTCTTTAATCTGTACTGTTGCTCCTAATAAAGTATTACTGCTTCAGAGCTACCTGCCTGGATGAGTTTGCTTATGGGATGCTAGGGACAGACGCCTGATCCTGACAATTGTTCATCCCAGCTGGAATCTGACAACACTGATACATTTTGGGTTATGCTACACACTATGCTGGAGATTTATGACTGGACCTCCAGAAGTGTTAGTTGGTCCTGAGAAATAATCGTGGGCCCCCAGTATGGACCAGGGTGGTTGAATTGTTCCGTAACACGTTTTTTCTCGATTGAAAATGCATTCCCAGGCTCTTTTAAGCATTGGGGATACTTGTCTTTTTAACCTTCCAGGACTTACAGTGTGGGGGGGCGTTAATGAGCGAATTAGCACCTGATGGATTACCTTCCCCCAACACCATAGCCCTGTTCCGTATCACCACCACATCTGTTTTTAGGACCAAACAATGTTTCTGGAGTTCCAATCACATAATCCAGTTAGAGCCAAAGGCTTCTCCCTCTAGCTAGCTGATAAGTTTCATTTTAAAACGGGAGCTGATGGAGAGCCAGAACCAAATGCAGAAGCCTTTGATCTAAGTTACTAACAGCCCATTCCTGAGAATTGGGCCGAAAGTCTTCTGGAGGTGGCATGACCTTGCCACCAGCGTGTGTGTAATCACGTGATTACACACACTTACGCTGGTGGCGAGGCCCTCCACGCCTCGCCCCTCCACTGGCGCAGCCTCTCTGTGGCGCAGGCCACGGCGTGGCGAGGCCGTGCCGGCGCAGGGGGCGTTCCGGGGGGGAGGAGCTGCCAGTTAGGCGGCTCCCTATCCCATTTCGGCCCTGGCCGCCGTCAGCGAGAACGGCGTTGCTATGCCTGTTTTTGATCAGGTGCAGCCTCGCTGTTTTCCATGGGGCGAAAGGCCCCATTAAAACAAAAAAAAGCCGCGAGATGGCTTTTTTTTTGTTTTCCTGCGTACGCGAAATGGCTTAGGAAGAGGCTCCGCTGTGCCTCTTCCCCGCCGTCTCTGCACGTCGTATTTTTAGGAGTGGTCTGTCAGACTTCTGTTTTGAAACAAAAGCTGCAAGGAAGCAGGAGGCCACCAAGTCCAACAAGCCTCTGCTTTGAGTCAGGGTGATCAACTGACCAGCTTCATACAGAGCAACCTACTCAAAGATGGTATTCACACGTTGTTGGGATTGCAGAACTGTAATCGTTCACCCCCTGAGTTTTTTTCTATCCAGTCAGGAAAAATAAATGGGAGGTGAATTCTTAGAATGGCAAAACACCCATTGATGTGTGGAGCTCCCTAGAGTGTATCCCAGAGTGTAGCCGGAGACTAAGAACCACGGGCGTGCAGAGGAGGTTGTGCTAGAATCCACAACTAAGTATATTTTCTGTACATGAGTAGGTGTGTTTTTGGAGGGTCTGTAGCTCAGTGGAAAACCATTGGAAGGCCACAATTCTGTAGCACGGCACTTGCATTGCAGGCAGAAGGTTCCGTCTCAGTCATCTCGGTATCTTAAGTAACAAAACATCCACTCAGAAAGGCCAGCCAAGCAGAATAGACAGTCACAGTTGGGCTAGGTGAACCAACAGCCTGTGTCATTATAAGAGAAAGTCATAGGGCAGCTGGAAGTGTTGAGAAGATTTTGCCTTTGGGAAGAGTTATACACTTTTTTTTTTTTTGAAATGTAGTTTTATGTGGATGGGTAACTTGGTGACATGTATATTATTGTGACTAACGTCATCTCTTTTACCTCATATTTACTCACCCAGCCTATTTATCCTAAAAAAACCCCCAAAAACCTATACCAACTATTTGACCAAATTCAACAGAACTTACAACATTAAAACTGATAACAAAAATGGCCAAAAGAATGTAGAAAACAGTCAGCTGGCCAATAGAGTTCTAGTCATAAAGCTAGGAAATTATACTTGTGATGCCATTTTTGGAATGGCATCAGGAATCAGCACTGGCAGTGAAAATGCTCTGGAACATTTGGCCACCCCTTGTTCTTTTTGACTTTTCTCACAGAACATAGAGAACTCATAGAACATAACGGATGTGTGCTCTGACTATGAGATGGCCATGCCATCTGGATGAAAAACTTTACTTTGGGATAGTTCAGTGACCTGTATGAACTCATGCTATGTTGTGGTTTTGTTTCATTTTTTTTTTAAGCCAGCATTTTAACTTCATTTAAACTCTATTTTCTCTAGAATGTCAACAGGACTAGAAAGAGACACAGAATAGATTTATCGCTTCAGAGTCATTTTTATAGGACAAATCTAGTGACATTTGAAATATCTGCTGGTGACCTTTCCAGGTACCCCTGGTGCTGTTTTATGTCTGTTATAACCCTATCTTTCTTTATGAGGTAGGATATGTTTTTCTAAAATAATTGTTTTTATACAAGTCATTCTATTACAAAGATAAATTGTCCACCAAAAAAGCAGAAGAACTCCTGTTTTCTTTGAAACACTTTGAAACTTACTGTAAGTAACCATTGTCCAAAAGTTAATCCAATACACAAGGTGCAGGATTCCAGCGAGACACAGAAATGGAAAAATCCTGGCACACATTTCCCTGGCACACATTTCTGACTGCCACTCAGAGTGGTGGCAGGAGAAAATATTTAAAAATTGGTGTGACATCACTTCTGGGAAAAGCCAGAAAGTGAAGTCAGTCTTCTTGTGAATTGCTGGAGACTCTATAGTTTTACCATAGCATCTCTGGCAATTCCCAGAGACATGGGGTGTCACTTCTGGTTTTTCCTGGAATTGACATCACACCAGTACTGACAGCTGCCCCCCATGCCTCTCCAGGTCTCCTGCTGGTTACCAGGCAACCCGAATTCCTGGTGCATGGTAAAATGCTCTTAACACTTGGCAGGTTGATACAGAACACTATTCAATTAGTTCAGGAATAGTTTAGTTAAATGCATGACTCATTGAGGTTGATCCAACTTAAGGTGAACACATGAACTAGTTAAAACTGAGGTAGTTTATTTGAAGAATCTGCAAAAATCCCTGCATGGGCCACACTGTGAAGAATGTTGAAGGCTGCTGTCTAAGACACTGCAGGGTGTATTCTTCCATTGAATCTCCTGTCTTTCATAAAACTTAACCCTACCTATGCTGGTGAGAAGACTGCTGTCTAAGACACTGCAGGGTGTTTTCTTCCATTAAATCATCTGTTTTTCATAAAACGTAACCCTATCTATGCTGGTGGATTGGGGCTTAATGGTAGACCTCCTGCTTGTTTCCTAGATTCAGGAATCTCCACTTAAAAGAATCGGGTAGTAGTTGCAAGGGCAGTCTTCGTCAATGGGCCAGGCTTGGGAGGGGGGGAACTGCCCATAACCACATCCCTCAAAGGAGGGCAGAAATAATGATAAAAGCATGTTCCTGACATGCTTGTACCTGTCCTGTTTGGGGCTTGGGTAGCTGGCTTCCAGCAACAGCAGTGATTCCTGCCTACCTCACATGGGGTAATGGCCACACCTTGCTGGGCCCCAGCAGGGGGTGTGAAGGGTGGGGGGAGTGGCAGTAATTCTGGGCCCCCATCCTCGACTTTTGTACAGGCTCCAGTGTCACTAAAGCCTGCCCTGAGTAGCTAATGTGAAAGACCTCTACCTGAGACTCCAGAGACCCACTGCCACTCTGAATAGACAGTACTGACCTGGATAGATCAGTGGTCTAATAAGGCAACTTCATGTGTTCATGTAGTATTTGGCATGTATTATCTTAAGCCACAGAGTCTCAAAAGAGGATACTAAGAGACAACATAAGATTTATTCTATACAGAACTCAGGAAACACATTTTTAATTCAGCAGCCTTCTTGTTCCAGACACCCCTAATCAGGTCTGCTCACCAGGATACAGCTTGCTAAAACCATTAGTATTTGTTAAGAAGGGGGCACACACTAGGTACTTGGCTAAGGATACATCATTTCCCTATTGTCTCCACTATGCTAAAATATGTGGTCCTAGCTATAGACACAGCAGGATAAGCTGCCTAATAATTTAAACAGTAGCACTCTACCTACAATAGCATTCAACAAGGCTGAAGCTCCTTCTTGGTTGCATGAAGAACTGGGGACCAGGAATCAACATCAACCTTGTTAGCATTGAAGATACTGTGATGAGGATTGCAAAACTGTACTCAGAGCCAAACCTGGCACATGGGTTTGTGCTGAGTTGTCTCTGTGATGGAAGAGGATCTCATCTGCAGCTCTGCATTACTGCAATATTGCAGTTTCATTGTTTAAGTTGATTTTAGCACTCAATATTCCATTAGTAAAGTGCCAGTAAAGTTTGTCAAAATGCAATGATGTTAATGAGATCATACTGTGACTTGTAGACTGTAGGAAAAGAGACAGTACTTGCCTAATATGTTAATTTTGCTAATTCACATTCGTGTTCCAGTCATTAGATATCTAAAAGCATCCTGTCTAATTTGCTATTAGTGGAAATGCTAATAAGTACCTCTTATGCAAGTATTCTAGAGTACGTAAAAGGATAGGGATGTGCACCTCAAAATAATGGTATTTTTCAGATCAGGATATCAGGGAGCTGAAAAATAACAGTATTCCCAGTTTTCCAGGTTCCAAATACTGGTTTGGTATTTGGTCCATGTTTTTTTCAGAATTCTGGTATTATTTGGCTCCATTATTCCCTACTGGAAACCTTTCCAGGGGGGTGGAGGAACTGCTTTTTAAGCTAATGGCACCAAAATTGCAGGAAAGTTATTGGTACCTGTCACCTAAATAATCCCCTAGTTTCAAGTGAATTGGATCGGTTCTATTGGTCCATGAACAAGATGTTCCCAGATATCCTCCGTTGTTTCTTATAGGGGAAAATGGCAAGCTTTCTCCCAGGCAAACAGTAACCAAACACTCAAGAGCAAGCAAAGCTAGCACTGGCCAAAAGACTCCCTATGCAAACAGAGCCAACAAGCCAAAAGAACCAATGCAGAACCAGGGAATCCCAGCAGAAGCACAGGACAATGTGGTAAGCATAATACAACAAATGTCAAATTAGAGAATCTAAACCAATGTACAAGAATTTAGAGGATGTCAAACTAGAGAATCTTCCAAGCAAAACAGAATAGGAACACTGTTGCAAGACCAAGGAAGGTAACGCAGATAATAAAGCCAATGTACAACCCAAGAATCTAGAAAATGTCAAACCTGAGAATCCACCAAAAACCAGACACAAACCAACTCAAGAAAAGAACATCATGTTGCAAGATCAACGAAACCAATTTCAAAGGACACAATCAAACAAAACAAAAACATGGCAAGCAAATACCAAGTCCCAGAAAGACACAGAAATGCAGTAAATTTAAAGGAAAAAAACGTCATGGGAGACTTATAACACTGGTTTCTGATATTCCCAGTTACTCCTGAATATTTTTGAGGCCCATTTTCCAGTATCCTGAAAAGGTATTTTTTGGATATATATTCAGACTGGATATATCCAAATGCACCCAGGGAACATTCTTGGTGCTAGTTGTTTGGTGATTTCAACTTTTTATTTTTGATCAAAGTAGAAAGCAGAGAAAATATCAGGACAAAATATTATTTTATCATAAGTCACCGATTAGTTCACATATAGGGGTTATGCTAAGAAAAAAAAATATGATGGCCATTCAGAATTATTGTGACAGAATCACTTGCTTACATGTGAGCCAGTCATCTCCCAGGATTTCTTCTGTGCTTTGCATGAAGTTTGACACCATAAGAACATAAGAAAAACTATACTGGATCAGACCAAGGCCATCAAATCCAGCAGTCTGTTCACACAGTGGCCAACCAGGTGCCTCTAGGAAGCCCCAAAAACAGACTGGGCGAAAACGCATGGCCGCTTTATCCTCCTTCAATCCCTGTTTCAGCCAGGATTCAGCCAGGATCGAACGCATTAAAGGAGGATAAAGCGACCATGCGTTTTCGCCGTCAGTCTCCCTCTCAATTGAACTAAATGCAGTTTTCAACTCTCCCTCTCACCAACATTCCATCAGCTCCGCGAAACCCAATCTGTCTGTCACATACCCCTTCCTACTGAACAATGAAGCAACTAAAATAAATCACTAAATCAGAATGTGGCAACCTAATTATTGTTAGGGCCTAACTGATGGAAATATATATTTTAAAATAGTTATATTGGCTGCCAGGTTTTTTCTGAGTCCAATTGAAGATGCTAGTTATGCCCTTACTGTAGGGATGCTCCTGCCCATGATTCCTGCCAGTTTGGCTCACTTCATATTAGCCAGTGAACAAGCAGCCAATTAGTCAATGAGCTGTTCGGCTGTTCGCCACCTGTTCGGGTCTATTTGCAGAAACTGGCTACTTGCAGACATCAGGAGCCATCAGAAGCTGACTTCTAGTTCATGAATCAGCTTCTAGCCAATAGGCAGCTGCAAACTTTTCCAGCAGCTGCCATGTCGCTTGATGCAACCAGAACGTATCCATGATCTGATTATACAGTCATAATGAGACTGTTTCCACAGTCTGAGTATGAATATTAAACAGGGTACTTTTGACTGCTGAACAGGTTTGTTGTTAACTCTGTGGCATCTCAGCCTTTAACATGTCTAAAAGATCATCTCCCATATGTCCCAGTGTGCCAACTACAGTCCTCAAGCTGCCACCTACTGGCTGTTCCCCAGCTGGGAAGGAGGGAGATGTGAGCCTGCACAGAAGGCCACTCAATCAATGAACAAGAGTTACAGGTAAGTGCAATTCTGTTTTCATCTCTATGGCTTTTGTGCAGTCCCACATTGGGAGACTCACAAGTTCATTTATCCTGTCGTTCAAACAGAAAGCTGCCCTTTAAAGATAGCCCTGCATTTACTACCACTCAAGAAAAATGAGATATATAAAAATACTAATTTCAGAATATTTCTGCTTTAATTTGAAACTATCAGGAAATTTAATCCACCTGTATTGTTAAATCAATTCATGTTTGAATGCCAAAGGAATTCCATTGATGGGAAATAAGCAAGGAGAAGACTATTGTATGTGTAAAGTGCCATCAAGTCACAGCCAACTTATGGCAACCCAGTAGGGTTCTCAAGGCAAGAGGTGGTTTGCTATTGCCTGCTTTTGCATAGCGACCCTGGTATTCCTTGCTGGTCTCCCATCCCATCCCATCCACCAGGGTCCATCCTGCTGAGCTTCTGAGATCTGACAAGATCAGGCTAGCCTGGGCAATCCAGGTCAGGGAGAGAAGACTACTACTTGTTTAAAAATACCTACAACTCCTCCGGTGCAGTGTATTACAGGGATTTTGTTTCCTTCGTGCTCCACATAGTCTCCTTTGTACTCTCAGGTGCAATGTATGCATGCCTTTTGGTCAGCTCAGAGGCTGCAGTGGTGTTCAATAAACACCCCAGAGACCACATGAAACTTGCTTCTGGAGGGATCTTCATTTTTAGTCTGCTTTTAGCCTCTCTGAACCGTTTGGAAAATGTGATCGTTAGCAGCTAAGTACGTTTCCAATGAAAAGCCATCTGTGAGAGGATGGCATGCCTCCCATTGCAAAACAGCACTTTCCATTGTCGAACAGAAATGGAAAAGAAATGGGAAGGGAATTATGGCTATTATTGAGCAAACAGCGGGGTTACACTTTGCATCTGTGCATGCAATGTTAATATCGAGCTAGATTCCTATGGGAAAGAAGAACTAATCTCTTGGCGTGCCATTTAAATGCCACATCAGTGCTGCCATCTACACTGAAAATAATCTGTGCTTTATTGAAGCCTGCTGCAGTAGTGCTGGAGTCATTAAGGTACCGGAATATGCATGAAAATCACATTATAAGAACACGGCAGCACACAATACCATCAATGCTACTGACAGAAAATAATACCAAGGAAAAGACTCACACCAATGGCTGGACAGTTGCTTAGTGCCCAGCCTTTAGCCCATGAGTTCCACCATATCAATCACATTAAAAGGCAAATGACTGACATGTTTGACTTTCTCAATTGACAATGGACTAAGGGTGACATGAAGGTCTGAATATTGAGCTTGAATATTTGGGGAAACTTAGTTGTCTAGAGAGCATCCAGAAGAGGTTTTTTTGCTTGCTCATATAATCTTCTTTCTTCTTCCTGTTCCTCAGAATGACAAAAAGGCATTTAAACCTTGAAGCTTAACTGGAATTCTGTAGCTGCATCGGTGGCAATGAATGTGCCTTGGACAGTAGTGAACTTGAAAAAAATGGATTTCCCCCCAAATTTCAATTTTATTCAGTGCGGGTATCCATACCTGTATTGCAGATTATTTGGGTCCCCAATATTGCTTTGGAATTTGAATTTAGGTTTTTCAAAATTCTGACTTTTTGGGTCCATTATTCCCTGTGGAGTACTATTTCTGGGAGGATGGAGTGGCTGTTTTTGAAGCAAAAGATACCTAAATTATAGTAAACCTATTCATGCCAGTCCACTAAATAATCCTCAAATTACAAGTAAGGTGGATGAAGGAGTCCAGTTGTACAGAGCCCTGAAAAAGGTACTACCAACTATCTTATTTGTTTACATTGTTTCCTATGGGGAAAAAAATCCATGCTTTCTCCAGGGCAAAGAAGCTAATAGCCAAACACTCAAGAGCAAGCACTAGCCAAAATATTCCAAATGCAGACAGAACCAACAGGCCCAAAACAACCAAGGCCAACTAGAGAACCCAAGTGAAACCATTTTAAGCAATGGACACTGTTGCATGCCCAACAGAACTAATGACAAACCACAGAATCCAAGCAGAGCAGAGGGCTAATGTGGCAAGCAAACAGAACCAGCGTCAAACCAGAGAATCCAGCTTGGATAGCCCCACAGCACAAACCCTTTAAAAATTAAAAATAAAATAAAATCCTGTTAGATATTGAGAACATAAGAAAAGCCACACTGGATCAGACCAAGGCCCATCAAGTCCAGCAGTCTGTTCACACAATGGCCAACCCGGTGCCTCTAGGAAGCCCACAAACAAGACCACTGCAGCAGCATTATCCTGCTTGTGATCTGAAGCACCCAATATATTAGGCATGCTCCTCTGATCCTGGAGAGCATAGGTATGCATCATGACTAGTATCCATTTTTAATAGCAGCCACGAATACCCCTCTCCTCCATGAACATGTCCACTCCCCTCTTAAAGCTTTCCAAGTTGGAAAATTCAAAGCAATTAAAAACTCTAAAACAAGCCAAGAGAAGACAAACCAACAGCACAAGCCCTTTACCTTTTTAAAAAAACAACAACAAAGCAAAACAAAACCAAGGAAAACTATTCTTAAAAGAACCAGAAAGAAAAAGGCTTACTCCCTCAACTACAACTGCCCCAGGCACGGAACACAGAAAGAACACAGAAAAACTTGAAATAATATTTTAAAACAAAGTCCTTGGTGGGAAAACTAGCTCTGAAGATGTCCAGGTACAGAACAACAAGGTGTTTCCAGGCGGGCAGCTCCAGGCGACAGAAATCTTTGTCCATGCTCAGAGAGCCATGGAGGGCTGTGAGAGTATCATCATGATTGGACAGGCAATTCTAGTGATCCCCTAATGTCTGATATCATTGCCTAGGAGACCCCCCCATCCCAGTTGCTCAGGAATCTTGTGAAATCAAAGAAAAACAGGCCTGGCAGCCTTCAAATCCAGCCTCTATGATTTCCAAATATTTCTGGAATTTTCAGGACCCAATTACAGGTATTCTGGAAACCCTGAATATTGTTCTGGATACCCAATACATATTTTTTGATATTTGTTCAGACTGGCAATATCAATATAAAAAACATTTATTGGCATAAAATAAATACATACATATTAGGATAAAAGGATGTTTTAAAACTTGAGTAAGACTCTTCCTTAGAATCGTACACGTGGTTTAGAGTAGTTTAAAAATGAGTCCCAGGCAATATTCAAATGCACATACCCACAGTAATAGAATGAGTGGAACAGTGGTGCATATGTCTCCCCATCTTCTAACATATTTTCTTAACATTTTTAGCAGCATGGCTCAGATGCATGTGACAGAATCCCTAAAATTCTCCCTTGGGCCATACATTATGGAACATACAGGTTGGATTTAGGGTCCCCACTCTTTGTCCTGTCAACAGCCACACATGCATGGCACACTCCTCTCAATCCCCACAGTGCCCAATTTATTTCACAGCTGTGGCATGTGTGGAGAAGAGTTTTCAGCCTCCCCCCACCCCAACATTTTCCTGACTTGAGACAGCCCATTTAGTCTGGTGGGAAAACCCACAAGTGTACACATGTGGGAACTGGGGAGAATTCAACTCAAGTGTCACTGTCAGGACACACGATAGAGATCCTGGACCCAATCTGTGTTCTCTGTAATGCCTGGACACAAAAGAGGACTTGTGTAGATAAACACAAATGCGTATCCATTCACTTGGGGGAGTGTTTTACAATTGAAGTTTATTTTGGAAGGAGTGGGGAGGAATATTCTGATTGTAACACCAAGCAAAATAATGCACCATTAGTAATAATTCTAAAGTCTAAAAACCTTGAGAGAAGAGTTAAAGCACTTATAAATACATCTAAGTTTTTAAAAAGTAAAAATTGCTCACTTTGGCTGTATCTTAACTTCCATGCCATATGAGCAATGCATATGTTGTACATTCTGACATGTTGTGCTTACTTACAAGCTAGGTTCTGTGAAGCTATAATTTCCTTTGCTTTTTTTTTAGTTTCCACTTTCTTCCTCTGCAGTTCGGGCCTCTAACACAGAACACAGGGGGGGGGGTCAGTGCTCTGTAAATATTTTAAAAGAATTGGGTTACATTCCAAAATTAACAATACTGAATGCTTGTTGAAAGGCATGACAGAGAGAGGCACTGTGTAAGCTCCTTGAAGGAAGGTTGGGCTAGAAACAATTCCCAAGACTGAAAATTTTGGCTCTCTCATATGCATGCACATTTTGCACAAGGTTCTGTAGTTGTGGCCATACAAATCAATACAAGGGGACTGAGGCAGCAACTCTAGGAACACTTTCCTGGGAGTAAGCCCCACTGAGTAAGCCCCGTGGCACAGAGTGGTAAGCTGAAGTACTGCAGTCCAAGCTCTGCTCACGACCTGAGTTTGATCCCAACGGAAGTTGGTTTCAGGTAGCCGGCTCAAGGTTGACTCAGCCTTCCATCCTTCCGAGGTCGGTGAAATGAGTACCCAGCTTGCTGGGGGTAAAGGGAAGATGACTGGGGAAGGCACTGGCAAACCACCCCGTAAACAAAAGTCTGCCTAGTAAACATCGGGATGTGACGTCACCCCAAGGATCAGGAATGACCCTGTGCTTGCACAGGGGACCTTTACCTTTTAAAGCCCCATTGAATAAAATGGGACTTACTTCTCAGTAGAGCTGCTTATGCTTGCTCTCCAAACCTCTGCACTCCCTAACACAGAGAGAATATGTACCTGGAAACTGCTTGCTTAACTAGCAGGCAGTATATTGAACACATGGAAACATGAAGCTGCCTTATACTGAATCAGACCCTTGGTCCATCAAAGTCAGTTTTGTCTACTCAGACTGGCAACGGCTCTCCAGAGTCTCAGGCAGAGGTCTTTCACATCACCTACTTGCCTAGTCCCTTTAACTGGAGATGCCGGGGATTGAACCTGGGACCTTCTGCATGCCAAGCAGATGCTCTACCACTGAGCCACAGCCCCTCCCCATAAATTTCCTTTACCCCTCTCCTTCATCACACTCCAAAAGATGAAGGCATTTGTGTGGGATATTTCCCCCTTCCCAGTAATTGGTCTTTCTAGAAACTTGAGACCAGTCCCTGAAGTGAAGGGCATGAGGCGGGCGGGGGGGGGGGGGAGAGAGAGAGAGAGAGAGAGATGCATCAACCATTCTCCTTTCTTCAGTGGCAGCAGATCAGGCTTCTACCTTCCAATGTTGGGGTCATGGCTCTGTGTCTTTGTGCCAATGCACAGGGGGAAGAAATAAAAATCTACAGGAAGACTCCTCGATTTTGTGAAGTGTTGCAGCAGTAAGCTTTCACTGTAAGGAGGGAAGGGAAGTGAGAAGATGTGTGAATCATGAACCCTTTGGGAGTCCAGTGCTATTCTAGTCATCTCTTCTTAGGTTCTGCTGCTGAATAATAAACAGAGCATCTAGCTGAGCTGATAGCAGCCATTTTCCACAAAGAAGGCTTACTTTACTTACCATGCTTGGGTTCATTGCCTACATGGCTGTTTTAAATGCGAATTTTGGAAATTTATCAAATTATTAATTGACCAGATATTCACCAACTCTGCGAAAAAAATTGAAAGCATTTCTGAACTTTTGGCAGAATGTATATTAGGAAAATTCATAGTTTTCATTTGCAAAGTATCAGTTCCAAAGTTAGGAACCTTCTTCAGTCAAGACAATTTAAACTTTTTTATGACTCAGCCATTTTGCAATGGATTTTTTCGGACATTTGACAGACGACTGGGAGTTTCTCCTAGATAGTTTCAGGTTGATGAGATGGAATGTTCAGGCTGAATAACAGCAGAGTAAAAAAGACATACCTTAACTCTACTGTTGCTGCTTTGATTGTGTAACAGAGCTCTGAATGTTCCTGCTTTGGGAAATTGATAGTTATTAAAGCTAGAGCATTCTGTGTTGTTCCATTCCTGTGGATGGTCCCTCTCCACACTAAGAAGAAGAGTTGGTTTTTATATGCCGACTTTCTCTGCCACTTAAGGGAGAATCAAACCAGCTTACAATCACCTTCCCTTACCCTCCCCACAACAGACACCCTGTGAGGTAAGTGGGGCTGAGAGAGCGCTAACAGAGCTGTAACTTGCCCAAAGTCACCCAGCTGGCTTCGTGTGTAGGAGGGGGAAACAAATCCAGTTCACTAGATTAGCCTCCGCTGCTCATGTGGAGGAGTGGGGAATGAAACCCGATACTCCAGATCAGACTCCACCGCTCCAAACCACTGCTCTTAACCACTACACCACGCTGGAAGAAGAAGAATAGTTGGTCTTTATATGCCAACTTTCTCTAGCTTTTAAGGAGAATCGAGCTGGTTTACAGTCCCCTTCCTCTCCCCACAACAGACGCCTTGTGAGATAGGTGGGGCTGAGAGAGTTCTGAGAGAACTGTGACGAGCCCAAGGTCACCCAGCTGGCTTCATGTGTAGGAGTGAGGAAACCAACCTGGTTCACCAGATTAGAGTCCGCCGCTCATGTGGAAGAGCAGAGAATTGAACCCAGTTCTCCAGATTAGAGTCTACTGCTCCTAACCACTATACCACGCTGGCTAAGAGAGCAAACCTAAGCAGGTCTACTTGGAATCCTATTCAAGCCTACTCAGTGGGGCTTACGTCCAGGAAAGTATTCCAGGAAAGTTTGCATGGTCATTCACCTGGCCCTTATACTTTTAAAACCCTTTTTATTCACCAGTACCTTTGTTGCTGCCCCGTGATTTGACTTTTGCTGTTGCTGCATTTTATTTGATGGATTGTATTGTTTTATGGCTCCCGTGCCCTCCAATGAAGTGCTAGAAGCTGTGAGTTGGAATTTAAAATAATGAAGAACTCCCACTTTCCCACACAGGCAGGATTCTTTGAACCCCAGGCATATGTTTCTTGCCCCATCTGTGGCATTGTTTGTAATGGTCCTTGGTAGCTTCTGAGAATACAGAGGAAAACACTGCTTTGATGCATACGTACAAACAAAGCACATCTCCTAAAAATGCTCCCACTGCTGTACAATCTATTTTTCATGCTCAAGTAAGGTTGCCAACTCTGGCTTGGAAAATTCCTGGAGATTGGGGGGGGGGTACCTGGAGAGAAAAGAGTTTCAGGAGCGCAGGGAGCTCAGCAGTGACATGATGCCATAAAGTCCGCCCTCCCAAGCCAACATTTCCTCCAGGGGAATTGATCTGTGTAGCCCGGAGATGAGCTGTAATTCTGGGAGAATGGCCTGGAAGTTGATAACCCCATGCTGAAGACAGGCACTGCCACTCCTGCTGCTAGCAAAGGACACAAGGCCGGGCCAGGCTCCAACCACCTCTCTTTCAAAATCATCATAGGGCAAAAACGCATGGTCGCTTTATCCTTCTTAATCCCTGTTTCAGCCAGGATTCAGCCTGGATCGAACACATGCGTTTCGCCTAATGTGCTTTTGATCCTGGCTAAAACAGGGATTAAAGGAGGATAAAGCGACCGTGCGTTTTCGCCCATAGATTAACAGGAAGAAGAATCCCATCTGGATTGCAGAACTGGCCCTACCTCCTAGCTTGTTCCAATGGCTGTAGGGGGTGCCAGGTCCCTCTTTGCCACCGGCAAGAGGTTTTTGGGGTAGAGGAAGGTGGGGATTGGGGAGGGGAGGGACTTCAGTGCCATGGAGACCAATTGCCAAAGCAGTCAATTTCTCCAGGTGAACTGATCTCTATCAGCTGGAGATGTGTTGTAATAGCAGGAGATATCCAGCCAGTACCTGGAGGTTGCCAACCCTAAATGGCCAATGCAGGCCAAAAGAACAAGGCCATGGGGGACAACATGGGCCCTCATAGGCAAGAGACTAGGTGTGGTCACTTCACGTCCTGCTGCTTCCTCCCCTCTTCTGCCTGGGGCACAACTATGGTTGCCAGGTTCCCCCTGGCCACTGGTGGGGGATGGGAGGGTTGGGCTGCCCGATTCAGGTTGGGCAAGTCCTGGAGATTTGGTGATGGAGCCTACAGAGGACAGTGAACTCAGTGGGGTACAATGCCATAGAGCCCGCCCTCCAAAGCATCCATTTTCTCCAGGAGAACTGATCTCTGTAGTCTGGAGATGAGCTGTAATTCCAGAGGATCCCCAGGTGCCACCTGGAGTGGAGGATCCTCTGGAATTACATGCTCACACAGAGAGCCATATTTATGACAGCATACAATGTTTATATTGTTATTTGGATGATGAAATCTCTTTCAGGTTCCCCTTTTCTTATTATTTTGATATCCATCTGTTTGGTGAATTCTGACTGCAGAGTTCAATTGTTATTTTATTTCTCTTGTAATTAATTGCTGTTGCTTTCATGTGTGGTATAGCCTTGTATTTTGTATTGATCTGCTCTTTTAGAACTTTGATAAATTAAGCATGAGGGAAATAAAGAAAATAAAATCAATTATACATTTCCTTAAAAATTAAAAAAAATGGAAGCAAGATATATAACTAGATTTATAGATCTATATCATTAAATAATTAATTGTTACTATATGCATATTAATCATCTTTATCACTATTATACTGACACCAACAATTTATAGATCTTTTTTGCCACAAAACATAACTATCCAAATTATCATTCATAATACTGAACCTGGAAAACAAGACCCTAAGAGTTGCTGGACGGTGTTTTGAATGGTAGTAGTCAGGTGCCCATTGGAGGGAACATATGTTATTGTTAGGAAATGACAAGTGAAATCCCATTGGAAGGTAGATGGGGAATGGAGAGAAGAATATCTTCACAGTGCTGATTCACAGCTGGGGTAAGCTTGTGTCTTTCCACTGAAGGCCTGTACCTTGTTTTCATGTATAGTCTAAATAAACACCTCACATTTCAGTGGTCTGAAATCTTGGTATTACAGCTCTGTCAGAGTAATAAATGTACGGAGTCTGAGAGCTTACTTTGTAAAACAGACCACTTATTTGTATTGGTTCCTGTTATACACTGAGAATATATGGATCCCACAAATGTACAAAGGAGAACTGGCCAAGCATTTTCTACAGTAGCTTCTTTTAAAAATGCTACTGTAGTCCAGAGCCTTGTGTGAGAACACGAAGACATAGGAGTTGCTGTGCTGGATCAGACCAATAGTCCATCTAGTCTAGCATCCTGTTTCACACAGCGGTCAACCAGATGCCTCCAGAAGGCCTACAACCAGTGTACAGGTACAGAGGACACTGTGAGATATGTTCTAGGAACAGGTTTTCCCATTCACGTGAATTAAATGCAATTCATACCTCCTTGTACACATCCCTTTACACGTGCGGAGCTGTGTACTCCATATGTGAAAACAGGAAATTCACAGGGAAGCAGAAGATGGAATGTGAATTTCTCTTTAACAATCAATGGCTGGGTTCGAGAGCATTAGGATGGTTCATAAGAACATAAGAAAGGCCCTGCTGGATCAGACCAAGGCCCATCAAGTCCAGCAGTTTGTTCACACGGTGGCCAACTAGCTTACTGTTTTACTCCTCTCCTCCCCTGCCACAAAAATGTTCAGGGACCTTTTTAAAAACTCTTTCTTGTAGATGTTGATTTCCTTCATCAAGTCCTTGAAAAATTAAGAGTGTGGCTACCAACCTATTTCCTTGTTTTGCAGCCTCAGATACCC
This sequence comes from Euleptes europaea, assembly GCF_029931775.1. NCBI lineage: Eukaryota > Metazoa > Chordata > Lepidosauria > Squamata > Sphaerodactylidae > Euleptes > Euleptes europaea. The sequence goes on along the minus strand of NC_079315.1, from coordinate 85,398,275 downwards.
ATAAGGTATTCATTTTCAGGGAAGCAACAAAATGCATTTGGGGGGTTTTGCTATTTCTGTGGGCTACTTCTGGGTCTATTATATCAATGGAAACTGTTTTCATGCTTGTATATTATAAGGTACTGCATTTATAAATTGCCTCACAATGTTAATTTATGAGCAGAGGGAACTCTTTCTATGTTGCAATAGAAAGAACAGATACCCTCAAGCATTGCTAATATTACCACGATCTTCAGTTGAGGTTCCCAATCAGTATTCAATTGGTACAAGTGGAGATCCACAAGAAACTTGCGAAGATAGGTGGGGAGGCTCCCCCCCTCCCTCCTCCTCAGCGGCTCACCAAGCCCCCCCCCCAACAGCATGGAAGCTTTTAATATTCTAACTTTCAACCCTATTGAATTTTTTTAAAGAAAAAATATGAAAGTAAGAAATCTCTGATGGGGATGTTCACTGACAGAATACCTTTTCTCGCCTTAATAAGAAAGGGATTCGGGTTAGCTGAATTAGATGATGACTTTCTCAAACATAAACGGGAAAGGATGTAATACTGCTAATGGTAAAGTTCTGAACTTCAGGAGGCCTCTGTGGGTCAGCTGAAAGAAAGATGGGGTGCATAAGGTCATTAAGTGATACACAGACAGTGGAGAAGTATGAGTATAAGCTGAGACCTTGAGGTGGAATACAAACAGGCTTTCAATATGGTGTGTGCATATTGCTTGATGAGACCTGCAAGGATCTACAAGGTGTTCTGTAATATCAGGCTACACTACAGTCTGCAAGCTGTCTCAGTTCAGGACAAAACCAAAGCAAAAGAATGAGCTCATATAGTTTCATTAATTTCTTATAAAGTCATCCAAAGAGATTCAGAGTGTATATATCTGTGTAAGCTGCATGTATGAAAACAATGCAAATGTCCATTTTGTCATGATTATAAGCATTTGTGAGCAGGATTTCCAGTTGAAGGCCATTCTTATACATGGTGGTATATGTATGTTATATACGTATTTTAGCTCAAATGTCTAGGGTATAATTCCAAGCACTTCAGAAGCATCCCGATTTTCCAAAAGTTTTATTGTTAAGTTTGAAGACTAGACGAGGTCATACTGTTTTAACATAGTTCTACATTATTTAAATATATACAAAAAAACATTAGAACTTTACACAGGTCGCCAAGGTTGCAAAGATCATTGTGTCTGAGATACTTCTGTACTTACTGACACATCTGAAGCCAGCATTGAATATTATGTTTCATATTTTGTTGTATAGCACAGATACACTCATTAGGATCTTTTAGTCTTCAAAACTCACATAAGTTTGTATGCGTTCATTCCAAAAGAGAAAGTCAACCTAAAAAATCAGAACCAAGGGTATTTTCCTTTTTGTGAGAAGCCCTTTATAGAACATAGATAATCCTAAACCTTGTGCATTTTGATTTACTTTCCAGGCTATAAAAGTAGCATATTAGGGAGCTATAGAAAGATGCCTAGAAATAACTAATTATTTTTTGGGGGGTAAATTTAGGAATATTGTCCATGCCAATTGAGTTTCACTGTTAGAATTACTAGAAAAGTTAGACAATTTCATCACATTTAGCCAACAAGTTGAAAGGGTGCAATCATCAAACCCACTTCCTTTATTGCAATAGATTACTCTAGAGTAAGTGGCTTGAGGACTCCAGCCTTAAAGACACCAACATCCTACAGGTAATTGAATGGTAATCCTCAGAACACCTACTTCTAGAGAAGTTCCACTGACTTCAACAAAATGACTTCAGATTAAGCACAATGAACATTTCTCCTTAATTTTAAAGGGCAAGTTTACAAATGATCCAGGTATGATTGCTGAACAAATAGGGTGGGTGCAGGAATAAAACTCAAGACTGTATACACAGATATCCCAATGCACAGAATGCTTTCTATAGCCTTTTTTGGATGTTTTAAAACTGTAGAATCAACAGGTGGAAGTGTATCAGGATCATGTTAACAACTCTGCCCCCAGCCCTATGCACTGATCATGTTTTTGTGTGAGGAGCGTGCATGCATGGAAGTGGTACACATTTAGCTTCTGTACACAAAGGAACACTCAATGCATGGAAGTTGTGTCAAAATTTGTCACCATGATCCTAATTTCCTATCCATACATTGATTATGCATAGTTTTGAATGTCTGAAATGGGCTTCCTAGTTAGGCATACAGGCACACATACAAAATATCCATACAAAAAATGGAGTGAACATGTGGACAGGGTAAACTGATGATCAAAGATGCCCACGTAAGCTTCAGTTCCATTAAACACTCTACATGAGTTTGAGGGAGCATGGGAGCCTAATGACTTGTGCCTCTGCATGTTGAACAGACACATTAAGACATTTGTGAGCTTCCTGATTTTAGGATCAATGCCCAAACTTAAGGAGTTTGCAGATCACAACCACATCTAATAGAAGTACATTTGTGCAATGTGTCTGCTGAAGATTTAGGGCTGATTTCCACATGTACGTAATCACATAATGTCTTATCACTCAATTATTTGATTACTAAACACTTGATGGCTTGCAGTTAAATATGTGAACTTACTCCATGGTCGCAGTAATGTGAAAGTGTTGATAGTGAGATTTGAATGCTGGTTTCTTCTCATGTGCCAGACATTGGGTGATGAATATGAATGAATGGATGGATTCTTACTAGAGGATCCTGCAGCACTAACAAATTTCATTCAATTAAAAAAGGAATCAAAAACTAGAACTCTATCACAGTGATCCCCACTGTGGTGGCCAGGGGTACCATGGTGCATGCCAATGTGTTTTCTTGTGCCCACTTATTTCTTCCTCAAAACAAAAGGTCAGTCCTGGCTTTCCTCTACCACATTTGAGCAGGAAGTGCTTCACAATACTTGTCCCAGGATACATAACCTTTGGGTCCACGGGGAGTGCCCATATGGTGGACATGGCTTGGTTGTCATTTTGTGACGATTTCCACATACCATGGCTGTGGTGGTTCCCAGAGCCTGTCTCAAAATTCCCCAAGTGGCCACAGGTTTAACATGGTTGAGAACTCTGGCACTATAGGGTATGGGGCACATTTGCCTTTCAACTATCATATAAATATAGAGGGCATAATCCATTGGGAAGTTCTCTGGCACAAGCCTCATTGAAATGTGATGCAGGGTAGTGCTGTTCTGCAGTCCTCATTCATTTCAGTGGGACACTCGGACAAATTTCCTAGTGAATTGCACACAAAGTTATCTAGCAGATGTCAACAGCATTTCTTTGAATGAATAATGATGTCATTGAAGCAGAATATGGCAAAAAGTTCTCAAGGTATAGCTTTAAACAAATTAAAGCTTTTAGATTTTTAGGAACAAATTAACGAAAGGTGATGGGAATTAGCAAAGAAGGGCAAAATGCAACCATTTCAAATGAAAAGAATGAACAGAAAAAATACATTTTCAACACAGTGTTATTTTTATACACTGTAAATTATAAAATTAATTTAATTTGCAAATAAGATCAATTTAAATGCATTTTTTTCACAGAGGGAAGAAGTATTAACAATGCAGACACATTTCACTGACTAGCAGCTTAAAGTGTTCCATCAGTTCAAGCTTTATTCATTGAAAAGGTGTTAGCAGTAGCCTTTTAGGATCAGAACCCAAACAATGAAGACCTATAGTATCCTATTTGCAGAAATCATCTTCTCTTAAGGGGAGGCTACAATCGTGCAAAGCATTCTGCTTGATGAGACAGTTTGCAGCATAAGGATCACAGATTATACCTTTCTCCCTCAGGGTAGTTAGCATGCTCAGATCTCTTTCTGGCTTGGGACCTGCATATTCAAAAAGTTGAATATGCAGTTTTCACTGGATAGGGATCTTTAGCACCCAACTGGTGGTTGTTATCGGTGGCCCCCAGGATTGGGGTCAAGTCTCAAATGATTTTGCTTGCATCCTGGTGTGTTGCAAGTACATAATTTGGCCCCATGAAGTAGCAGAAACGAATGAGGCCATTTTTAGACCCCCTGAAAAGTCAAGCGTCAGTTCACAACTTTTTAATCTAGAGTAAGCCTATACACTTTAAACAAAATGGCTCTGCAGTAAATGAGCTGTGAACTGCAGGATCTTCACAAGAGCCTAAAGTGCAGAAAATGGGCTGTCAGTAGTTTTAATGTCAGTCCCCAACCTTATTTCACCAGGGTTTTTGCACCTTAAATTGCAGTTATGATTGACTTTCTCTTTAAAATTATTCACTACAATTGAAGACCACTCCATAGATAACATTGTTAAGAAATGTTAACACAGTTACAGACAAGACAGTAACAGTCTAGTGGCTTTTTGTAATGCAGCACAAATCCAACTCAAAAACGGGGAAAAAAATAGCGGTGTTGCACAGGACCTTAACATTTCTTACACATACTTGCCTATCCCTTTATTAGGTTATCAAACCGAGAAACTCTGAATATCCAAGTCTAAGCCTTACAAAATAAAACATAAGAACAAAGGCACCTTGAGAATCAGGTGCTTTTTATGGAGGCAGGGCACATTTGTATTGGTTCCTTTTTTGAACAATGTTGTTGAGGGAGCCTCCATGGATCATGAAAAGGTCATGTCCCAAACCATTTGAAGGACGAACATCTGCCATGACATAGGATTTTGTAAGGGTCGTGACTCTTTACAAAGAATCTCTCTCTGTAAGGATTGGCAAGCCTTGTATCAGTCACGGAACCAATGGTCTTCTCTCTGGGATTTTCTTTTAATGAGAATGCAAGGTAATTTTTAAAACAAGATTATTGGCTCGATGCGTTAATGAGGCACAACCAAAACTAAATCTACCACCGCATGTTATGAAATGGAGAATAAACATAAATTGAAGGTTTCAAGTGATAAGATGATACCCCGCAAATTGCCAAGGAAACATAATGCTCTATTTTGTTATAAACCAAAGCACTTTGTGATATTGGCTGGGTCCACAACTCTCTGGAAACATCTCCTATACCTGCAGGGATTTTGCACTGGAGGGATGCCATCTGGATGGTGTACTAGCAGTGCTCTCGTATGCATTTCAGTCCGTTCATACGTTGGAGTTGGACCACGTCGGTACTCAGGAGCCATTTCCACAATGCTCTGCCAACGTAGCTGCACACTCGTTTCAGTGGCAAAAGCATCACATCTTGTTTGATTGAGAATGGATTTGGCTAGCCCCCTGGAAAGTGCACTGGGTTGATTCTGCATAAATAGTGTCAACCGGCTTAGCCTTTTCACACGGGGAGTTTGATGCACAGAAGTCAATGCAACTTGCCCATTTTCCCTGATGAATATGTACGACAGCTGGATTTATGGCAAATTCAGATGACTAGGCAGAAACTGTTTTCAGGTAACAGGCTTATCACTTGAGATCTTTACTGAGCATTTTGCTCAGCTGTTTGTGTGTGTGTGTGTGTGTGGGACTCTCCATAAGTGTGTAATAATGTCCCACACAACCAAACCATGTTATGGCAACTGCAGTGGGTTATGTACAGCAGCACTAAGAAGCTATTTTTTTTAAAGAAAAAAATATTTTTCTTCTAGTTATAGAGCTTCACCAGAGTGAAACACAGCTGGCACTGGAGTTGCGGATCTTAAGAAATGGAATGTCTGAAGCATTGTTCTGTCTAAGAATGTGGCCTCTCTCTTCAAGTGCATGCCATTGGGAAGTGCCCTGTTACCAGGGTTTTGTGTACTAGGTGTAAAATTCAGAAATGAAATTCCACACCCAGGCAATTGGTAGCGTAAACCTAAGCAATGTTACATGCATTGAAGTCAATGGGATTAGGAATTTGCACCTCTGGTGAGGACTGCAAAATCGATCCTTGTGCCTTTGCTATTTATGGGGTGGGTAAGCAACTCGGCAATAGACCACATTCTCAACCACTGAAGGTGTTAGAAGGGAATGCCACACACTTTTAAGTACCCTATTCTTTTTTAAAGATGAAAGATGGGATTCTCTAACAGCTGAATTCTGCATCTAATGCCATTGTATTGCCAACACCAGTGTTCTCTTCAATGTACTGAAGAAATCCAATCTCCCCCTTGTATGAACAAAGACTTGTCTGAACCTTGGCAAATTCCACCCTTTGATTAGTTCATCTATACTTAACATTCTTTTCTACTTTGATCTTCTTATGATCTTACTTTGCTTATCTATCAACAGATGGGAGTGGTCCTCATCTTCTCTAAGTGGATTGGTTACTCTTTTACTTAGATTTTGCTTTAAACAGACCCCTTTTTTGGTAAATTCTCTCCACTACCACCTCTCTTTGTTGTTTGCAGCTTTTCGTATACATGCATTTGTCTAATGGATGTACAAAGTGACCTCTGACTCATGACAGTTTATGCTTGGTTGTGTTTGGTTAATCCTTAAGGTGCTGCTGGACCCCGCCTTACAATGTCACACTCTTTCCGTCTTTCTCTTCTGCACAGTCATGGCACACACTTCACCTCATCTGTTATCTCTAGATGTCGATGTTTGTCTCACATCTGAATCCATTTTCTCTGATTGTCTACATAAGATCTTAGAGCTTTCACTTTGTTCCTCCTATGGGACTGTCCTCACCGTATTCACTTTTTGCAAGTGCTTTCAGAGCCTCTGTAGAGCTGATGACTAAACAATAATTTTAGTGGTTGTGCCATGTGATCCTCCAGCCCCAAGATCTTGTTTCATTTCATTTTCATCCACATTTCTGAAGAACTAGTCAGGGGCAGGGCTATAGCAGGGGTTCATTCTTGACACGGCCTGCATGTTTTGGCATGTATGCCTGCATCTCACAGATACGCCCTCTCCCTTACAACTCCACAAGACAATTTCCAAGCAAGACATGGCACAAGCTCACAAGAATCCCATTTCTACAGCATTCATCTGTGCCCACCTCCATGCTACAGTAGCTTAGGTCTTGCATTTGGTCCATGGTTATTTCCCCTTCACATCCTTCAGGAAGAAAACTGCAAGCTGAATGCACTGACTTCACTCCGACAAAATCATTAACTTCATAGTATACTGATAGCTGATTTTTGTGCCATAAAATCCAGGTCAGCTCATTAAAAGTAAACAACAGCATTTAATGTGATTAAACAGAAAAGACGGTGACGATGCCCACTGAATGCTTAAATGGAAAGCAAAGAATATAAATAAACTGGGATGTTCAGGCTCCACATTTGGGAAAGGAAATGATGAAAGGTAGTTTGTAATGTTAGGAGGACTGCAGACCACAGAGATTCTCCCAAGAAGTGTCATTAATCTTGACAATGCTTGATAGGCACAAGGGAAACAATCAGATGCAGTCATCCCCGAGAAAACTTATTGCTAAAGCTGCAGGATCACTTTTTGCAAGTAAGATGACCGTCTGGGTTTGGAATCAATGAATCAGCTCACTCCTTTGGAAATCAGAAAAAAGAACTCTGTCATGCCATTTTCATCTTCCTTGAAAAAGTGATGCTGCTTTTCATCCCTAACCATATTTCATCCAGTGTGAACAACTCAGAAGAAAACTTGAAAGGTAATTTCCACAGCGAAACAGAGTAATAACTAGAAGCGATTTAAAAGGACAAAATCAGATTGGACCATTTTAAGGGCAGGCTTAGACCTCCTTACAAAAGACAGTTAGCGGCCTACCAGAAAGTGAGCACTTGTTCATGAAAAACCCATTCAACTTCCTACAGGTTTTGCAGTTTCTTCTATGGAGATATTTTTTTTAGGAATATCAAGAGTTGTGCTGTTAAGTGAAGATCCCTCATCAGTCTTCTTCTGTACAGCCCAAGAGCTCTGACCGTAAAGTGATCCTGCCGTACCATGACCAAGGGAGAATCCTTATGTGCCGTGCATAGATTGGAGGGTCAATGACATTCTTTCTGTGGGTGTCGTTGTCAAAATTTCCTTGGAAAACCTGAAAAGTAACCAAGAAGAAACAAAAGTGATAGCAAAATTGTAAAAGGGGGGAAAGTGGACCAAGACAAGAGAAGTGGCACATAGACAAATTTCAAGACATTAAGGATGCCAGGTGGTGGCCTGGCAACCCCAGGAGCTTCAGGGGTGGGGCCAGGGGCAGAAATGACATCAGATTACATGCTGATGTCACGTCCAGGCACAAACCCAGATGTGACATCTGTGCAACACCCTAGAAACTCTATGCAGCAGTTCCCAAACTGTGCTCCACGGAGCACTTGCTCCTCGAAACATCTCCTAGTGCTCCATGAAGAGATTGGAAAGAAAAATACCAGTCATTTAGTTTAGTATATAGGTGCTTGGTGAAAATTAGTGCTCCGTGACAAATTTCTCTCCTGAAAAGTGCTCCATGACTCAAAAAGTTTGGGAACCACTGCTCTATGGTATTAGGAAGACTAGCAATGGTCCTATCTATACAGTGCTGTCCAAAGCAGAGTTGCACCCTTCTAAATTCATTGGAGTAACAGTAAAACCAGAATGAAGATTTAAGGAAGAGACAGCTTAGAAGGGAAAGTACTTGGCTCAGATTCTCAACTATCTGGGACGGGCAGATGCATTCATACCCATGGGTGGTGCATTCAGAATAGCAGAGGACTGAAATCCTGAGGCCCACGCACTGACAACACTGCACAAGCGATTTCCATGGCCCGCTCCTGTTGTTACTACAATGCCCACAAATTGTCGGGTTTTCTGGTGGGATTCTGTCCCTTGAGTCTCTCTCATTTGTGGATGTAGAAAGTCACAGGACTAAGGTATTCACACATCAGGCAAACAAAGCCTCTAATTAGGTGTCTACATTTGTCTCAGAAAGCCTCTCTCCTATTCATAATCACGGCACGTGGCAGCCAAAGAAAACGAGAGAATGCTTGTTTTCCAGTTTGCACCTTTCTGCTGTAGAATGTTTTGCTATGTATGAAATGAATATCGTTTAATTACACTTTTTGGCAAAGTTTGGTCGCCCAAACAATAAGGGAGAAATTGTTGTTTCGTACACTTTTAGAAGGTTGGGATTATTTTTATCACGGGTGTGCAGCTTGGCAATAGATCGTTTCCCTAAAAATTAGCTAATGAATGAAATGTCACCTCTTCCAAACAAATGTCAGCTAGCAAGGCAAAAATATTGAGCAGTGCATAAGCCAGACTAAATTTAACAGTCCCAATGATATGCATGGCACATTACAGCATGCATTTGTTCAGGCAGGATAAGCTAATGTGCGGACATATATTCTTTTTGGTTCTTGCCAGATAATTGTTTTATTGTGCAAGAGTTTGCATAGGTCATTGCACAAGGTTTTTTTTTTGCAGGATGAAGAGAGAGGATTCAAGATCTTTTCCCCAGTCACTGGCCAAAAAGGCATGGTCCCTTAACCCACTTTATTCCCCGTTTCAGCCAGGATCAAATTGACCTGGGCTGGAGGGGAAACTGTACGCATTACCTTGAAAAGCAGGGACGAAATTGTGCCAATCGATCCATGTAAACAGAAAGTGAGGGAGACATGAAGTTCCTGTTTAGTTTGGCACACACCCCATGCCCCTGGTGATTGGTCATTTCAAATTGACCAATGAGGGTCTTCGCTGCCCTGGGAAATGACCAATCACCGGGGGCGGGGGTGTTGCAAGCTAAACAGGAATTGTGCACGTCTTCCGCACTTTCTGTTTACATGGATGGATTTGCACCCAGTTTCGTCCCTGCTTTTCAAGGTAATGCGTACAGTTTCCCCCCAGCCGGGGTCAATTTGATCCTGGCTGAAACGGGGAATAAAGTGGGTTAAGGGACCATGCGTTTTTGGCCACTGTATCCAGCCCTGGCAAAATATATTTTCCTACTAGCCTTCAGAATTTTGTCACTAGGAAAATGTGAGTACCACCCCTTTCCCCTGCTGGCTCTTCTACTGTACCATGGAATTCAGAATGGAACGTGTTGGCAGGAATGTCATAGAAACCTTTCTGTTATGGCTGTGTATCACTGGTAACCAGCACAACACACACCATTTTTGTGCAATTTTAAAATAGGTTTTCAAATTACTTTTCATTAATCCAACTTTTAAGTCTTGAGTATTCCTGCCCATACCACTCTAGAAAAACACTTATGTTGCCTTTCAAATGTAGCAAAAATAGATAAATAGATAACTAAGTTAAACAATACAGTCCTGGAAAAATATCAGCTAAGCTATCACCTTCCTCATAACTTCCCCCTGACATTTCTTAAGGGTTTTTTTACGCTCTCAATCCCTCTGAATTATTTTTATTTTTTAGAGCTATGCTGTTTTGCTTCTCTAGTTCTGGAGTGCATATCTTCCCTGTTTAAAAAACTGAATTTTAAAGTGCTTCTAGCAACCCTGAATCCCCAGTTGGCAGTTTCTGCTAAGATTTACACCAAGGGTATTCCTCATTGATCAGTTATCATATGAGCACCTTGCCAAAAGGAGCTGGACAAGTTTACTTCGTTGAAGATACTGGAAAGCCCTCTAGATGCTGTTTTCTCAACACATTGGCTAGAAATCAGATAAATAGGAACGACAGGTGAAATGTCCAGTGCCTCAAGGGTCTAAACGACTTCCAAACATTTTGCAAATGCAAGTTCAGAAAAGATAACTTCTGCTGACAAAATAAGCTCCCTTCCAATCGTATGCATATATAGCCTTAAGTATAGGCTTTTTCAAGCATATGTGGCACATACAGCTGTCAGAGTATGGGTCCACCTAAGTCAATATTGTTTACTCTGACTAGAAGTTGCTATGCAGGGTATCAGACATAAAAATCTGAAAAATATTGATACCAGAAGAAGGAGGAGGAGGAGAAGAAGAGTTGATTTTTATATGCTGACTTTCTCTACCATTTAAGAGACTCAGACCGGCTTACAATCACCTTCCCTTCCTCTCCCCACAACAGACACCCTCTAGCAGAGCTGTAACTTGTCCAAGGTCACCCAGCTGGTTTTGTGTGTAGGAGTGGGAAAACAAATCCAGTTCACCAGATTAGCCTCCACCGCTCACGTGGAGCAGGGGGTAATCAAACCCGGTTCTCCAGATCAGACTCCATCCCTCCAAACAACTGCTCTTAACCACTATACCATGCTGGCCTTACCCTTCTTTCCCCTCTATCTTAGCTCCATGATGAGCTTATCTCTGCCACTCATACTGACGGAGAACTCAGGAAACTCTGTTTCGGGCCATCTTCAGCACAAAGGCTGTCACCAAGAGGGCAGGACCAGGAAATACAATGACAGCCCAGGGAGATACAGATACAGACTTTTTAATATTCTTAATGAGGACTTCTTGGCACTTAACCACAGTACATGTTCACACAACACTTTTAGCTAACAAGTGTTTTACTCCTCACCTGACTCAGTACTGAGCACTTGGGAGCTACTTCCTGTGCTCTACTTTTTGGCAAAAACAACAACAAGTCAGTTGGTTGCATACTTCCTCCCTGCCCCAAAACTTCCCTTTGTTTTCTTATCTGGAGGAGTTCCTAGCTCCGTAACTCCCTGTGCCACACCCTCCACTAAGTAGGCAAGTCTTCTCTGAGCTCACCAGAACTCACCTCCATTTGCAAGGCTAGGAAAAAGGAATATTTCCTGCCCCGGAGAGGCAGAGGCATGCAGCCAGTGCGCCCCCTCTTCCCCTACTGCTTCAGCGCAGTATTGCTAGTGCAATACTGATGGAAGGGGGTGGAGGGGAGGGAAGGAGACATGGAGGGGGGGATGAAGAAGGTGGGCGTAAGGGGGAGTGGTCACATTACTGGAATCCAAAGGGGGTGTTGATTTTCTCTGAGGAAAAAAATCAGAATCAGGATTTTGCATGTAGGGGATGCTGACTTGTTAATGGGGTAAATAAAAAAAATCGCTATATAAGCACTCAGGGAAAACAAGGGGGAATAACACAGAAAGCCCGAACTTACTCCTGCAAAATGAAACAATGTTGCAGAACATAAAAAAAAAAACAGCTTTACACTGCGGCCCAATCAGTGGAAATTTCCTATGCATAAGAGCCCTGATTCTCACCAATTGTTGCCCACTCACCCAAACTGTTGAGATCCTCCTAGAACTCTTCACAAATCATCATAACTATCAAGAGTTCTTTTAAAACTTACGAACCCATCTAAAATTCTAGAGGTTCCTTCAGAATAGAGGGGACAAGAACATGGAGGAATCTTGTGGCATCTTAAAGACAAACAGACATACTAAGCCTTAGGGTTGCCAGGTCCCTCTTCGCCACCGGTGGGAGGTTTTGGGGCGGAGCCTGAGGAGGGTGGGGTTTGGGAAGGGACTTCAATGCCATAGAGTCCAATTGCCAAAGTGGCCATTTTCTCCAGGTGAACTGGTCTCTGTCGGCTGGAGATCAGTTGTAATAGCAGATCTCCAGCTTGTACCTGGAGGTAGGCAACCCTACTAGGACTCAATAAATCTATTAATTTGTAAGAGACTCCATGAGACTCCTTTTTCCCTTTCTTTATCTTTTTATTATAAAACCAAAAATACATTCAACTCCAATATACAGACTATTACCATCTCATAAAGTCTTATCAACTACACAGGGTTTCCAAGTCTGAGGTTATTTTTGAACAATAGCTGTGGGAAGTAATTAAGTTGTCTTTTCTACAGTTTTTACCCACATTTCCAGTGGTGCTAAGCATGTTTTTTTCCCCTCTCCAGACAACAAATTTGAGCCAAAAGGCAAGGCGGGAAATAAATATTTTAATAGATAAATTAGAGATTCTTGCAAATATAACATTGTTAATATACCCAAGATAAATAATTTCTTTTCCCAATCTGAGTTTATTCGGAGCAGGTTTTCTGATTCTCTAAAAAATTCAACAACTGACAATTGGCCCCTGGTCTTGCTTCTCTTATCTTCGAGGAGCAACAGAGATTATCCTCAGCTAGAGGGGCAATTAGCCTGTTTTGCTGTACAGCAGTTTATCTAGGCAGTATAATCATTCCAGATATAGTAATTCTAAATTCTCTTCTGAAAGTACTTTTTCAAAAAGTTAAATTATGCTTCACTGGTTTTTCCAAAGAGTGCAACAGAGCTTCTGTATGGTTCCTAGATGGTTTCCCATCTAGTGATCTTACCAGTCTGGACCTTCACATTTGAAATGCAACAATGCCTTGTATTCCTTCACAATGTATGAGGCTATGCACTATAGCAACGTAGAAACTGTATCAACACAGTTGTAAAAACATGGTTCCTATTGGTTATTCTTGCTTTACAGCTCGTTCCAGAGGCAAGGGGTACTATGCAAGCAACCCTTGATTAGGATATGTCTTTACATTAAAATGTTGATATGTTATGCCCAGGAGCATAAACCTGCCATCTTCACTGCCTTACTTAGGGTTTCCAGCTCCGGGTTGGAAAATACCCGGAGATTTGGGTGGGGCGGGGCCTGAGGAGGGCAGGGTTTGCAGAGGGGACGGACTTCAATGCCATGGAGTGCAATTGCCAAAGCAACCGTTATCTCCAGGTGAGCTGATCTCTATTGGCTGGAGATCTGTTGTAATAGCAGGAGATCTCCAGCCACCACCTGGAGGTTGGCAACCCTAGCTTTACTAGTGGTCCACTTTAGCCATGCACAACAGCTTGTGCATGGGGAAACAAATCTGCCAATCCACAAGTAGGTTTCCATGTAGATTAAAACGCTGGATATGCTCTTGTTTCCTGAACCCATGAGTGGTAACACATCTGTTCCGCACATGCAGCACATCTATGTATGTAATATTGCTAGCACATGTGGAAAAAGATCTATAGATCATGACATATATTTGTAATATGACATGGCAATTCCTTTCATCTGATCCTGAGTATATATATATATATATATATATATATATATATATATATATATATATATATTTTAAAAAATCAAAAACAGAGACAGTTGATTTTTGCCCCATAAACCTGGTATAAATTATTCAAGCACTGAATATACAGTGATCTACTGACCTCTAGTTGAGGAAAGAAAGATCACCACTGAGTCGAGATATTTTTCTGAAGTATATTTTTCACATGTGCCTCAGCTTCAGTTCTTTCCAGCTCTGCGTTCAGAGACAATGTTCAGATATGGCTCCCTTTCCAGCCAATTAAAATGAACAAAAGAAGCAGCTCTTCTTAAAAAAAATATCTTTTGCAGGGTCCCTGGGTTGGATCCTTAGAGGAGCTTAGTGTCAATTTAAACTCAGAAAACTGGTGGTGAAAGTGGCAAAAGCCAGACAGAAACAGTAAGAGCTACTTTTTCATAACTTCTCCATTTAAAAGTGTGTGACAAAAGTTGAACCAAACCAGTCTTTTGAGTTTCATTTTTTGCTTTCATTATTGTTGAAAAGCATTTCCATTTTTTTGGTCTGCTTCTGATTGCCCCCTCAGTCACTTCAGATGAAAGAAAGAGAAATGCTTGTTGTATTATTTGCTTAGATGTTCGATGGAAAGTTCTCTCTCTTTGAAAATGCACATTTACAGAACAATCCTGTGTAGAGTTACTTTAGGCTAAGCCCACAGATTTTAGTGGGTTTAGACTGGTGTAACTCTGCACAGGATTGCGCTGTAAGCGAGGCAAACAAAAACTCCTGAAAATTTGGCTCAGCACCTTAAGCGATGCTAATTACAGTGAAGATAGACTTGTTTTTCCCTTTGAAACATCTAATTTATTTATTAGAAATGTTCTGAAGAGATACAAAATATGACACTGGCAATCTACAGGATTTTTTAAAAAATTGAACAGCATGTTTCAGATGATGAACTGGGATTTCCATCAGGAGGAAGAGGAGGAGGAAGAGGAGGAAGAAGAAAAGTTGGTTTTTATATGCCAACTTTCTCTACCACTTAAGGAAGAATCAAATTGGCTTACAATCACTTTCCCGCCCCCTCCCCACAACAGACACCCTGTGAGGTAGGTGAGGCTGAGAGAGCTCTAACAGAGATGTGACTAGCCCAAGGTCACCCAGTTGGCATCATCTGTAGGAATGAGGAAACCAGATTAGCATCCACAGCTCTTGTGGAAGAGTGGGGAATCAAACCCAATTCTCCAGATTAGAGTCTACCACTCCAAACCACTGCTTTTAACCACTACACCACGCTGGCTCTCAGAGATACAGTTTGCAAACTTTGCATAGAGTTTATTTTTCATCGAATCATAGGCCTTAATACAATCCACAAATGCCAGTTAATTTAGATTCCTGATTTCAGCCTTTAAAACCCCAAACACTCTGGGGCTCAGGATAACTCAAGACATGCCTGATCCTATACAAATGATACTAAATTTTTCAAGATTGAACCCAAGAGACTGTGAATAACACCAAAAAGACCTCTCATGACTTGGGTTGCCAACCACCTAGTACTATCTGGAGTTCTCCTACTATTACAACTGTTCTTCAACAGATATAGATCAGTTCACC
Organism: Euleptes europaea; assembly: GCF_029931775.1. Taxonomy (NCBI): domain Eukaryota; kingdom Metazoa; phylum Chordata; class Lepidosauria; order Squamata; family Sphaerodactylidae; genus Euleptes; species Euleptes europaea. The sequence continues at coordinate 85,382,913 of NC_079315.1, read as the reverse complement.
TGGAGAAAATGGCCACTTTGGCAATTGGACTCTATGGCATTGAAGACCCTCTCCTCCCCAAATCCCGCACTCCTCAGGCTCCCCCTAAAAAACCTCCTGCCGGTGGCGAAGAGGGACCTGGCAACCCTACTCATGACAGGCTGAGTGAGCAACAAAATTGTTGTTTCAGTGAGATTCAGTGAGATTCAGTGGCTTGGATCCTCTGGAGCATGCATGTGAGAAAGACGTGGTTATTTCTCATCATTTACTTCCCCCAGCAGTTTTCTAGGCCTCCAAAATGCTTGATGCTGGAGGTTGCCGGATTCATGGGTACAAACGCCATACAAGTGTGGGAGGGGACTGCAAGCGCTCTACCATCTGCACTGGCTCCAGCTGGAATACCTGATCAGATTTAAAGTTAGGGTTGCCAACCTCCCGGTGCTAGCTGGAGATCTCTTGCTATTACAACTGATCTCCAGCTGATAGAGATTGGTTCACCTGGAGAAAAGGGCCACTTTGGCAATTGGACTCTATGACATTGAAGTCCCTCCCCTCCACAAACCCTGCCCTCCTCAGGCTCCACCCCAAAAACCTCTCACCGGTGGAGAGGGGGAACCTAGCAACCCTATTTAAGGTGCTTGTTATAACCTTTAAAGCCTTACATGGTCACGGACCTTCATATCTGCGGGACCACCTCTCCTGGTATGTTCCCCAGAGAATGCTTAGATCATCAAATACCAATCTACTGGTGGTCCCCGGCCAGAAGAGTGTCCATCTGTCCTCGACCAGGACCAAGGCTTTCTCTGCCATGGCCCCTGTCTGGTGGAATAGTCTTTCTAATGAGACCAGGGCCCTGTGGGATCTTATGGAGTTCCTCAGGGCCTGTAAAACGGAACTATTCCACCAGGCCTATGGCTGAGGCCAGCTATGGTTTCCCTTATCAGTGCTGGCCTGCTTATCTTACTCTATCCTACTTGCAGGTTCTGCATCTTGTTTCAAACTGTCTACAGGCCCTGCTGTGGCCTTATCTTGCAATCTAATGCATCACTGAGATATGTGATTTTAATATCTATTAGGGCTGTTTTAATCTATTGTTTTATGTGATACTGAAGTTGTATTGTATATTTATTGTTTTGTGAGCTGCCCTGAGCCCGGCTTTCGCTGGGAGAGCGTGTGCTATAAAACAGATGAAATAGACAGACAGACAGACAGATAGATAAGTGAGGAGGGGGAACTTGGAGCAATTGCCCTCCTCTTCCATCAGAAAACCCCCCATCATCATAGGAGAAGTACCAGCCTGTTTCCACTTCTTTAGTGCCAAATGGCCATGTATCACCTGGTAGTCAGCAATTTTAAACTCTACTTTGTCAAGTGAGTGGGAGCTGGGTAATTGATGTGACTGGGGCAGCTGTGTAACAGATGTGCGAAATGACACTTTCAGGGCTGCAACGTAGACGTGGCTGCCCATTATCAATTCCCCATCTTACTCTTCTAAACATCCTTCCAATATCATGTCCTTTAGTTTCACAAAGCCACAGTGATCATAGGGCTCCCTCTTCAAGATCAGTTTCACGCATGTCTTCATTAAGGACATGCATGCACAGGATCGTAATTAACTGTTGGATCAGATCTCCTGACAGTTACCAACTAGCTATGAGAGCAGTCCCAGACTGGTTTAAGAATCCTATTCAGGTGTACTTGATAGGGTTTACTCCCAGAAAAGTGCCCTCAGGATTTCACAGTAATTTTGTTTTTGGACTCTAGAACTTCTGCTTGTCACTGAAGAGCATCAGCTCAACTGCACTGGCTCCCCTGTCGAATGTGTTTGCGTTCAGCATGACAATGAAGATGTATCTATTCTACTGCTAAACAGTATGTTCTAAAGCGGTGGTTTTCATTGTTCCCCAAGGTCTACCAATACCACAATCAATCATTCAGTTGAGAAAGAAAGGAAAATTAACATCAGTGCCTGAGAAAACACTGTAAGCTAAAATTAATACATGGTACTGTTGAGCAAACTGATCATTCTGTTTAAAGGAGCCTACGCTTACTTGGCAATGAAATGTACTGTATGCATATTCATGCCAGCGTATATACTCCTACAATGTTAATAACATGTAGAGCACTGGTTGGGGGGTTCAGATGCATGGCAAAGCAATCAAATGAATGCATGATTCACTGCATGAGCAAAGCTCTCTTGAGTCTTCCTGTGGTTAACATCTCATGGCCTGAAGCCATGTGAATCGGCTCCCACTTTTATCACATATTCCAAAAAGTAAACCACCGGATGCAAGTATGATGCCACCACTTACACTGAACGATAGGAGGTGGACTGTCATGTTCAATTTTTCACTAAGGAAGCCTTGGGTCAGTCTAACCTACTCCACAGGGGTTTTGGGTGGTGAAAACACTGCTCTGAACTCCTTAGAGAAAGCATAGGGTACACATCAAATTCATTATTTGGACCACGTGAGGAGAAAGGAACCGGTCTGCATTTCAGTCCTGGACTGGTATTTGTGGACCATATGCAGGCAGACTAGCTATCAGCAATATTCCTTTGTACAGCATTGAAAGGAAGATGAAGATTGCACTTGAGTGCTACAGAAAATCACCACAGGTTGTGGAGTATTTGAAGGTCAGTCAGCTCCGCTACACAGTTTGCTCCAGCTGAGAGCTGTTGGGGAAGAATGGCTAACTGGCTGTGATGCTATTTCTGTCTAAGCATGAGGTGGTATCCATCATTAGAGGAGACAGAAGAAGGATTGCTTCCTCTTTAGATATATATCTCATAGTCCAGTTACCATTTAGCAGCAAAAACAAAAAGGATCATTTTGGCACCTTGAAGACCAACACAGTTATTGGAGTGTAAGGTTTCAGTGGTTCGGGCCACAGTCAGGTGCCTGAAGCAAAACATCAGTCAACCTTTTAATTCAAGTAAAAAATAAAAAAATAAACAAGGCAAGTGACAAAAGGATACAACAGCCTGTATGGCTATATAACAAAGTGAAAAATAAACAAGGCAAGTGACCTTTAATAACCACTATAATCCCTGATTATGTTACTTTCGCATCTATAGTGGGGGAGACATAAGTAACCTCTGCTTTAGCTCCGGTTGGTACCATTAAACCTAATAATAAATGTAAATTCAATAATTTCACACTGAAGTCTCCCATTTGGAAGAATAATTTAACACCAGGTTGTAGGACTAACGGAGCAATCTTGAGGCAGGTTCACAAATCCACCCTCACTATTTCCCCCCCATGAATTTTATTGCGTTTGACAGTAAAAATAACAAGTACAACAGAGTCGTTCAGATTTGTTTCATCTTGATTGGGAAAGGATATGCAAATGGGGATTTAGTTAGTAATTAAAATCCAAAACAAACAAAATTGTTTTCTAAATAACAGTAAACACTCCGTAGCCAAACAGTATTATTTCTGACATTTGGGAACAGAGGAAAACTAATACGTGCCTCATTGTCTGGGTTCATTATATCAAGCAACAGGAATCAAGAGGGGCAGCAAGGAGAGTGACTGGCAGAGCCAGTATGTACCTGACAGGGATTCCATCCACCCAGAACAGTTATTCTACTTCCTTGCCAAACAGTATTATCATGAGAGGTATTTCTAGGCATAGTGCTTGTAGGTTCTGCCAACCATTGCTCCATCTCTGTCTTTGGGAAGGTTTTCTGATTTTTTGAGTCCTGTGAGCACAAGCCATTTTGTCCTATGGGGCTGTGTCTACAATGTCCTAGGCAGGGACAAAGTAATGTGCTTGTATATACTATAAGGCAAGGTGGGCTTATATAGGATATATAGGATGTGTCACTGGCCACCAAGACTAGGTTAATTCATGCCATTGTATTCCTTATTACTATGTATGGGTGTGAAAGCTGGACAGTGAAGAAGGCTGATAGGAATAAAATAGATTCCTTTGAAATGTGGTGTTGGAGGAGGGTGTTACGGATTCCGTGGACTGCCAAAAAAAACAAATCAGTGGGTTATAGATCAAATCAAGCCTGAACTGACCCTAGAAGCTAAAATGGCTAAACTGAGGCTATCGTATTTTGGACACATTATGAGAAGAGAAGAGTCACTGGAAAAGACGGTCATGCTAGGAAACGTTGAGGGCAGCAGGAAAAGAGGAAGACCCAACAAGAGATGGATTGACTCAATAAAGGAAGCCACAGACTTCAGTTTGCAAGATCTGAGCAAGGCTGTAAAAGATAGGACATTTTGGAGGACTTTCATTCATAGGGTCGCCATGAGTCGGAAGCGACTTGATGGCACTTAACACACATATACACAAGGTGGGCTGGGGGAGGGATAAAGGCTACCTCAAGCTATATTTGGAATCCTCAGTAACAGGAAGCCTTTCCTTTCCTTCCTACCTGGTCTTCAGCAGTTAATGGGGAGTTTTTTTTCTATTTCTTTAAGGAAAATATGGTGAAGAGATATTTGGCCACTGCATAGGGAGCCCATGCAGCAGGAGAAAGGCAAAGATTTTGCTACGGAAGGGCAATAGAGACTACCTAGAGAGAGCTCGCCAGCTTGGCTGACCACATGCCTTGCAGACTCGTGGATGGAGGGAACTGTAGCAAATTCTTTCACACACATATTGATAGGGACATAAGAGAGATTGGTGATAACAAAGCATTTAAACATTTTTAATTATTTTTCTCTCCATTTTTCTCCCCATTGGGGACCCAAAACAGCTTGCAAGATACAAAAATACACTTTAAATAAACAGACAGGGGAAAAAAACTCCAAACAAAGATCAAGTCACAGGCAACAAGGCATGGGCTGAGAGCCAAGAGTCAAGACTACTTTGCCTCTCGCCCTTTGGATCGAAGTCCTGACCACACCAGGCTTACATACCTGTGACAGGAAGGGAAACAGAAGTTCAACCGATAGTTTAATCAGTTGGCAGACCTGTTCCCAGAATTTCCATTTGAAAAATCTGTCTCCTATTCATGCGAGTCCTGTATCCTACCACTCTGCTAAGACAAGTTTGAAGCCTTTCTCCGCCCTAAGGATCTTTCCTCCAAAGAAGAAGCCACTGAAGGTATCACTTGGCTAGTGCACTCTGCATTAGCTTCATTTGCTGCTGCGAATGTCACCACAAAGATACATAATGTTAATCCATGAGAATGTCACTGATCCCAGCAAGAGCCGATGGATCTTAAAAAAAACGCTAATGCATTCAACTGCTCCCAAAAGGTCCCTGCCAATGAGATCACTGCAGGATGAATTAGAGAATGCCAGCAAGATGGCGAGAATTGTATCCGTGTGACATGATTCATAGTTCCGATCCCTTTTGACGGTACCTTTTATATTTTAAAATCCCCCCACCAAATATTCCCAGCTCAGCCCTTCTTTTCCTCAATACCTGGTGGAGTGTTTTGCACAGTGAATGATGTTCGCCATTATTTTGGCCAACAACTAAGAGGACAGATGGATTTTGTGTTGTTTTGTCCAGCCTAGATGCTAATGTGAGGAACTCTAAACTTCACAGATGTTTATATAGCATTTTCACGGTTACCTCTTAATGTGGATTTTTATGTATTGCTCTGATTTAGTTTTATCTGCTATTTTGCTATGTATAAAATTGAATGTTAAAAATGAAAATAGCATTTTTCCATTAAACGTATTTGATGATATGTAAGTAAAAATATATCCTATGTTTAATGGCTTTAAATTTTTCAATGTACATTTATGTAACTAATACTACAATGAATGTCAGCGTATTATGATATGTTTCCCCTTTCCATTCACCTTGACTTTTAGCCACAGAACCTCAGGCACTAACATCTTATAAAGCAAACGGCATACATTAACCTGCAGGCTACCAACGCTGACATTACCAGCCACGTAGCTTCCTATAAAAATGCACTTCAAATATCAATTACCTCATTACCTTACCTTATCCTTTTTTTGCTTTTCATCCTGATATATGGTCCAGTGCTCACCATCATTGCTATAGGCAAGTTTATAGGAGCCCACAAACTGTACATGACCAAAATCTTTCGCTCCTTGAGTAATAATGCCAGTTACTTTTGTAGGAACAAGGAGGTCAATCTATAAAAGACAAACAGCACACAGTTAAAATGTTCTCAAGTTGCCTTCTTGAACAAGTCAAAGAAAGGCAGAACTGAAAGTAGTAAGAGAAAATCATTAGCACCTTGATCGTTTGAGTGCATACAGTTTTTTTTCATCAATTCAATTAGTTTTCCGGCATCAATATATCTAATTCTCAACATGGCCAAATCTGTGGATACTTCAAGCAGAGATTGGCAAAGCAATCCTCCTTCCTGTTTATGTTTTTGTAAAGTAGGAACAGCATTTCTTGGCTTCTTATTTGGCAAAATGATTTTTGAGAATTATTTTTGCTAAGTATTTAATGTTTGATTAGAAACTGTAATTGATACATTTGCATATAAAAATAAAAAATTAGAACACAAATCATTTTCAAAGTATGAAGTATGTAGAAAAGACAAAATTCATGTAATTCTTAATCTGTGCCCATAGGGTCAAGTGACTGTCTTTATATCGTTGATAGCCTTTATATAAAGTTGTCTTTATATAAAGTTGATAGGTAAAAAACCAGAGCAAAGAAGCACTCAATATCAGCAATTCTTTAAAAAAACTTTAATTGTATCTTAATTGAACCCTAATAAATCAGTTTTTGTTGTATATATTCGGTAACCTTCTGTTCCGCAAAGCATATCATAGTGCTTCTTATGGATTTCATAGTTTGTTTTAACAAAATATAACCTGAGTACAAGCTAATTGGTATATCTAATAGTCAGCATGGCTTCAGCTATAGATACTTAAATCTGAAGATCAGGGCCACATGGACCGAAGAGAGCCCCAGATTTTTCAGAAAAACCTACAGTTAAAAATATTATAGACCTATAAGAACTTTGGTCAAAAAGATCTTTATTAATTTTACTAGTAAGTACTATTTTTGCATCATTCCAGGAAGCTGGAGTAATATGATTGTGCAAACAACTACTCATTGTTGTTAAGGAAGGCTGTAATTAACCTTCACACACTGATTGATTTATAATTTTTTATGTTTTGCTCAGAGACAGGTGTATTCAGGTCTAGTGTATTTTCATTAGATATTGGTGTTACAGTGATTTGTAACAATCATGATTTTTTTCATAGAAAGATTATCTGATGCAATAACTCTCCATGAAAATATTAGACAATTCTATACCATTATTTGCTAGTCTTCAAAGTGAATCAGGGAGAGAAAATGAAGGAATAGAATAGGATTTCCCCCCTTTTCCCCTAGATAATGTATCATTTGCTGTATTGCTTTTTTCATAATATAATCGTTTAGAAAAACATATGGCTTTACTTAGTAAATAACATTTCTAACTGTTTTCTATAAACTCATAACTGTTGTTTGATTTCTGTATTTAGAAAGCATTTGAGTTTGCTCTCCAGCTGACTAATTAAAACAATCAAATCCTCCTTTAAATGTATTACATCCTTGCTTTTTCTGGATGGAAAACTGCAAGGCAAAGCTCCTCATCAAGATTTTGGTTGTCTCCCAAAAATTTTGCCCTGGTTTGTCTACAGTCTTGTTATAAAGAAAGAATTCCTTAACATGTTGTTCTGTCAAAGAAGAATGCTTCTCTTGCTTTAAAAAAGGTAAAGGTCCCCTGTGCAAGCACCGGGTCATTCCTGACCCATGGGGTGACGTCACATCCCGACGTTTCCAAGGCAGACTTTTCTTTACGGGGTGGTTTGCCAGTTTACCTGCATAATATTCATTCTCCACTGACATAGATTTTTAACATTTACCATAACAAGAAATTGGTCAGATAAAGTTATAGGCTGTATTTGAGTCTCAGAAATTTGAGTAGTAAGTCCAGGAATTAATCTAAAGAAATCAATCCTAGAATAACTATTATATGGGCTACAGAAGATGTAATCTTATGAAGACTGAAGAATCTCCAAATTTCAATCAATTGTAAACAATCCATCTCTCTTCCCATATCAGGATCAATTATTACATTAAAATCCCCTCTAAATATGATATCCCCATTTGCAAAAATATGAGGAGTATGAAAAAATGTCACCACAGCAATTAATAACAGCAGTAGAAAATTATTGTTAATATTGTGTACTCAGATTAGCATATACACTTTCTGAAGTCACCATTCTTAATGCCTGTTACATGAAAACTGATTTTGAGACTCTAAATAATCAACCAAATATGGACCCTGTAGGCATAGAAATGCCAATATTTAAATTTGCACATGTTCAGAGATACTTCCAAGACTGACTTTCTTCTCTCACTGTTGCCAGCTAGGTGCCCTTTCATGTGTGTGGCAAGCCACAAATGCCTGATAGATGCTTTCATCCTTCAGTGTCCTCAAAACAATACTCTGAGAACTATATCGGCTACACTTAAAAAAAAAAGAACAAGCTTAAGAAATATAATGGTATTTCCTGTAAAAGGCCTACACAATCATGTCTCAAAGGGTAGCTGGTTCTGTAAGGACACCAATCAAAGTGCCCTGACCCAAGTTTAAATCAATCTCACTCTTGGACTGGAAAGAACTTTTTAGTAGAGATCATAAGACACTTCCTTATTGATTAATAACTTCTAGCCAAAGAGAGGTGAAAAGAGGCCCGATGAACTTTCAGAGTTGCTCATAGAAAGAGATCAGCACCACATAAAGCCTGAACTTGTGATATTCATCTGGAAATCACCACTGGTAATTACTGTCTCTTGGTGCAAAATGGCATCTCTCTATATGGTGACATCTTTTGCATTGGAAAACCAAATAAAATGAAATTTTGCAGGAAGGACAATTTCTAAATAGGTAATAAACTTCTTAATACAATTGCTCTGTGAAATGGTTAGGCAGATGTCTTTTCTTTCTCCTTTATAAAGCATTGCTTTCTGGATGTATTATGCTGTTTATAGTTCAGCATCCTGTAGGTGTGAAATCCGGTTTATGCAATATATTATTCTATTTCATTGTCTTTAATTTGTATACACCAGTTCTATTGCATTTTTGATGGTACACACTATACTGTCTTTATCACATTTTCTTTTATCTGTAATCTGCTTTGAGTCTCAGCAAGGCCAATTACAACTGAAGCAGTTACGTAAGTAAATAATAAAAAGTAACTATAAAAATTGTACTGGAATTGTACCTTCTTGGTGTGTATGAGTGTGTGTGTGTAAAGTGCCGTCAAGTCGCAGCTGACTTATGGCGACCCCTTTTTGGGGTTTTCATGGCAAGAGACTAACAGAGGTGGTTTGCCAGTGCCTTCCTCTGCACAGCAACCCTGGACGTCCTTGGTGGTCTCCCATCGAAAGACTAACCAGGTCCGACCCTGCTTAGCTTCTGAGATCTGATGAGATCAGGCTAGCCTGGGCCATCCAGGTCAGGGTGCCATGTGGCAAATTAGAGGTCCAAGGACTGATCTATTGGATCCTGGCCATGTATCAGGGCATTTTCAGGCTAATGACCCAAAAACTAGGTGACTACAGATGGTGCACCCTTTTAAAGAGGGAAATGCTGATTCTTTTGCCTTCAGCTGAGTCAGAGTGTCCCTGCCTCATTCCTGGAAAACTGAAAGGGGACTTTTTTTTTGCATTAGAAAAAACAGCATGACGGTGATTTGCTTTTTGTCCTTATAAGGGACACATAGATCTCCCTTGACTACCTTCAGCAGAGCCCCAGGTTCCCTGGATCCAGTGAGAAATAGCGTTCTAGACAACACACTTTACAACCCCCTTGCCTTTGACTCCACTGCTTACAAGTTTCTTCTGTAAGCCCGTATGTGTGTGCATTAAAGACACACTCCATGCATCTGATAGTTCATGAAAGCTTATGCTGTAATAAATCTGTTAATATTTAGCAACAAGATTTTGCTTTGCGACAACAGGCTAACATAGCTACCATCTGGAATTTTTTTTTATTGCCATATATTAGAAGGTAAGATAACGCTGGACTAGAGAGAAGACAGGACCCCATGGCTTGGATCCACAAACTTTTCTGCAGGTGGGAATATTTCTGACAGGGGGAGGTAAAATGAAAAACATGTTCTGTGGGCAGAAACCTTCTATCAACTGAAATGCTCCAGCAGATCCCACCCCGTGTGTTCTCCTGACTTACCATTCCATGGAATTTTGAGACCATTAATGGTACAGGAATTGCAGCAACTTCTACATCAGCCTTAAAACGAGGTAAGGGTTTCAGGGCAAGCCTTTTCAGGAATGCAATTTTGCTTTATCAGAGAAACAGGCAGCCCAATCCTAACTGAGGGGGGGAGTACTTACGACGGACTCCGGGACAGAGTAGCAGCACCGCCTCCTGAGCAACTTGCAGTAGCGCAGAAGATAAAATAAAATAAAATCCCCCAAGCTCCATGAAACTCCTCCATAGAGTTTCACGGGGCTACGACTGGTAAGTCGGCACCTGCAAAAAGGGGTGTTCCTGGGTTGAAAGAGGTCTGCCCCCGGGAACAACCCCTCGATGCCGGTGCGAGGACTTGCACCAGGAAAATGCTGCTGGCGAGGATGTGCTGGTGCCCATGGCTCGCACTGCTGCATGGCTCCTCAGTACCAACCTAAGGGCCTCACTGTCGCATTAGTGCCCACTTAGCCAGCACAAATTGCATTAACGCCAGCGGTGGGGTCACTCTGGCTCCTATCCCCATATGTGGATGCAGCTAAATAACAGCACTAGGAGGCTGAACAGGTTACAGTTCGCTTCAATGAAAACTATAATATCCTGAGGCTGGCTGATGGAGGGAATTTTGGTACCTTGTGTCCAGGCAAATGTGGAATGTTATAAAACAATTTTCTGAATTACCAGTTATATCGAGAAATCAGAAAAAAATGATGTCCTTCTTGGCATTCAGTATGGCTCTAATAGGATGTGAGTTGCATTTTATTTTCCTTTATACATATGTCTCTCATCAGTAAATTAGCATTTTTATTAGGCAGCTAAACTGACTAAATAATCTCTGTCTTATTTCTGCATGCTCGATTCCTTGGTAAATAAAATCAAATCCTGTACTGAAGCTCCTTCATAATTATTTTTAATTTTATGATTATAATTTGTGATGTTTGTTTTAGAACTGTACATCAAGTTACTTTATGATAATTTGGATTTCTTTTTTTGTTTTAGTCAAGAGCAAACAATACATCTTTGATGAGCAGACAGTTATCTCTGGAATGTAGCAGCTTCTTTTCCACATCATCGGCTTGGGCCCTAAGAACTGTACAACACACTTTGCTCATGGGATGCTACTTCTCTGCTTCCTTATTCCTACTGGATCCCTCCTGCTGGTTCTGAAAGCTGCTCTTGAAGGTTGGGGGGCCTTGTGGAAAGGCTTTAAGGAGGTTTGCTGTTGAGGGCACTGTCAGAAATCAGACCCCCACCCCCTCTCCTGAGTAGAAGCACTCACTCAAGAGGCAGAACTGGATCCAAAGCCACATCAGTTTTAAAAAAGCGAGGATGTCAGCCACTTGGCTAATAATTGGTTATAGCATAGTAACACTTGGTTATAGCATGGTAACACTTCCATGTTTAATTTTTTTCCCCAGGGCGACAGTGCTGTTCCTTAGCTTACACATTAGACAATTTCACAAAGTGACTGGATGTGTTCTTTCCAAGGTCAGTACAATGGCTCTATGATGAAAAGCTTTATTATACATGTATCTTTTAAACAATTTGAATATTAGTAATAAGATTTCCCCCATCTTGAATTTAAGAAGCAAGCTGAATATCATGACTGATAACAATCACACACATTAGCTACCATCCTAAAAACACTTTCCTGAAAGACCCACTGACAAACATGTGATGTCTGTTTAGGATTGCTCCCATTGTTCCTGAACTAGATAAGTATATTTTTTCATTTATATGTGTATATAAGGGATAAATCTTGACACTTATTTAAAACCCTACAGGTTACCATTTAATTCATTTAGAACAGCTGAGAGAGTACGTATGTCTTTTACTGAAAGTGCTGAGCTGCATATTTCTCTTATGAATAAAGCTTTCAGATAGTTAAGAAAGAATCTGAGAGCTTAATCATGGTCACATAGCCCCTTATTCCAATTTACTCCACTCCTCTTTTACAGTCATTTGCTTCTCAGCTGGGAAAAAGGTTAATCCTAAATCAGCCATGGTTCTTTGAAGAAGCATTTAAATTTGAAAAATTGTTGTAAAAGTTTGAAAATAAATACCTTCAGCTATGTTAAGATAATGCTGAGCAGAAAAAATTACTTTATCCTTTTCTTTACATATCTTCGCATATTCAGATACGTTTTCTCATTTAGCAATGAAGGCTCCTTACTTTCCCTGACATTATGACCATTCAGGATTCCCAATGGAAAACCAAAGGCACGTTAAAAAAATGACACATTTCGCTATATGCATAGTTTTGTTTGACTGAATTGCAACTTCATTGTTTAAATATCCTTTATGGCAGCCTGGAATAACATGCACATCTAGAAGGTTTCTAAAATGTTAGTCTTATAAACAGCAATTAACAACTAAAATAGATTGGAGCCCCAGTACTGGGATGAAGTATGTTCCTCTCATACCATAAAGTCAGGGCAGTAGTATTTTAAACAAAACAAATAATCATTCTGCTCTCCCCAAAAAACTGTCATTGGCCATAGTGTTAAAAAGTAACTACACAGTCCTGTCTTTTCTCCCAACATGGCTAACTGCAATTTGGTATGTATGTGTGAAGAAGGTGGATTATACAGGAGAAATGATCATGAGACAGAACAACCTGTCTCCCACAACTGTAGCCTCAATCTAATTCATTAGCTAGCATAAAAGAACCAAGGATTACAGACTGATGCGTACCCTCTGTAAACTCATCAAAAATCTGTTAAGTATCCTGTGGCTTAGAGAAACTTACTAAAAGAAACTTACTGTTTGTCCTTTGTACAGCATTATCTGGCCATTCACTTATACTAACAGTGCAATCCTGAAGGGGGGGTAGAGCTGCTGAGGAGGCAGCATGACCCCATGCTGGCGTAAGTGCCACTTGCACAGTCCAAACAGGCATAGATGCCATCGCAAGGGCACTTACACTGGTATAGGGGTGCCATGCGGCAGCGCGAGCCTCGGGCGCTGGTGCTTCCTCCCCAGTAGCATTTGTCCAGTGCAAGTGCTTGCGCTGACATTCAGGGGGGCATTCCCATGGGTTGCACTGCCTTTAGGCAGCTTCCAAAGCCCTTTCGGGCTGGGAACAACCCCTTGAGCTGGCGTGGAGTTATGCCTGCTATAAGGCAGGTGTAGCCCCATGAAATTCTATGGAGAGTTTCATGGAGCTTGGGGGGGGGGAATCTATTTTTAATTCCCCACTGCGCCACAGCAAGCTGCTCTGGAGGTGGTATGGCTACGTCATTCCCAAGCACAGCATAAATACCCCCCTTAGGATTAGGCTGCTCATGTCAAATTGATACATTGATATGGCATATCTGAATGCCCAAAGCCATATGTACACATGTTGAATCTAGGAGATCAGTGTGGGTGGCACTGAGTCCATGTCTGAAAGATGAACAAGTTCATTACAATGTTAACACTTCATATATCCTTGGGATTGCTTCCTATACTTCTGGTTGTGCACTAAAGAACTGAACTGGGATTGGAAGATCAGTCCTAAACAGGTCTGCTCAGCATCCTAGTCAGGTTTATTCAGTAGCCTTACTCCCAGGAAAGTGTTCACAGGATGAAGGGAGAGCCTGCTCAGTGGTAGAGCATCTGCTTGGCATGCAGAAGGTCCCAGGTCCAATCCCCGGCATCTCTAGTTAAAGGAACTAGGCAAGTAAGTGATGTGAATGACCTCTGCCTGAGACCCTTGAAAGCTGCTGCCAGTCTGAGAAGACAATACTGACTTTGATGGGCCAAGGGTCTGATTCAGTATAAGGTAGCTTCATATGTGTTCATGTGGTGGAACTGTGAGAGATGTTTTCAAGTGTATGCATTTTGAGAGTTGGGAGTTGTTATTACAGTTTCATATGTATAAACAATTGTACAGCCGTAGCATAATATATACACTATATACTATAATAGCGATGTGTGGCTATTTGTAGTACCTGGAGGTTGGCAACCATATTTAGGAGGCAGAAAGAGAGAGTGCTGGGGTGTAGAGCAGAAAGAGAGAGAGACAGGCATGGGGGAGAGAGAGTAAGAGTGGAGGGATGGAAAGAGTGAGAGGCAGAGAAGTAGGGGGAGAGGTAGGCTTGCAAGGCCCCGCTGCTCCACTGGCAGGAGCTTCTCGGGGCCAGGCCCACGCGTGATGTGCCTATGTCTCTTCCAGTTTAACCCGGAAGTGACGGGGATGCTCTAGCAATCCCAGCCAAAACTCTATGGTTTCCATAGAGTTTTGGCCGAGATTGCTAGAGTGTCCGTGTCACTTTCAGGTTTACCCAAAAGTGATGTGTGTGCCGCGTCTGCGTGCACGAGCCCGCAGTGCCTGCGCACATGCCCGCAGTGCCCGCTGGCCCTCAGCTGGCCGGTGGGCAGCCCGGTGGATGGGCGGTAGTTTACCCGCCACCACCGGGCAATTGGCAACCCTAGGGAGAGGGGAGGAAACAAAAGTGGTGGAATGGGATGGACATTCCTGCAGGTTTCTTTCAAAGTGTGTGTGTGGGTTATAGAGAAGCCTTGAGATTGATTTAGGTGGGCGAAGGAAGGAGGGGAACTGTCTCCTTAGAAGTAACAAAAAAGCAAAACTCCTGAATTCTTCCAAAGTTCTTTTTCACTACATCTAATTCTTTAGGAGTGTTGGGAGAGTTGCTGCTGAGACTGATGTTAGCTAATATTGCTAGGGTTGCCAGTCCAAGCCTGGCAACTAGCAGGAGGCTTGGGGGCAGGGACATAGGGGAGGAGGCGTGCGACATTGGCAATGTGAGGTAGGGTAACTCTTGGACATTTGTGGCAAAATTTTGTCACTGTTCCACCAGGCTTACAACTGAGGGCAGCTTGAAGTTTATCCCCCTTGTCATTGTTTGCTGGCCTCCCCATATTTCCCCCAGCTGGCTCATGGGGGCTCACTGCCAGGCCAGGTTTTTATAGTGATGGCTATTTATTAGTATTGGATGCCATCTTGTTTATTAATTATATGGAGTACATAATTTTTAAGAGCTTTTAAGTATGTTTTAACTGATGTTTATTATGCATTGTTGTAACCCACTCTGAGCCCGGCTTGCTGGGAATGAGGGCGGGCTATAAATATGAGGAATAAATAAATAGTGATGCCAGTGATGTCACTTAAAAAAAATCTCCTGCCACTGTTCAGAGCAGGAGGCCTGGAAGCTCTGAATACTGCTCTGACGCATAGGCCAAATCAAACACTGCAAGACAACCCACACCGCTTAAACACAGTGGAGATTAAGGGTGTGCCTGCCTGCCTAAACCTTTGACCTTGTGTCTCTCCTCTAAAGATTTGTGCAGGAACTTTATGTTTGAATTGGATATATCCATAGATTTCTAGAGGGATTTTTAAAATGGGAATTCTACCATGCCATATGTATGCATATGTGTCTAATTCAAACATTCATTCCCCCTCCCCCCCGGATATTCAAATGTGGGGCAGGTGCACTAAGTGAGCGAGGAGGGCCGGCTTCCTTTCTCATCCAACCTAGCCCATAATTCTCACGCTGCCAGGAACTCACCACCTTCTTCCCCTTTCATTTAACTATCAGAAATGAACTGAGAAAAAGGATATCGATTTGGAAGTTTCCTAGAGTGTGTATATCTTAAAATGTATAGATGATTCACATGGCCAATAAACACTCCTTGCAAGGGCTCCTGAATCTCACCACGCGCTTTTTACCTATTGAAGACTACGGCATGCATGGGGGTGGGGGTGGGGAATGCAACCTAGGCAGAGTCCCCAATACTGGTATACATATTGTTCAAAAGACACAAAGTTTATTATTACCTGTGTTATATATCAGCAAGCAGACTAAAGACACATATAGGTCAGTTGGACTGATACTTAAAGCAACCGAACTACTAGCTCTTCACAGGTAGCAAACAGGGTTAAGAGGCAACTCAGCAATGAATAATGGTTTGGTTTAAAAATCCTGCTCTTATATAACCTGCAGAGTAATACTTTCCACCGAGTCAGCCTTATTCAGCCAACCTTTTAAAGAATGACTTCGACCATCTGCCAGCCAAGATTATTAGATGTTATGTAACCTGCTTCAGCAAATGCACTGCTATTGCTTTAAAGCATGGAGTAATAAAACCACATTAGTTGACTTTCAGATTAGTAAAAAAGCCCACAACCATTATTTTGTCAAAAGAGGAAAGTTGTAATTGTTTCCTGTAATAAACATAACGACCAATAGAATTAAAGCGTGGAAGCTGGAAAAATACAACTGAGATGCCTTGATCAGCAAGTTTGGTAGTTTGGTCCATCTTTGTAAAGGAGTGAGAATACCTTCAAACGAAGTCCTGCTCAGTACAAAATGAAAAGGCAAATCCTATCTTTAACGACAGAATGTTAAAGTCCTGTGCAGATGGTCATTCTTATGAACATCCACACGTGTGGTCAGAGCTGATAGTTTCACCTCCCCTGGCCCCAGACCCTGCTATGGCCAGTCTTCATGCACTGGAGATGATAGCTGCACAAAGTCCAAACTAGTAAAACCATGTTACCAAAGTACCCAGATTTTTTTTTTTTGGGGGGGGGAGGGCATTTGACTACTCTGAGATACACTGGAATTTGGATTGAGATACACTCCAAATACAACTGTGCAAGTCCCCCCGCCCAGAGTTGTCAGAGTAATCCGTGACTTATATAATTCTATATCAGTGAGACAAGAATGTCTAGAACTCCTTACATGTGGCCACTCATTAAATCTTTTCCCACACAGTAGAAGTCCATTTCACAAGGCATTATGCCTAGGCCTTTTCCAAAATAACATTTCCATATTAGCCTAAAA
Organism: Euleptes europaea; assembly: GCF_029931775.1. Classification (NCBI taxonomy): domain Eukaryota; kingdom Metazoa; phylum Chordata; class Lepidosauria; order Squamata; family Sphaerodactylidae; genus Euleptes; species Euleptes europaea. Next base: position 85,365,978 of record NC_079315.1, on the reverse strand, counting down.
TGCATGTGCCTATTTTCATATTAATATAACTAGGAAAGTAAAAGTAAAATAGAAATGAACATTTTGTAGAAACTTAACCCAACCATCTTGTTCAGTTCGACAGTTCTGTTAAGGTAAAGGTCCCCTGTGCAAGTACCGGATCATTCCTGACCCATGGGGTGACGTCATATCCCAACGGTTACTAGGCAGACTCTGTTTTTACGGGGTGGTTTGCCAGTGCCTTCCCCAGTCATCTTCCCTTTACCCCCAGCAAGCTGGGTACTCATTAGAAACTTAACCCAACCATTTTGTTCAGTTCAACAGTTCTGTTATCTGTCTTTATAACACTGCATACATTACTCATGGTGACTCACTTTTATTGAAACACCTTCAACTGCACAAAAAGGCAGGATATAAATGTAATCCATCTCTACTTTTCAGCAATCCAAGGCAATAAAAAGTAAGCATCCAGTATAAAACCAGAAATTCTGTAATCAATTGTAATTAGAAATTGTAGGCCCCAACGTATGAAGAAAAGTATGGGTTGATGGTATGGACTTCACAGTATACTGAAAAGTTAGGGTATGTGCTAGGAAAGTCTCATTAGGGAAGCATTCCACATTAGCCATGGCCAAAGAGAAGGTTTTCTCTCCAGTAGCCAAATGTTTGAGGCAGAGGAGCCCAAAGCAGGCCATCTTAATGGATGAGCAGGATCATTTGTGACAACACAATCTTCAGATTCTATAATTCTCAATACAATATAAATGCCACTCCCCATGACCAATAAGCCTGTCAACATGCATCGTCAAAAATACCTGGCCAGTAGGTAGAGCCAGAATACAGTTTGCACAGTCAGGTAATGTAATTTGGATGAGTTGGGGGAAATGATGGGAGTTTGGTTTTTTTTTCCTTTTCAGGATGGAGCTTAGGTTGGGAGTGAGGGAAGGAAGGAAGCAGAAGTAGATTGGCCCATCAGAAAGGACTTTTAGTTTAATATTCATAACTCTATGGTTGAGAAGTATGCCTTGGACCATACAAATGAGCTATTTTCAGTGAAAAATATTATTTGGGCTTCAGATTTCCCCCCATTTATTGAAACTAAACAGACTACACAAGACTCTCCTGTTCTTGCACACAATCTCTTTATTTGCAAGCTTAGTTCCTACAAGCAGCAGATCAGGAGAAAACCTGTTTCTACACTATACAATTTCAGGTTGGAGGCTTGTGTGATTTTCCACCCCACCCCCCTCCAAGTATTAATGGTCAGGGGCAGAATTTTCTCAGAGCTGGTATTTTTTTAAATATGCAGACATCTTTGTTCATTCAGTCTTTTAAGCCACACATCCAGTCATTCCAGATAGTTCCTAGGTGGTTCATGGATCTAACAGTATCTGTGGATATGGGATTTTTGGACTCTATAAGAAAGTTAGGCATCTTTAATACACAATCAATTGCAATTTCATCTATAGACAAATTAAACTGAAAGAAGAAAAATATAGAAGGAAAAAAGCACTTCTAAAACAACTTAATCTTGTGATTACAGTAGAAGTTTTTCTATTAAAAATGAGACTCTCGGGGACAAAAATTATATATATATCATAGGTATAAAACAGTAGGGAATATGAGAATGGAAATGACTAAGTCATAATCCACATGCAATTTAGCGGAAAGCTATTTTCTCTGTATTGTAAACAATCATATAGACCATGATTTATCTCAGCTCTCACAGCTGCTTACCTGGACTAGACCCAATATTTAATGAAGAGACTGCCCTGAGCTATTAGTATTTTTCTTGGTACCTAATACATATAAAGGGTTCATCTCTTAGGCTCTAGGGAACCATAAATTATAGTCATGCATCACTGCGTGAGGATTAAAATATCAACTGTGTTTGTACTAAACTTCTGCAAATATCTCCAACCAAAATTCAGCAATAAAGAAATCCACTTAAAACCATGTAGGCTTCTTTCCCATCTGCTTATTTTCCAGAAGAAGAAGAAGAACAACAAGAAGAAGAAGAACAAGAACAAGAAGAAGAGTTGGTTTTTATACCAACTTTCTCTACCACTTAGGAGAGACTCAAACCGGCTTACAATCACCTTCCCTTCCCCTCCCCACAACAGACACTCTGTGAGGTAAGTGGGGCGGAAAGAGCTCTAACAGAGCTGTAACCTGCCCAAGGTCACCCAGCTGGCTTAATGTGTAGGTGTAGGGAAACAATTCCAGTTCACCAGATTAGCCTCCGCCACTCATGTGGAGAAGTGGGGAATCAAACCCTGTTCTCCAGATCAGAGTCAACCACTCCAAACCACTGCTCTTAACTACTACACCACACTGGCTCTCAGTAGGCATCAGTAAGGAAGGAAAGTAAAGATGCTTAAACAGTAAAGATGCTTCAACAGGCATCAGTAGGGATGGAAGATGCTTAAGCATTCCTTTCTCCTCAACGACGAACCAGGCAGACTATCTGTAGTCCAGGCTCGGATTCTTCCTCAGGAGCCTTGCAAGCAGCAAACTGGATAGCTTTAAATCAAATACGTCTTCCAAACTGCTTTGTAGACATATAGAAGCAGGCCAGCCTGCTGTCGAAGACCCCAACAGTTCAAACAAAAAGGACTTACAGCACCTCCAGAAAGTGCTCGAGAATAGCTTGGAACATTTTCAGATAAAGGCAGTTCTGTATCTGCCTTTCTTCGTGCTTTTTCAAGCATGGTGCATGGAGAGCACTGTAACAGGATATATGCCGTGGATATAATGGTCACGAGGGGATAGCAAAAGGTATTTGGGATGCAAGGATTTTGTAGGTCAAAATCTGCATTTGAACTCAGAGTGGAAAACTGTTTTAGCAAGCCAGGGCGGACCCAGAAGCTGTCATAACATTCTCCTGATGGATGGCTCACCTCTGTTAACATGAGAACATCTGTATTCAACACCAGCAATTGCCTTTGAATACCGCTGTTACAAAAAAGAATTAAAAACCTCATTGCACACTTGGGGAGGGGCTGTGGCTTAATGGTAGAGCATCGGTTTGGCATGCAGATTCGATCCCCCACATCTCAATTACAAGGACCAGGTAGGAGGTGACATGAAAGACCTCTACCTGAGACCCTGGAGAGCTGCTGCCAGTCTGAGTAGACAACACTGAACTTGATGGACCAAGGGTCTGATTCAGTATAAAGCAGCTTCATGTACCCTTAATCTTCAAAGCCATGAGGGAGCTTTGATAATCAATGCAAACTTTAAACAGGCAGCCAGACGACAAAGAACTCAAAATCCAGAAGGTAAAAATAACTTCTCTTAACAATGGAATGTATATTTTTCTTGAATGACACACTGCTTCTCTTAAATCATGCTGATTTAAACCACTCAGGAAGTTACATGTACACTTTACAAATAGTGACCCTAGAATAATTGATAAGAAGATTTGCAATTTGAAAAGCAAACCAAGTTAGCTTGGTCAGAGTCTATTTCATGATTTACAAGTGCTGCCATGAAGCGCTGCCATAAACTAAGAAATCAAAGGAAAATTAAAGCAAGGAAGGTAAAGTGTTGGTTCTCTTGAAAGCTGACAGCCACAGCCCTAGTGAAATCATCACAGCAGACAATACTTTCATAAATTATATTCATTTTATGCATATGTAATAGCTGATGCCCCAGTTACATAATATGAATCTATGGCTGTGCAGGCTGGCTGGATTGGAATAGAAACATCTTCTGCACACCGTTCTTAGGTCAGAGGTGTCATATCATATTACATCAGCCCCAAGGACAGCTCCAGGAGGCATTCTGACACACTTTTGGCTCAAAACTTGTATACCTAACAACTGTTTCCTCTCTTGAAGTATGTAATACGACTTTTTTCTCCCTCATGAGTCTGGCGTAAGCACCAGAGCACCATCTTGATTCCAGTTCTCTTTGGGGAAAGTGTAACTCACTGAACATATAATGACAGGAAACAAGCTATATGGTTCTCTGGGGCAAAAGAACACATTGTGATAGTGATTTATGGGTTATCCTTGATGTGTCACTTAATTTTTTTTATTTGCCTTGCCTTAATAATACCTTTTAGTATTAATATTTTATAGTTACAATGCTATACTAACGGTGCAATTGTGACAGGCCTTTTCTGGCTACTGGGGGGATGCACACAGCCTCCTATTATTTTGGGGGTCCAGGTTTGTTTTAAACTGTAACCCTTCCCCTCAGTTACCAGGTGTTCTAAAGGTAGCAAGCGATGCAAAAAGCTTATTGGTAAAGTACTAAATGAAAGTACAGGTGATGCAAATCCATCATACAGTGTTCCAACTATCACCTTCTTCCCTCCTGGTCAAGTGTTTGAAAACTTCAAAATTGTTTGACAAATGTTTGAAAACTTCAATTGGTGCAGGCTGTTGCAACCAGGATGCTGACTGAAGTGGGTCGTAGGGACCACACCACACCAGTCTTGGCCCAACTACACAGGCTCCCTATCTGTTTCCAGGCATAATTCAGGTACGTGTTGACTTTTAATGTGCTATATGGCTTGGGACCAACATATCTGAAGGACTGCCTAATTCCTTATGAACCTACCTGACTGCTATGGTCAACTTTATGAATTATCACTTGCTGATGCAAAAATCTTGTCTTTCAACTCTTAACATCTCTTTAACTCTGGCACCCATCTGCTATCTCTGTAATATAAGAAGTTCAAAAACAATAATCCAGAAACGTGTGTGTGTGTGTGTGTGTGTGTGTGTGTGTGTGTGTGTGAGAGAGAGAGAGAGAGAGAGAGAGAGAGAGAGAGAGACTAGAATATGGGAAAGGATGTTCTAAAGAACAAATGAATGAATTAATGAGAAAATAAGCTGTTGCTTGATTTGAAATCCATTTTAAACTATTTTCTGCTGTGAAACACAGCAGAAAACTCCACTTACCTCTCAGCAAAAGTACATAATGGTGAAAAGTCTGAATTCCTACATGTACTTAACTAGGAGTAAGACTTAACAGAAATCAGTGGGAGTAGACTAGACATACATGTATATTTTACTGACTCTAGTGGGTATCAATCCTATGGATCAGACTGCTGGTCCATACCAAAGGCTATTCTAGAAGTGACAGCAGCAGTTTCCTGTGAGAGAATAAAAGTACTTGGGGACAAGAATTGTAAGGAAGTAAGTCATTGCAAAGTTGTACATTTATGATCCCACCATGACCCTGCTTTTAAATTTGGACTCCACCCTCACTCTCTGTGACTGGGGCCGTTCTGTGTTCACAAACATATGTAACATTCAGTCATCTCTTTACTCTGAAGCACTAATATTGTAGGTTCCCACCTTAAAAGCACACTACTAAACATGTTTAAGAAGTAAGCACCATTGTGTTAAAAAGGGTTATACTTCCAAATAAACATGGAAATCATTGCAGCCTTATGATAGGTTTCGCTGCCTGGAACCATCATTAGCACCAGAGGAAGTAGGACAGAAGTATTTCAATACATTTTAAAAAGTTAAGAGTCATCATGGAGTGACTATTTCTATTAATTTCCACATAATTACAGAGCCATCTGACAGTATCTCCATGATGTATCAAAGATAATAAACTGATTGAAGCTGGTTGTGTGCATCAGCCCTCATGAACTGTGAAATCGCTGGCTCTTATCTTTGAACAAGTTGTGTTAGGATAGGGATACGAGATTCCTGGTACGTTCTGTGACACTAAATTCTGAATAAACCTTATGCTGCTGGCAGAAGACTACTTTGCTAACTGCAGTGATAAATAGTGATTAGTAGTGAATTATAGTCTTGACAAATATGGTTCATACATTATAGAGAATCAAAACATGGAATTCAATTCTGAGATTCAAAGTCCAATAACAGAGCATATACAATGACTTTCCTTTTTATGTGACTGTATTTAAACCTTTGATTGTATTGCATAGTTATTAGGGGGCTACAGTTTTGATGAAGAGAAGGAAAAAGCATGTGTTCAGACCAGCAGTAACATAAAAAAGGTATCATGGATGAATTCTTAGTTTGGCACATTTAAATCAATATATTCAACTGCCATCAACATGAAAAACCATCTGCAGAGGCAGACACAGATGGACGCATACCACTACAGATTCCAATACTGTACATAGATATGCTTTGGCAAGGACAAAGATCTGGAACACAAACAAAAACATTTGGCTACATGAGCTGATTGCAAGAAGCAAAATGGATTATGATCATAGTGGTTTGGCAAGGCTGGTATAACAGAAGATTATGCTGATTCTGGAACCGAAAAAAAGATTAGGCAAAACTTTGATTTCCCTGTATAAAGTGGAAAGAACTATAGACTGGATCCTATGGATCTGTTCTGGTAGGGTGTCACTTTCTCACAAAAATTGACCCAAAGTAGCTTACAACAGAGTTTAAGTAATTAAACACAACACTGACAACATAAAACACTGCCCAGAACACAGTAACAAACTATCCCTGTCACCTCCAACCACTTTCTAAAGCCCTGCAGCACAAATCAGCGTTGCTAAGTCCCCTGAAGAGCAGAAGGTGAAGTGCCTTCCTGACCTTTTGAAGGAGACCTTTCCGCACAATGGAGCCACTACAGTAAAAGCCTGAGATCAGACAGATGCAGTATTAACATATCCACAAGAGGTGACAGTAAATAGGAGCTGTTGAGAGCTACCACACAGGTTCATAAAGGAATAGGCTGCCCTTTGACTATGTGCGTCCCAGATCATGAAGGGTTTTAAAGTTAAAACTAGCCTGGATTCCCCTAGAAACAAATAGGCAACTCATTTAAAGATATTAAAATAGGAGTAATATGAAAGACTAAGAACTGAGAAACTGCATTTTTTGACCAACTGACATTTCAGAGTTGTTTTAATGGAACCTCAAATTTGGTACGCTATAGAAGTCTTATCTTAAGGTTACACTGGCATGGATCAGCATGGCTAGTGCTAGAATTCTATAATGGTGGAAGACTCTTTGCGAAGAAGTTCTGCTGTTAGCAGAATGGATTTTTTTGGATCAAGATGAATGGAACTGAAAGCTAGTGTGCAGCTGTGGAAATGGAAAACTAGCATTCAAATCCCCACTGTGCTATGAAGCTCACTAGTTGCTTCTGCCCTGTTTCACAGGGTTCTTTTTTTCTTTTCTTTTTTGCAGTCAAATCATAGCTGACTTATGGTAACTCCATAGGGATTTCAAGGCAAGAGATGTTCACAGGTGGTTTGCCATTGGCTGCTTTCATGTCATGATTCCTTGCAGGTCTCCCATCCAAATACTAGCCAGGGCAAACCCTGCTTAGCTTTTGAGATGTGAAAAGAACAGGTTAGCCTGGGACATACTATGAAAACGTCATAGTATTTACAATTGCATCCAATTTTAGATTCTCAGTTTCATGTTTGCTGTCATTAAAATAGCTAGACTAGCAGACATTCTCTTTTGTTGTTTATATTCACCTATTGAAAGGATCTCCACTTTCAAAAGGAGAGTATCTGGAGAGTCACGACTCATTTATGGGATCTTTCCAGTTGTGTCACTGTCATACTGCTCACCCGGTAGGCAATAATTACCTTAGATCTGTGCAAGCCCAATCACTCATTCAACACAACATAGATCAATACAATAAGATAACAGAAAAAATTAGACAGGCTACACATTTATGGGTTCAATGTCAACATCCATGACAAACTAGTATAAAAACTGTGATATGTAATACGTTTATACCTTAAAACGGGTTAAGTGTAGTACAGAACTGACCTTCTCTTCTCCATGATAATCCATAGATGGAGCATAAGACTGAAATTCTAAGAACATTTCCCTGGTCATAAGACCCATTGAATAAAATGGAGTTTTCTTTTGAGTAGACCTGCTTAGGAGTTCTCCTATGGGAGCACTGCTCATCTTGTACCTGCACCCAACAAACTGCTTGTGGATCAAAATTATGGGCATGCACATAGTGCTGTGAGGGAAAGGGAAGCAACCAACAGTGTAACTCAAAACAGTTTCATCACTGTAAGTCCACTGCAGTCAGTAGGCTTAGAACAGTATAATTGTTTAGGACTACACTGTGAGGCACTTACTCTCACCAGGCCACCACTGCTCCATATTTAATTCTGGGCTGGTTTCAAGTTTTGGAGCCCTCAACAAGATGATGTTCAATTAGTCTCATTCAAGGCATGGTCGTAATGAGGAGAGGGTAGGAAGAGAGGGTGCACTTACTAGGAAGAAGGAGTGCAGAACCATAGGCTGTTTGATCAAATCCAGCAGTGGTGTCATGATTTGCCATCCAGATATATCTTTCCAGCAGAACGCTGTGTACCACCCAGATGGAGTGCATCTGTCCAGCTGGGAACAGGACCTTGTGCCTCCATGGGATTTGAGTGTCCCTCTTTGTTGGTTGTTCCAGCGGGAGCTTTTGGTGGGAGCAGGGTGGCAGCAGTTTGTGGCATCCAGTCGGATCCAATTCCGGGAAGATGTGGCTGGGTACCTGTCTTCCCCCTTTGATGGGGACCCCCATAATGGGTCATGGGGTACAGCTTACCAGGAATGCCCACCTCGGGGGCTGTCACGTAGCTCCATTCCCAGGTAGCGGAGGAACCACTCAGATATTTATGTCCTAGTCGTGGTACCACTGTTTCACCACTCTGGTTTCTGCCCCAACACTCAGGTTTAGGATGGTTTTCATTGGGTGACAGGGTGGTCACTCGATGCTCAGATCTGCCTCTCATGCTTTGCCAAAATGCTCCTTGTCTGTTGTAACCAATAAAGCTGTGACCATGTTATAACCCAATCTTACTGAGTTGTGTCATTATTGGTTTTACCATTTTGGGAAGAAACAGCTCTTGCACCTGGGTCTGCAAGTGGTATGCACATATGGTGGCACATGCTACTTGATTCACATGATACAGAGATCACATGCTTCCAATTGGTGCGAATGCAACATCTGCAAAGGGCTCATATCTTAACAATTTCCAATTTTTTTTAGGATTCATGAGGATTTACATTTTGAAGAAGGGATGCCAGACAAAACATTACAATGGACAAAATCTGCACGTATATAGCTATGGTTTTCATTGAAAGCCCTTCAGCTTGGAGGGCTTTAAGAGGGGAGTGGACATATTCATGGAGGAGAGGGGTATTTATGGCTATTAGTTAGAATGGATACTAGTCATGCCTCTCTAGTATCAGAGGAGCATGCCTATTATTTTGGGTGCGGTGGAACACAGGCAGGATGGTGCTGCTGCACTCATCTTGTTTGTGGCATCCTAGAGGCACCTGGTTGGCCACTGTGTGAACAGACTGCTGGACTTGATGGGCCTTGGTCTGATCCAGCAGGGCCTTTCTTATGTTCTTATTGAAAATTCACATAAATTTTCCATATATTCTTTTTCACATGAACTCAAAGAGCACTTTTAACTTTGAGGCTGCTTTCTTTTGGTCTAATTTAGTATCTTCTAGTCTTCAGAGCTGCTGAACCTATTTTTTTTTAAAACAGTCTAGTAGTTCTGAGATCAGAGTTGGATGGAGAACTTGGGTACATCCCAGGAAGGCTGAGCAAAAGTTAGCAAATAGGCTTTATTGCTGCTCAGTGAGAAAGGTGGATATAAACAAATGACACAAATAAATAAAACAAATAAATATTGCACGGTAGAGTCAATACAAGGTGGACAATTCAAAAAGCAAAGAGACAGGCAACCAAGTAGGGAAGTAGATATGGAAGATGGAAAGTATTAGGCACAACAGGGACCTAGAGAAAGATAGCACAGTGAAGGACAGAATCATATTGTTGCCCATGTGAAGACCTGGACAAAGAACTGGCCAAGATGAAGCCAATGAGATGCTTGAGAAGACAACACTGCCTCTACTCTTCAGTGACACCCTGAGTGACACACAGTGTGAGACATGAAATCAAATCCTGATTCTGACAACCACCTAAATCTCTGTTTGATGTTGCAGGATCCAAATAAATTTCTGTTCATGGCATTAGCAAAAGAACCAGCAGTGTTAGAGAGCTATGCTGAATTCTGTTGATAACACATGTTATGCCTTTCTTAATTCCAAGAATGACAAGAGCTACCTGATTCCATACAACACCAGGTTTCTCTCAAGCTCCATTTAGGTTATTTACATAACATGAAAGCCTTCAAGGACTTATTGTTTATCTTGGATACTAACCTTCCTGTTAAAAACGTCTAAATTAGTTTAACATGGTAAGTTAATAGCACTTTGTGAGCTGTAAAATCCCAGCAAACAGCTACTACCAACCTTTTCAGGCTATGTAGCATTAAATTTAAAGCTGTAAAATAATTAATATACAAATAACAGGAACGCAAGGCAGCCATTTATATCCTTTGCACATGCTGATTAACATAATACACTGTTCTGCTCAAAACAACAAATTTTACAAGTAGCATTTGGGCAATCTTTTATTAGCTTGTCTTCTGATGTTTGCCTTATTTAGTCTGTTGCACAATATGGAGCCAGACACATAAAAAAAAGGCATAACACCAAATTATCCAACAAATACTCACCTTAAGGCTGAGCTTCAATTTTTTAAAGAAATCACATTGCTTTGATGGCCAAAGTGCACTGCTTAGAAATCTTTCTGGGAAATTGGAATACAGATTGAATTTGAATAATTAATTTTAATGTTTTTCGTAATGTCCTGCAGCATTAAAATTTAATTTGCTTATATACTTTAATGGAGGGGAAAGAAGATAGTTTCCAGAATAAAGATATGGTTTTAAAGAAAATGGTATAGAAAGATTCTTAAAGCAGTCTCTTCTTCCTGCCAGTATGGTGTAGTGGTTAACAGCAGCAGACTCTAATCTGGTGAATCGGGTTTGGTTCCCCACTCCTCCACATGAAGCCTGCTGGGTGACCTTAGGCTAGTCACAGTTCTCTTCGAACTCTCTCAGCCCCACTTACCTCACAAGCTGCCTGAGGTGGGGAGAGGAAGGGAAGATGATTGTAAGCCACTTTGAGACTGCTTAAAGGTAGAGAAACATGGGGTATAAAACCAACTCTTCTTCTTTTCCTTCTTCTCTCTTCCTTTGGCTCTTCATTCTTATTGCATTCATGTTATTGCCACCTTGCACAAATATCTTTCAAGGTGAAAGACTGGGTACAACCAAGAGAAATGTAGGTCTGTGTGCATTCCATTGGAATTAAAACGTTTTTGAATATTACTTATGATTAAATCAGGATTTGACGGCCAAGCATGCAGGTTAAACATAGAACGAGGACATTAGGACAGGTTGTAGGTCAACTCAGTAATGTCAGTGCAAGGATCCTTAAAGTTGGGGTCAATGCCAGCCTTCAGACTAGGAGTGGCACTTAATTGTTGACATTTGCTTAAAGATCAATAAGAGCAGTTGTACCTATTGTAGGTCATTCTACAGTATTTGATACCATTGGTTTTACAATTGCTGCAGTGCAGTCCTGAGCAGAGTTACTCGTTTCAAAGTCCACTGAACCCCTTGGGCTTAGAAATCTGTAATTCTGTTTAAAATTTCACTGTTGGAGAGATACCTGTGGGTCTTCTTGGACATTAATGGGATTTGTAGGTTATCCGGGCTGTGTAACCGTGGTCTTGGAATTTTCTTTCCTGACGTTTCGCCAGCAACTGTGGCAGGCATCTTCAGAGTAGTAACACTGAAGGACAGTGTCTCTCAGTGTCAAGGGTGTAGGAAGAGTAATATATAGTCAGAAAGGGGTTGGGTTTGAGCTGAGTATTGTCCTGCAAAAGTATTGTCCTGTAAGTATCAAGATAATGTGCTAATGAGGGTATGGTATGTTAATATGGAACCATTGTATCCTGAAGTGATCTGTTAATGTGTGTAATCCAAAACTAATCTGTATGGCTATTGTTGAATGTTGTCTTTGTCTGGAGGTTTTTCAGGGCAGGAAGCCAAGCCTTATTCATTCTTAAACTCTCCTCTTTTCTGTTAAAGTTGTGCTGATGTTTATGAATTTCAATGGCTTCTCTGTGCAATCTGACAAAATAGTTGGTAGAATTGTCCAGTCTTTCAGTGTCTTGGAATAAGACCCTGTGTCCTGTTTGTGTCAGTCCATGTTCAGCCACTGCTGATTTCTCAGGTTGGCCAAGTCTGCAGTATCTTTCATGTTCTTTTATCCTTGTTTGTATGCTGCGTTTTGTGGTCCCGATGTAAACTTCTCCACAGCTGCAAGGTATACGATATACTCCTGCAGAGGTGAGGGGGTCTCTTTTGTCTTTTGCTGATCGTAGCATTTGTTGTATTTTCTTGGTGGGTTGAAACACTGTTTGTAGGTTATGTTTTTTCAAAAGTTTCTCCATCCTATCAGTGACTCCTTTAATAAATGGCAAGAATACCTTTCCTATGGGAGACTGTTTTTCTTGAGTTTTCTGATTTTTGTTTGGTTCAATGGCCCTTCTGATTTCATTCTTGGAGTAGCCGTTTGCTAGCAGTGTGTGATTTAGATGGTTAGTTTCTTCCTTGAGAAACTGTGGTTCACAGATCCGTCTTGCACGGTCCATTAATGTTTTGATTATTCCTCTTTTCTGTCGGGGGTGGTGGTTGGAGTTTTTGTGTAAGTAGCGTTCTGTGTGAGTTGGTTTCCGGTAGACCTTGTGACCTAACTGAAGGTTTGATTTACGGATGACAAGGGTATCAAGAAATGGGAGTTTACCTTCAATTTCCTTTTCCATGGTAAACTGAATGTTTGGATGGATATTATTAAGATGGTTTAGAAAGTCCATTAATTTTTCTTCACCATGGCTCCAAATGGTAAATGTATCATCTACGAACCTGAACCAGACTGTAGGTTTGTAAGGTGCTGATTCTAATGCTGTCTTTTCAAAATATTCCATGTAAAAGTTTGCTATTACTGGACTGAGTGGACTTCCCATAGCTACTCCATCAATCTGTTCATAAAATTCTTGATCCCATAGGAAATAACTTGTTGTCAAACAATGGTGAAATAAGGCTGTTATATCTTCTGGAAAAATCTGGTTAATCAATGAGATTACCATTACTGGTTAATCAATGAGATTACCAAGGTTCCAGTTAAAGACACAATCTCATTGATTAACCAGATTTTTCCAGAAGATATAACAGCCTTATTTCACCATTGTTTGACAACAAGTTATTTCCTATGGGATCAAGAATTTTATGAACAGATTGATGGAGTAGCTATGGGAAGTCCACTCAGTTCAGTAATAGCAAACTTTTACATGGAATATTTTGAAAAGACAGCATTAGAATCAGCACCTTGTTTAAACCCACCAAGAAAATACAACAAATGCTACGATCAGCAAAAGACAAAAGAGACCCCCTCACCTCTGCAGGAGTATATCGTATACCTTGCAGCTGTGGAGAAGTTTACATCGGGACCACAAAACGCAGCATACAAACAAGGATAAAAGAACATGAAAGATACTGCAGACTTGGCCAACCTGAGAAATCAGCAGTGGCTGAACATGGACTGACACAAACAGGACACAGGGTCTTATTCCAAGACACTGAAAGACTGGACAATTCTACCAACTATTTTGTCAGATTGCACAGAGAAGCCATTGAAATTCATAAACATCAGCACAACTTTAACAGAAAAGAGGAGAGTTTAAGAATGAATAAGGCTTGGCTTCCTGCCCTGAAAAACCTCCAGACAAAGACAACATTCAACAATAGCCATACAGATTAGCTTTGGATTACACACATTAACAGATCACTTCAGGATACAATGGTTCCATATTAACATACCATACCCTCATTAGCACATTATCTTGATACTTACAGGACAATACTTTTGCAGGACAATACTCAGCTCAAACCCAACCCCTTTCTGACTATATATTACTCTTCCTACACCCTTGACACTGAGAGACACTGTCCTTCAGTGTTACTACTCTGAAGATGCCTGCCACAGTTGCTGGCGAAACGTCAGGAAAGAAAATTCCAAGACCACGGTTACACAGCCCGGATAACCTACAAGAACCAATGAACTCTGACCGTGAAAGCCTTCGACAATATTAATGGGATTGATTTCAAAAGCTTCATTCTTTCCTAGCAAGTTAGAGTGGTTCCTTATTCGAACAGACTTCCTCGAGAGGTGGTAAGTGCTCCTTCCCTGGAGGTTTTTAAGCAGAGGCTAGATGGCCATCTGTCCGCAATATTGATTGTATGACCTTAGGCAGATCATGAGAGGGAGGGCATCTTGGCCATGGAGTAGGGGTCACTGGGGGTGTGTGGGGGGAGGTAGTTGTGAATTTCCTGCATTGTGCAGGGGTTTGGACTAGATGACCCTTGTGGTCCCTTCCAACTCTATGATTCTAAGTAAGCTCCAGATCATAATGATGGGCAATTGCTCAATTTCTGTTGAGGGCCTTTGCTCACAAAGATATAACCTGTTTCATTTTCTCTTCGACATGTGTATGACATACAATCCCGTGCTTCACATTACATTTCTACAAACTTGTGTGTACATGGCTTACAACTGCAAATTCTGATCCAATGGTACACTGAATGGGGTTTCATTTTAAAACAAAACCTTTCCTACTATTTCTCCTGGACGTTCAGAATGGGTCAAGATGTAAATTTAAATCAATCTGTCTATCCATCAAATAATATCAATATTCTGTGGTGGAACTGCAAAAATGATACTCCTGTAAATACTTGTGGCATCTCATGGTGTTCTGCAGACAGAGCAGCTTCCAAGGAACTGCACCTTATCTCTGTTATCTGGACACCGAACTTCCACTGAAACTGATGCAGAATATTTTTTTGAGCCTCAGATCTGCTGATTTAAGTCATACAATGCTATTACCTGAGTCTGATTCCACAGTCACAGCAAACTGTGGGCATCTGGGGTTCGGGTGGAATACAACCTTACATTTTTTTGGTGCCATCCAGTCACAGCTGACTTATACCAACCCCTAGTGGGGTTTTCAAAGCAACAGATGTTTAGAGGTGGTTTGTCTTTTTAAAAAAAAAATTTTTTTATTGGTTTTTATAATATAAATTTTCCATGTTAACAAACAACAATATACGTAGTATTAAAAACTAAATCATAGATAATGTTGTTATAATTGTTTAAGTGCTAAATAAAAATAAAAAATAAAGGAAAATTTATTGACTTCCCCATCACCTCCGTCCGCCTCTTAATAAAGTATTCTATCCCATCGTGATATGGTCTGATCTTAATTATTCTTATATCTCAATTAGATTTCAGTCACATTATACTATCAATATAATTGATTACGTTTCTTTATGTTGACAATGTCATCTAGATCAGATTAAAAGGTACTTTTCCATTTTCCCCAGTCCTAGTTCATATTCACAATATTTCATCCAAGCCTCCCATTCCTCCATAAATTGAACATTGTCTTTTTGATTTGAAATAGCTGTAAGTTTTGCCATTTCCACCAGTTCAAACATTTTCATAGTCCAGTCTTTTTTCCCAGGAGTGTCTGCCCCTTTCCATTTTGCTGCATAAAGCAGTCTTGCAGCTGTAGTCGCGTAAATCAAAAAAATCCTGTGTTTCAACAAATCATCAGGTATCATACTTAATAGCATCATTTCTGGTGTTTTGGGTATATTTTTTTGTACTATTAGTCTTAATTCATTATAAATCATATCCCAAAAGTCCTTAGCTTTGTCACGTCCACCACATATGATAAAAAGAACCAACTTCTTTATTACATTTCCAGCATTTAGGGGATGTCACTTTGTAGATCTTTGCAATCTTCTTAGGCGTTAAATGCCATCTATACATCATTTTATAGATATTTTCTCGAATTGACTGCGCATTTATTCCTTTCAGATCTTTCGCCCATAGTCTTTAGAGGTGGTTTGTCATTGCCTGCCTTCACATCACAACCTTGGTGTTCCTTGGAGATATCCCAACCAAATACTTGCCAGGGTCGACCCTGCTTAGCTTCTGAGATCTGATGAGATCAGGCTAGCCTGGGGCTATCCAGGCCAGGACTAGGTCCGAGAGCCAGTGTAGTGTAGTGGTTAAGGTGTTGGACTAGGACCTGGAAACCCAGGTTCAGATCTCCACTTGCACTATGGGTGATTTTGGGCCAATCACACACTCTCAGCCCTTACCCTGGCTAGTATTTGGATGGGAGACCTCCAAGGAATACCAGGATCATGTCTCTTGCCTTGAAAATCCTACATAAGTCAGCTGTGGCTTGATGGCAAAACAACAACCTTAAATACATGGAAATTAACATTTGATGCCTATGTTATTCTTATGAAATTAATCAATCTATATGGGTTTAATAGTCCAATCCTATCTTTAAATCTTATACTTCAAGCACTGGGGAGAAAGTCTTTAAAAAGGGGGTCTTGTTTTCCACCAGATGTTTTTAGAAAGCAACATACTGACAGTAAAAATGATAAACAGCTGTTTTAAAGCCATTCAGGGATCTCAAAAGAGGGGACCATCACCAAGAATCAAAATATGAACAGAAAGCAGGCTGTATTGTCGAAAGATAGTGATTTAGGTACCCTCTGCTTCCTTATATCAGTACACAAAAAGTAACACGGTATATGCATACTTACAAGACAATCTGCTCTTTCAAACCGCACAGAAAATACTGCTCACACGTGGATAATGAAAATCATTTGTATATGTGGAAAGTGAAATAGGGGCCTGGGTCACTGCTGAGAAAAGTGATGAGACAGGGTAGTTTGGAGGTCAGAATTAAGCAACACTTCTGCTGCCTACCAGGGGCTGTGTTTCTTTGACAGCTGGCTAAAGTGAACAGAGTTGTATCTTTCTTCTGCACCATCTTTCCTAACATTCTTGTGCCACTTTGGGTATTTCAAACAATCAGGATCTCCAGCCTTCTAAATCAAGGACCCATGGTTAAAATGGAACATAGGATGGACACAGTCAGGTAGACAACTTACTGCCTCCACATGACAGGTGATAGGGTTGCCAACTCTGGGTTGGGAAATACCTGGAGATTTTGGGGGTGGAGCCTGAGGAGGGAGGGTTTTGGGGAGGGAAGGGACTTGTACAATGCCATAGAGTCTACCTTCAAAAGCAGGCATTTTTTCCAGGTGAACTGATCTCTGTCACCAGAAATACTCTTAGGGGACCAGATATAATCCCAGGAGATCTCCAGCTACCACCTGGAGGTTGGTAACCCTACAAAGAGGAACTGGTCATTAAGGAATTCAACTCTAAAGCATCAGGCATATGCTTCCTCTAGCAGGATTGTTTGTACCTGGCTAACTTCTTCCTTTCTCTTTGTTGTGAATTGCTTCTTTAAGAGGCTAACCCAGCAGGCCTCAGTGCAAGCAGGGGAGAAGGAGGGACACACTTTCATTTCCCTGCTAGTAAGCTGCAGGAGTGCTGGACCTACCTACACGTAGTGTGTTGCATGGGGGGGGGGCAAAGTGAAACCCAGTCGAGTTGGAGAGGGGATTGGCAAAAACAGTTTGTACTGGAGAACCAAACAAACAACAACAGCGAAGTGCTATATACAGAAGTGACAATTCACATCAGTGAAGTGCTATGTACATAAATTGCCATAAGCATATACAGCAATCTAGGCATATATCTTTCGTATCCTAAATGCAGGTAGATGTTCAATGGATGTTCATATTACTGATGAACAAGGTGGAATGCTGGGATACGATCGTTTCGGAGTCTTCTTCAGTCCCACATATTTCACCATAAATGTATGTATTCACTTCAGTGAAAATTAACAAGTTCCTCATATGGATACATCGTCTTGCTGTATTCAAGTTTTATAAAAATCTGTAGTACACTAGTCTCAAGAATTTTAAAGCAGACCAGATGAACAGCTTCTTACAAAAGGCAGGTAGGTGATGTGAAAGACCCCTTCCTGAGACCCTGGAGAGCTGCTGCCAGTCTGAGTAGACAATACTGACTTTGATGGACCAAGGGTCTGATTCAGTATAAGGCAGTTTCATTTGTTCATGTGTTCATGACCCAAACATGCCTTGCAGCCAAAACATGGTTATTTACCAGTAAATGTAAATGTAGATCTCAGATATTACTTCTAATCTCACACAGAAAGTTTCAAAACTAATATCTGAAAATAGTGTAATACAGTCATTCATTCATCAGATAAAGACTGGATTTTTATGCAAATCATGGGCACTGCATAAAAATAAATATAAATATTTCATGACTTTCCCCTGCTTATGCAGTACTTAAGTTGTTTTACTTGCTTACCCTAGAACTATAGAGAATATTGCTGGAAGCAGCACAGTTAAGATAAACAGGCCCAAGCTGCAAAAAAAACGTGAATGCTGCCATCACCTCTCAAGGCAAGGCGTCCCTGCATTAAGGGGGGGGGCAGGGAAGCCTCTCATCTGTTCTCTTGGGGTGCAACCACAGCACCACAGACACCACTAGCGTGGGGCTACTATATGGAGGAGGGTGGAAGACAGCATCGTCAATGCCATATTTGCCTAATGAGACTTCTTTTTTATATTTTTTTAATTTTTCAAAATATTATACTGTAGGGAAATACTTTTCAACAACATATACATTTTGTGAATAGATAGCATAAGGAGAGGTTTAACAATATTGTCGAAAAGCTCTTTCATCGTTAATAAAATATAATGTAATAAAAAGACTTCCCCTTCATCTTCCTCCGTCTTGTTATAAATTTGTACACTCTTTTGTATTTAAAATTCTAATCCTACTAGGATATTCCAAACTGTAATTTCAATTCTGTTTTCTATCCCTATAATAGATATAACAGTTACATATTATCTTTTAACTTAAAATAATAGTGAAAAGGTTATTTTCAAAGATTATCATTAAAGTAAAAGGATCAGATCAATAATAACTAAAATTTGCTGGTTATTATTAAATTCCATAATAAGCTCTCCGAGTCTCTCTTTCACCCATAGGTTGTATGATGTCTTTTGGATTTGTTCTTGCCATGAATTTTAGTTTTTCCACCACTTCTAGAGTTTCTTATATCTGTTCCTTTTTGTCCAAGTTTCAAAGATGGAGCTTCTTTCCCTTCTTCTTGTTCTTGCTTCTGCTCTGGAATAGGATTGATTAAATCTTGTTCATAACATTTCAAAAAAAAATTCAATGTCTTCCAGTGAAATGATGGTAATTCTGACCCCTTTTTAGGTAAGAATAAGTCCCTGTGGAAATATCCAGGAGAATCTTATTCCATTCCTCTTCAGTATCACAGTGAACTCTTTATACATGTTTCTCTTCATCATCAAATGTTGAGAGATATCCTTGAGTATTATCAATGGATTTCCCTTCGCTGACAAAGGATTGTTGTAAAGGATTTGCATGATCATGTCTTTCATCCTATTGTCATAGAACGAGATTTTAACATCTCTGGTCTTGGATTTTTCCAGTCTGGATGGTAAAGGGATTCTGTATATTCTATTTATTGCATAATTCAAATCTTGTTCACTTATCTGAGTTAGATCAGCCAATGATTTTATAATTGATTCTCTGGTGTTGCCTAGTTCTTCCGGCAAATTGCGAAGACGAATGTTAGATTCTCTTACTTTCATCTCCATCATAGCAAGTTGGTCTTTAATAATCTCTTCTTGGGAATGCATAGCTTTAATTTGTTGATCTTGAGTTTCCAGTTTTTTCTTTATTTCTTCTGTTCTTCAGCTGTCTTTTTTATTGATAAATCCATTTGTCCCATATCCATTTTCATTATAATCACTTGTGATTTTATGTTTTTCATGTCACTTGTCAGAATGTCTAGTTTTTGATTAATAGCTTGGTTAGAGTTGGTTAACATGCCAGTTAATTGAGTCAATTGGTGTGACATTTTTTCTTGTTGTTTACTTATCAGATCCTGTTGTTTTGCTAGCATTCCCTGTTTTTTTAATCTCATCCATATTTATTTCTAAAAAAGGTTCCAGAAATTTTGATATTACAAGAGAAGTGATGCTTCAAAATTCAATCTTTAACAAAATCAAAACTTATATCCTTAACGTTTGTCTTTTAAATGAAGTGGCAGGGCCTAGTTCTGTTTACTTTGTATATCCACCAACTTTAATCAGTTTAATTTTTTCCCGTAGTAATAAGAATGAGACTTAAAGTTTCAACAAACCATCAAGTTTTAGTGACGCTCTAGCTCGGCAGTGTAGTAGGAAGTAGACAGGATGTTGTTAGTTCGCAGACCTTCCGTCGTCTCCTTTCTATGATCCTGGGTTGTAGGAGTTATTTTGTAGTTGCACGAGGGAAACGCACTTCCAGTCCAACGAGTTAGTCTGCCCTCTCCAATCTCGGAGGTGCTGGATCTTAGTTATAGGGTACTTTGAAAAGCAGCGACTATATTTCCTTGCAGTCTTCCGGTGCTCCAAGGTAGATAATTCCAGTGAAAATGTGGCTGGAGGACCTTCTCAAGCCGGAAAGACCCAAAGGTATTTTTCTTGTTTACTCCCACCCCTTTCGATGTCTCGGGGTCTGATTGGTAGTTGTAATGTCTTTCAAAAGTCCCGTTTGTTGTGTCTAAGTACAGATCAAGTAGATAAGGCTCCTGCCAATTTATCTAGTATCTGTTTTAATTACAAAGTCACTTATTTTTTGGGCGGAGAAGCATGGATTGCATAGGTGATTTTCCTGGTCTTTCAAGACTTCAAATTCAAGGTAAAAACAAGAGAGTTCTTGTAACTTACTCAGGTTTCGGAAGATGAGGTTTCAATTCCAAAAATATTATTATTTAAGTGTTGATAGATAGAGGAGGCCGAAGCTTGCAGCCAAAGAGACGTTCATGGTGATGGAAATCCCATTAGTTGCTGGTGGGACAGCATCCACACCGAGAGGCTTAAAACTCTCTCAGAGAATATGGGAGTCAAACCGCTCTTCACGGCATGCAGGGGTGATCTTACATCCCAGTCCGCTATTTAGGACTCGGGTGGAGTGCTTTATTGCACCCCAGTTTGCACCCCACATGGTGCTTGGGCCAGCACTCTACCGGACGTCTGTTTGCCTAATGAGACTTCTCTGTGTGTGTGTGTGTGTGTGTGTGTGTGTGTCTCTGTGTGTAAAGTGCCGTCAAGTCGCAGGTGACTTATGGCAACCCCTTTATGGGGTTTTCAAGGCAAGAGACTAACAGAGGTGGTTTGCCGGTGCCTTCCTCTGTCTAGCAGCCCTGGATTTCCTTGGTGGTCTCCCATACAAATACTAACTAGGACTGACCCTGCTTAGCTTCTGAGATCTGACGAGATCAGGCTAGCCTGGGCCATCCAGGTCAGGGCAATGAGACTTCTACTGAACAACATAAGGAGTTCAGTCAGTTCCTCTACTCTGAAATGTCTGGGACAGAATCCATCACTGAAATCGGCATACAAACAGAATTCCTGATAAAGAGTTCCTGAAGAGAAGGGAAGACCCAAAGAACTGATTGACAAGATAATTTATCAGCATCAAAGAAATGATAGGCCAAGTTCAGGGGGGAAAATCTGTTTACTTATGACACTTAGGTGCCTTGTAATGAATATCAATCAAACCTACGAATCTAATATGGTATGAAACTCAAATGAAAGTTCCATATAACATGCATATTTATTTTCATTTTGTACTTTAATATGCTAAGATGTGGCTTTTGTGCTTTTTTAATTTAGTTATCAGACTAGAGCATCAATATAATTTATGATATTTCCTCTGCTTATTAGCTTCTGAAGAAGGCGCTGATGTAGTTGTCTCTTAATTAAGATTAATTGGAGAGGGATTTGTCACTACTTCCATCTTCCCAATACGTGTCACTCTCAATTTTATTGGTGATGCAAAACAAAAAGGATGAATGCCTTCTATTTATAATTTGCAAGTAAGGAAGAGAATCTGTCTACATCCACTTTATCGAAGCTCCGCCATGAGCCATTCTAGGATAAAGCAACATGAGTAATGAAAAAAAAAAAAAGAGGAGGAAGAAGAAGAACAACTTAAATCAGCCAGGGTCACATAATACCACTGCTTCATTGTGCTGGTTAGATTCATAATAGAATGGTAGTATGAATAAATTCATGAGCCCTTGCACATAAATTCCAAACCTGTCTCCAAGAAAAGTAGCTTACATGGTTCTTTTGCCCTTCTTTATGCTGTACAGTGGGAATGCAAAAGAATAATTTGGATCGTCCTCTATTAAATTTTTAAAGCAAATCCTTTACATGGCCAATATTATGTAAAATCCAGCTAGTCCTGCAACAGGCAACTTCATCCAGGTAATTGTTTTATCCATAGCTCTGGGGTTCATCTGCCTGCCCTCACCTAAATCTGTATCTCCTTATGTGACTTTTAGTTCATGCTGCTTCTAATGCAATTACTCGGAATCATCTGACCTCTTTCATGCTCCCATATCTAAAGCACCTCATCTTCGCCTGAATATTTGTTCCACGAGTTCTACGCTTTGGGTTACATCAGGAAAACTAGGTTATTCTTTAGGATATTTGAACTTTTCTTAATGAAATGAGACTATAATAAATGTGTGGCTGTTGCTGAAAATGGCAGTTTCATGTCTATTTCCCTGCCTCCAGAAAGTCTAACATAATCTATCCATGCTACTGATAATACAGAAATGTGCTGCCTCCTCTCCATCCTCCAGCTCCATATCAATGGCTAGAGGGGGTATGTACATGCATGTGTAAGAGAGAAATTAGATGTGGTAGATACTAGCAGAGGTGGATATAATTAGACTTGCAGCTTCAGTTTGTCTGGACTCTGTCACCATATTTTTTTTAAAAATTAAGAAAAATGGCAATATTGTAAAATGTGGATTGGATACAGCCAGCTTTTTTGCTCAGTCCAGTTCAATTATGCTTCTTACTACAACTCTTGTCTTACATGGCTTTTGTCCATCGAGGCCCCTTGATCTCCAGCACAACCTTTTTGTGGTCAAAGGCAACCTTACTCCTCCCTTCTTCACCGGTGGAAAGCTGGTTGAATCCAACCCTGTTCCTAAACACCAGGATCATCCAACCTTGTTAAAGAACACTATCACGAATTCATGTGATCATTTATATTACTTTTTGGGCAATGCTAAAGGGCTGAATTTGGAAATGAGTCCAGCATGTTTCTCCCCCTAATTCTTGATCTTATATAGGTTAGGCTGAAAACAGCTGCCTTAAGAAGTGTAAATGAAATTCACAGTGTGGATTTTTTACAGTTATTTCTATTCTGAATGGTTTTTTGTTTAGAGGGGGTGGAATGTGCATAATGAATACCTTTCAAACCCACTTAATGAAATGGAGAAATGCACAATCAAATGTTATATCAGAGAAAGTCAAACATTTACAATGAACACAAATTATATAAACATGCATAAAGTGAAATAATGGGAATAAATTAAGCACAAAAAATGGGTACTGCAGGAGGAAGTCTCCTACCAAGGAGTTCGCTGTCTTAGGCTGAAAATTTGAATACTAATTTTCCCACTGCAACAACCCATTCTTGCCTGATTTTGTCTGAACTTTGGGACAGGGGAGGTTTGAGCAGGCTTTCCATGATACTGCAGTTTATGTTAATTGCCTGAGAGTATGTGTGAATGTAGCATTGGTTTTCCAGAGGGGATTCTGGTTGGTCTCTCTAATAATTCTCAACATCTAAGAATACATGTGATATACTAGATTACCGAATGTTTGTGAACCTGGTTTTGGGTCTATAAAATCAACAGTTACGTTATTAAAATTTGGTCCAAGATTATGAAGTGTGTGCATATGTCCCTAACCACTGACTAAGCTCAGCCATGTGTCATAACTCAAGGATAAGGGGCATAACATCAAAAACACATATTGGCACTTCTCTTTGTAGAAATAAATTAACAAATATTATTTATTTGTTGTTTAAGAAAGCTCCATTGTAACAAATGGACTAAATATCATGCATCAATTATTTGCCCCTGATGAGTCCTCAGAGGGTTAGGCAACAGATATTTACTTCAGGAGGAGTAAAAGGGAGGATGGAGCACTTCAAATCCCAGAATGACCTCATACTCCATTGTCTTCTGACAAAGGACAGTTCCTCTCTCTTCTCTGGAATGAAAGACTACTTGGTATAGAAGTGTTTTTGGCATGTGTCCCTTGGAATGCTCCTGTGTTACTTTACGCACATGTGGACAGAACCCAGTGTCAACCCAAGCCATAATGATTCTCTCTCTCTCTTTCTGGAACCAATACATCTCCATCCATCATCACATATTTTCCCCGAGCAGCCACTGACAATTAAAACATAACTGTGAGTGAGACCAATGTCAGTCCATTTACCTATCTAAATTAGTCTTTGCTATTTCACTGATAATATTTGCCACTGGAATCAAAAATAGGAATTATAAAGAGAGCTCTTCTACCCGATTTTGCTTTTGTTTTGTGTTACATTTCTTATCATACTGTCCCTCAGCTATTCGTAATAGTGAATGAATATAGCTGATTTGGGGGCCGTGAGTATAAACCAACCTCTAAAGTCTGGCTAGGAGATAAATAAAGCAGACATTTTAATGATTACTGGCAAAGGAAAAGAAGAAAATATTGACATTTATAGAGATATTTAAATGCAGCTAAATGAGACTGGCGTGTACTGCAGAGGCAGAGAGATCTGGCAAGTTGCTCATTATGTAATTTCTATTTTGCAGTGAGCTTTGGAAGGATAGTTTAAATGGGAAAGAATCAAAGTTTCTATTTAAATATAACACACTAATTTTTGCTCATCTTCAGCATGACCCTAATATGGTCATCTGTTGCAATTTGCAGCTTCACCATAGTGTAAAAAGGATTAGTCCTCTAGAGGTTCATACACAACTTTGCAGCAAGGTTATTGGCAAAGGCACTGCAATAGACCAAAGAGAAACCTTGCAAACCCCCAAATTCAGAATAACTTGAAGTGTTCCACTTGTACCACCTGTTTCTCTCTAATTATTAGGTAAAAGGTAAAGGTCCCCTGTGCAAGCACCGGGTCATTCCTGACCCATGGGGTGACGTCACATCCTGACGTTTACTAGGCTGACTTTGTTTATGGGGTGGTTTGCCCAGTCATCTTCCCTTTACCCCCAGCAAGCTGGGTACTCATTTTACCGACCTCAGAAGGATAGACGGCTGAGTCAACCTTGAGCCGGCTACCTGAAACCAACTTCTGTCAGTACTGAACTCAGGTTGTGAGCAGAGCTTGGACTGCAGTACTGTAGCTTACCTCTCTGCGACACAGGGCTCCTATATTATATTATATTATATTATATTATATTATATTAATCAGCTATAAAAGGGCATTTTGTCACTTAATTTGGTTTACTAGGTAAGACCAAACAGTACTGGTGGAGAATTGCCTTTTATTTCAGTCAAGCTTGTGGGAGTGCTAACTCAACTGCAAGAAATGCCACCTGCACAGTAGAAATGTCTGCTAGACTGGGACCTGAAATTCCTTCACAATGGCAGACTCCTTTTGAATCTCATAAGACTTTTGAAAGAGAAATGCATGGCAGGATGCAGGCCTGTATTTCTTCTTTTTTTGGGGGGGAGCAGAGGAAGTTACAAGATTATAACCAAATACAAGCAGGGTCTTGGACTGTATTAAATAAATTGATTTGTGTACGAGCAGGGACCCATGAGATTCACAAGAGGGGGAATCTTACAGTGTCTCCCCCCCTTGTCTGGTCACTTACCCATCAGTCAAGCACTTGCCTGCCATCCTGCCCGATTGACTGACACAGTGGAGGAGGGGATAGCAGGATAGGGTTGCCAGGTCCCTTTTCGCCACCGGTGGGAGGCTTTTGGGGTGGAGCCTGAGGAAGGCGGGGTTTGGGGAGTGGAGGGGCTTTGCTGCCATAGAGTCCAATGGCCAAAGTGGCCATTTTCTCCAGGTGATCTGATCTCTATCGGCTGGAGATCAGTTGTAACAGTGGGGGGTCTCCAGCTATTACCTGGAGGTTGGCAACCCCATAGCAGGAACTAATCTCACTCTTCCTCCCCCATGCTTGACAGCCTGCTGCACTACTGCCCCAGAAGCCAAGGCAGTGGCTTCTACTACTCCTCCTCCTCTGCCAAACTTCCAGAGCTAGTTGGGCAGCAGTGGGGAGAAGCAGCTACTCCTCTTTCCACTCCTCCTCTCTGTTTCCTCTAGGGCTGCCCCCAAGGTGGCTATGATGGAGGGAAGTGGCTCCCACTCCTCTCCCATCCTCCTTCTTGCTTTGCACTGCTGCCTTGTTGGCTGAGGGAGAGAAGGGAGCATGCATAGAATTCTTATGTTTTTAAAAAAATCCCCATATGAACACAAATTACTCATTCTGATCTTATTTGAATGCAGTAGTGCTCATATCTGTTTTAAATAATAAATTCATTATCCTTGTCAAGGTTAAGGTTTATAGACATTTCACAAACATTGAAACATTGATCCCCATTATCAAGGTGTCTAATAGTCAACATGGCCCCATCTGAGGATACTTAAATATATGGATCGAAGCCATGGAGACAAAAGGAAGGTTTTTTGACAAATACAGGGAATCCTCCAGGTTTCCAGAAAAATCTGAAAGGTAAAAAATGGAAGGGGAGGGGATAAAATCCTGCAAACAGAGGATCATTGCATACCCAAGTGCAAACAATGCATCTTTATCACCTGGCATCATCCACCTTCTACGCTGTGTGGAAGAGTTCAGGGGAGGGGGAACCACCAGCTCTTGAGCCACATAGGAGGGGAAGGGCAGGAATCACCACTGCCCCTCTTGCTGTTACCTGCAGAGAGGTAAGGAAGATGACAACCTTTGTTTACAGGACCAGTGGTATATCCTCTTAATGGATAATAGTGTTGATACCAGCCTGAGACCACTCTGCATTCCTTAGGGCTCTTCTCTGCTTCCTGAACACTGTATTGATTGTTTTTGCAATATTCTGTTCTATACTGGCTTCTGACGCAGGATGTGCTAATAAGCTGACTACCAGTTCCATTTTATAAACTTTAGAAAACTTAATATAATGTTTAATATCACATTAGATCCAGTTGTACATGTTGTAGAGCAGCTACATTTCAAACACGTTCAAAAAAAGCACTGGGAATTGTGATGGACATTTAGGCTGGAGAAACAGAAGAAACTGTGCTTGGCGTATTATGTTTTTTAGACAATAAGAAAAGAATAAATATAGCTGCACTGCGTATCTGTTCCCATGGTGTAGAAACAAAAAAGTTGTAGCAGAAATAATACAAAAATACTGTCCTATCTATCTCTAGATCTGTCTTCATACTTAACTGTCAGAAATGAATACCATCAGGGCTGTATCCACCCATCGTTTTATATTGCTCAGTCATTGCACTATAGCAAGCATTTGCAACTGGATCTGGCTTGTCCACATGAGAAAATCTATTTGCGATTATTGCTATAGCAGAACCATAGTGCAATATCCAGTGATGTATGGATGCAACAGAGCTTTGGCATGTGATGCTGAATCATTCGTCACACATGTGCATCTATGGGCCCATTCCTGAAAATCGGGCCCAAAGCCCTTAGGAGGCCGACTACGGCCTCCGCTGGCGCAGGGGCCCACACCGACGGAGCCCGGAAGGTGCACACCTGCGTTAGTGGCCCCAGCGTCGGCATGCATGGCTGGGGGCTGCTCCCCGACCGCCGTCTCCTCCTGCCGACCTCTGGCCGCCGGCACAGGCTGCAGCGGTGAGCCGGGAGGTGTGATGGCACCAGCCAGGGGGTGGGGCCGTTGTTAGTCAGCCTCCAGAGCCCATTTGGCTCAGGAACGCCCCTTTTTCTTTTTGAAAAGATACGTGAGCTTTTTGCTGGCATATCTCCCATGCAACCCTATGAGGGTTGCATGGGTTTTTGGCACCGGGCAGAGGTTTCGGCTGTGCCTCTTTAGGAGGCAATGATGCTAGTTTGCCTCCAATGCCCAGCGCGGGGATTCCTTTCAGGAATGCTCTGTCTATAATTGAGCATTAGGGACAAGTTGTATCCACTCCCCACTTATTTAGCTTTTGGGGTTAAGAGATGAAACTTCATAAACAGAAACTCTTTTCAAATGCCAGCCATGTTACACTAGAGTTTCCTTTGTGCTATTATATATTCACACTATCTCCACCTTATATCATGTTGTCATTAAAGGGAAACAGAACCCAACGAGGCATTTAAAATGCATCCCCCTATACCACTGCTGTTTATTTCATGGATTCCTGGACATGCCTCTTGTAATGTAACATTCTTGAAGACTTTTGTGCCCTGCTCTGCTAATAATCTCTTGGTAGGTGGCTTACTGGGATCAATGCATTGTCTTTTCAGACATTTTATAGCCAAAATGTTGTATTAACAATACTAAAAATAAACGAAGCTTTTATTTTGCTCTATTGAAATAGAATGCCTAAATTCTATTATTGCTATAACATTTCCATAAAATGAACGGTGAATGAAAGCTTTGCAAAGTTAAAAGCAATTTCCAAAAGGGCAATGCGGCAGCATACTCGCTAACAACACTATTAATATGAATAATGAATTCTGCCCAAAATCATATGCAAAGGAAAGTAGGTGAGGGGATGACCTGCAGAATCTATGTCAAGTGCATCGCTCAGGTAATAATGCCCTTGGATACTGCAGAGCCAGTTTTATCACTGATCAGTGCAATTAATGGGAATTAATATTACATTGAGGAAGGCAAAGCTAAATGTTTTTCAAGCATGACCAGAAGGGACAAAGATGAAGTCAGCAGGTAGGCTCTACGCCAGGCGGCAAGGAGTTAATAACAAAGGGCCATTGCAATAGGTACTTTATTTTTCATGCTTTGGACTTTTGCAGATTAAATCCTCTGCTTAGGTCACATGAACCTGACCATTAAACTTTTGCAACTCTCGTGGAAGATAAGCGAAATGAGAAAATAAAGGCATTTGCATTATGAATATGAGAGAGGGGGGGAATACTTTAGGATTCACTGCTGTAGCATGGACGTACAGGTGCTCTTAACATTGAAAAGCATAGGGTGGTACCAAGAGGAGGCAGAACAGTCTGCCCTCTTTGCTATGGGGGAAAACCCATCTTGTGTGGACATAGGCCCCTGTCAGATTACCATGCTAAACCGGATGTTATCTGTTGTTGGTCTGATTCTGGGTAAAGTGATACAGGGATTGGCGTTTCATACAGCTGATTTAAATCTGTTAATAAGCCACCTTTAAAGAATTCTGAGGCACTCTGACCATTTGAAATAGTGCTGCACTTCCCCCCTTTTTTCATAGCATGTTGTTTTTTGACTTCTAAGATTAGAGCTACAGAAATCTATATGCATCCGAATGCTGGTAATATAGCACTGGATTGCTATATCACCAGCATTCAGATGCATTGGATTGTTATGGTGCTATAGTGCTATAATCACATAATTTTTTTTAAGCCAAAAAAAGTTGTAAAAAAAGGCGCGAGGGATGGTCCATTTGGAAGCACTCTAGACACTTTAAACAGCACACTGCAGCGATTCAGAAGTGCAAATGGGAGAAAGCAGTTTTCATAAAAAAACAGCTGAGCCCTCGGATGCCGATTGGACATAAGTGGCTTTGTCTGAAAAGGCAAAAGAAAATCAGCAGCCAGAAGCCAAAATGGTTGTTTCTGAAATGACACAAAAAATCCAATAACAACTGGCTGGTCAAACAGATTATAAGGGCAGTTTAGAAGGGGCCACAGTTTTCCTAAACATGTTTATTTGGAAGTAACTTGTTTAGCTATAAATTAATATTACTGCTTAGGATGTTTAAACTAACCTGTAGTTTGAAGCATACAATAGCTACAAAGATCTGAACAGTGAAGAATTAAACTGTGTGCTTACTGAGGGCTGTTCATCATAGAGGTCCAGAGAGGATAGGTTTGAAACCATAATTCTGCATATATGTGTGTTGCTTTATTTTGTGGTACAGAAAACATGAAGTGTAGATTCCAATCTGCCAGTGTATTGGTATGTGCTATATAATATTTGCACTTAGCCATTCTGACCTTAGATTTTCGCAAATTACTTTTGTTGTCCTAGTGAAAGCCAGGACTGAGCAAAAGTTACTCATTGGTTTTCATTAACATTTTCAGCACTGTTGGAAAGCTATGCTACCAACTCCCCCTTTGCAGTGATTGTTTCAAAGGTGTCTGAAACTTTTTCCTATTCACGGAATCCTTTTTTGCTCATCACACTACTTTAGTTTTTCAAGTAACAAAACTCAGGTTCAAAACCAGTAATATTTTCAAGTTACATAACTTGGGTTCAAAAACAGTCCTGACATTGAACTGACTTCATTTGCTTTTAGGGGCAGTAACAGCAGTACATAGACAAATCTGATTGCCTGTGTAGCATTAGTCTAATTCTGGCAAAGTTGAGTCCAAGGAGTAGATTAGACAATCTGGGTCCTACAGGAGAACTGGACTGTCAACCATCAAAAGCTCTTATAATGTAGAGGTACCCTGGAGAGCTGGCATGGTGTAGTGGTTAAGAGTGGTGGACTCTAGTCTGGAGAGCTGGGTTCTATTCCCCACTCCTCCACATGAAGCCTGCTTGGTGACCTTAGGCCAGTCACAGTTCTCAGAACTCTCTTAGCCCATGTGGAGCCAGGCAATGGCAAACCACCTCCGAAAGTCTCTTGCCTTGAAAACCCTATGGGGTCACCATAAGTCAGCTGTGACTTGACAGCACACACACATCCAACCATAGAAATCAAAGGAAAAAGGATATTCAGACAGGAGTGTTCAGAACTCTGGACAGATCACAATTCTTTCTGAATCCAAAAGTCCTAGAATTCCCAGACATGGGTTGGAGTGTGTGTGTGTGGGGGGGCATTTGTGCCTATGTAGAATTGGGGAATCAAAGATGATTTTGAGCAATTGGGCCTTGCCTGACAGACAGTCAGCTCTGAAGCAGCTTCCTGCAGCCTGCCCCAGAGGCCTACCCATCATGGAATGGGTGGGGCAAGCAGACCTGTGGTCTTCAGGCTTGTCCTGATACATAGCTCAGATTGAAAGGAGTTGTCCTGAAGCAGAGAGATAGTGAGGGGCAGAGGCACAAAGTGTAGTCCAGAAGGCAGTCCAAGGTCAAGCACAGTTCAG
Source organism: Euleptes europaea (assembly GCF_029931775.1). Lineage (NCBI taxonomy): Eukaryota > Metazoa > Chordata > Lepidosauria > Squamata > Sphaerodactylidae > Euleptes > Euleptes europaea. The sequence continues at coordinate 85,335,009 of NC_079315.1, read as the reverse complement.
ACAGAGTCCAAGGCATCAACACAGGAGAGGACAGTCCAAGTCATGAGTGAAAGTCAGCACAAGAAGTCAGAATACCAGTAATATGAAGTATATCTGAGATACAAGGCCAATACACTGGGAGGGGGGTGGCAACGAGTTGCTTCCATAACAGCCAAGCCTAATTGATGGTTTAAATAGGCCCTTATCTTGTTGGTGTAGTAGAGCCAGCTGTTGCTAATTAGGCTGATCTGACATTCCAATCCTGGTGGTCAGCCCTGCTCTGCCTCATCATTACTGTCAGGAAAGGCTCTACATTGGACTTGCAACCTGGCACTCCATAGTCTCTGCTGCATTTCATGTCAAACCTGTTTCCTCCTCTGTCCAGTGGCTTTGGTGAGCCCTCTGTCGACACTGCTTGTGGCGAGGTGTCAGGGCCAGCTGGAGTCCCTGAACTGGAAGGCTGTAGATATAGTGAGCCATCTTTTGGCTGTGGCTGTACCTCTGTTATGACATCTGCCTGTGGCTGTTCCTTTATTCTCAAACTGACTCCTTCTATTTCCTCTTCATCTGAGGAGGTCTCAGTAGGCTGACTCATGATAGGAGCAGGCTAAAGTTACTTGGCTTTCAGCAATTATCATGTGGCATTCCTGACCTAATAACCACTCTTAGGCTCCACCCTCTTTCTTTAGGTCAGTTCATCTTAAAGGGTCAACCCCTTGGCTTGCAGCCTATCACTCTGATGCTTTTTCAGAAACATTTGCTTCCAGAAACTCTCGCTGCCCATTTATACTGTTTTGAAGGAGCATAACTTGGAGGGGCAAAGAAGGCTGCAGTCAGAGTGGGAGTCAAGGAAGTAGCCTTCCCACTCATGGAACTCTGTGCTGCTTAGGATCCAAGCCATAATATAAATAAATCTTCCCAACCATGCATGAAAGTAACAACAAAATAGCATTTGAACACTCCTGCAGATTAACAGGACATGGATGGGAGATTCACATCCAGTTGGGCTCAAGAGTCAAGCATGCACTTGATTTTTGCACATTCCCTCCCCCACAAACATAATTAGATTCTGTAAAATCTTTGTTGTGATACATTTGCAGGCAATATGCTAAAAATAATGAGAGAAGCAACAAATACAGCAAATTTAAATGACAGAAGGAATATTACTTTGCTAACTTTTATCTAACATTCAAGCCTTTATGGCACACTTCTACTTGTTGAAGTCGTTGTACTCAGAGCTGCAAGACACAAGTACAACATGACTAGTGCCATATATATTCAAGATGCCACATTGCTTCCTGCCCGGGGTATCTTCTCCTACTTTATGTGTCCAGGAGTTAATTCACACTTCACATGCCAGATGTATGCTGTCATATGGAGTAGGGTTTACTGTGGACATGTGTACTTTCTGTAGACCTCGCCGACATCTTATGAGAAAAAATTAGAATTATATTTCCCAAGAACGTTGTAAATTCACATCACTACGCTTTATGTATCATAACTTCTTCGGAGCAACCTTAACTGGCGTTAGAGGGCTTTATGTAGTTTGCCAAGGGAGGGGAAAAATGAGGCATAACTCTTCCAGGACTGACAGAAAATCTGCCAGCAGCCACCTGGATGTAGAATTAATCAATTTGTATACTCAATCAAGTACAACAGGAAAAAAGCTTTTGGAACACTACAGAAATTGTTACAGAAAATAATAAGGGCTGTCATCTCCTTTCCTTTACACTTCCCCAATTCCCTGCCCATCTGCACACAACCACAGATCAATTATTACCAGCAGAGGAATAACACACCACCAAATAAACCTGTACTGCCTCTGAAGGAATCCTATTTCTTAAAACCTGCAAACTGGGCAAGAAATCCAGCATATAAATGTCAGTTTTCTCTTTAGTTACCACCAAATGTCAAATGTCACAATTATTTTTTTTAAAGAATGCAGAATGTGTGTCAGACAAGGGGGCTTGTGGCTCTTCTTCCATCATGAAGAGGAGTACATGGTGTTCTGAGACCCCCCAAAAGGACTGGGTTTAGCAAAAGTCCACCCTATGATTTCAAGTGGCCTTCTATGGTCTCTTATTGGATAAGGACCCTGAAGAACCACAGTTTGGTTAGATTCAGCTGAAGTCCTTAAGAGCAAAGGACTGAATCAAAAGATTCAGTGGGGTGGTTTGGCTAGGTATGGTCTTTTATCTTAGCTGGAGGAAATTCTCCCCCAGCTTAAGTGGCTCTCCTCAATGGAAGAGAAAGGATGGAGGAACTGAGGCTAGAGGAAGGTTTCAAACATTGTTTAGTGGTGTCGTGAGTCAGCCTGAACTCTCCTCGGAAGAAGAGGAGGAAGGGGTGGCAGAGCAGGGTGATGCACCGGTGAAAGTCTTACCGGGGCGACTGGACAGTAGCTCTGAGCCAGCAAAGATGACAGATGCAGAAGAAGGTGGTGCATATTGGCAAGGAGCAGAGGAACAGAGAAGGTTATCACCTCCAGACCCGCCCAGCCCAGTTAGCTGGCAAAGATCAAAGGTTCCATTCAGTTTGCAGGAGAGGCGTGGCAGTGCAAGGTCGTAAATGTTTACGAGAACCAATACCAGCGATTGATGCAGAACAGCTGGCCCGGGCGGGGAGTGAGGATGAACAGCCATAAATCTTGGCCTGGCCAGTCAGTCAGTGTGGGAACAACTTTGCTAATTACTACAAGCTCTGCTGCTCGTGCTGAGATCTCTGCGCACAGTATTGTCTTGCTTAGGTGCCAGCTACCAGCTCCTGCCCTTCCAGCATCCCTGCAGAACCTGGGAAGACCGAGCTTAGACCTTGATGTAAAGGAACTCGTGCTGGTGAGTGAACCTGTTCCTTGTTTAGAGTGCTGCCTTGGTTACGCACTCAGTCCACCCACACTACTGGGAAGAGTAAACCGCGACAGGCTCTGCTCCCCCCCCATACCCTCCATTGCTGGGAGTAGAGTCAGAGGCCAAGCACCTCAGCCTGGTCCTTGCCTGTACGCAACAAGCAGTGTGATAGGATTAAGGCCTTTGGTTGGGTGAAAACTGCCTCGCTGGACACAGAGATCTGGGCTTGCTTCCCTGCCAATCCTGTGACTTGTACTACTCCAATCAAAAGAGCCAGGGGCTTTATAAAGGTGGGATGTTCACAGCCTAGATGCACCTTGAGGATTTCCACACAAGCTTGCTGACTCCAGACCTAACGCTTCATTATGCCCTTTTTGGGGGCTTGCTTTTGCAGCTTTACAGGCAACATTTCTCTTGGAGCAGACTCTCATTCTTCTTCCCAATGAGTTGGCATCGCATTGCCTCAATTGAGGCATCTTTAATTATTCAGATAATAAACAGAAAAGGCAGTTTCCGCAAGTGTTTTCCCCCCTCCCCTCTCCATGCAGAAGTTCAGAGACAAGATAGTAATCACACTGCTGAATTGCTTAGCAACTGCAGTTTTTTTTAAAGCTAATAAGTCATAATTTATACGTGAAATGATTGCAGGGGGCTAGTAGCACACTTCTGGTGCACTTAAGACTACATGCTGAGAATTCCATTCCCCACTGACAGCCGATTCAAAACACAGCAATATACAACCATTCTAATATGTAAATTGAGCAGTGTCTGGTCAAATAGTCATCTGTTCGGTGATTTGTTGCTCTTTTACATATTAGCCTACCCGGCAACTTCTGTAAATCATCCTGCTGCTGAAAACAAGTAATGTGAACAGCTTCTTAATGAATTCATAGTGCTGAATCTTGCTAGAGCTACACATGTTAAGGAAAGAAGATCTGCAATTGTTTCAAATAACCAAATGTGGTTTCTGCATCCCCCCCATCAGTTCATCATGCACATCTGGAGATGGAAGTAATCATGCTTTTCAGAATTCATTAATCAAGTTCAAATCTTCATTCGGTTTGACAAATAATCAATTATAATTCTATACCTCTTTAGAATTTCTACCAGAATAAAATGCTCCAATAAATCTAATTTTATAAATTTGCCCTGAAAATATTTACTTAAAATCGGACACTTTTCTTTCAATCCTATGGCACAGACATGACACCCAATTGCATATCAAAATTTTTGTTTGTGATCTAAGATTTTCTGTTATTCAGTTCAAGTATTTCTTTAATGGCCATAATCAAGTTAAACCATGTTTGGATTTAAACTGATTTATTCCCATCAGTATATAAGATTCAGTTGCAGAAGACACTGTTCAAGCATAGGGTCTATATCAGCACCTGATGATTTAAGTTCTCAGAGCCAAATTGGAAGCATGGTCATTCTTAAATTGCAAATGGACAAACTTATCATTTGGAAAATATGAAGGTTATGAAGATGAGCTTTTATTTAAAGAGCATAAACAGATGTGGTAACCAAATCTTTCTAAACAAGCTATCAACACAGTATGATTCCCAACCATTACAAGACTTCATTAGGTATTAGAAAACTCAGCAAAAATTCTTTCTTTGGTCTGAGAAATTCACTGCCTGTATCAAACTCTTGAAATAGCTTAATAGGTGAGATAGATGTCCACTGAAAACACCATTCTTCATTATTCGGCTTTGCAGGTTTGCACTCAGCCAGCAAGGACATTTTAAAACTTTCAAGGAAATGAGTGCTTTATGACAGATGAGGTCAAGCAAACAAGGACATAAAAAAAAGTTTTAGAAGCTGACAAATTCATAAAAATAGAACGGCCGTGGGGGGTGATCTAAGAACTTCCCAGCCATATAATGCAATAAAATCTATATGCAAAATCGACATGATAATAAACTCAAAATAGCATAGCACATGATTGTGCTTCAAGCAAGCAAAGGATGAAGAAATGCCACACATGGAAGCTAGAGAACATGGAAGACACGGCTATTTATGGCTGCTAGTAAAAATGGATACTAGTCATGATGCAGGCCTATTCTCTCCAGGATCAGAGGAGCATGCCTACTATATTAGGTGCTGTGGAACACAGGCAGGATAATGCTGCTGCAGTGGTCTTGTTTGTGGGCTTCCTAGAGGCACCGGGTTGGCCACTGTGTGAACAGACTGCTGGACTTGATGGGCCTTGGTCTGATCCAGCATGGCTTTTCTTATGTTCTTATGCTTTTAATAGACTGGTAACACTGCGGGGGAAGAAAGCCAGGCAAGAACCACGTTGGCTTCTTCATCTTTCTTCCCAACATCCCCTGATCAGCATTAGGGCTGTGCATATTAATAAACAAAAATAAACCCAAAATTAGCCATTTCGGCAATATTCAGGCTTTGTTTTGGCTGAATACCAAAACCTAGCTGAAGTTTTTATCAAAACAGATAAAAGGAAATATTTTTTCACACAATGCATAGTTAAATTGTGGAACTCCCTGCCCCAGGATGTGGTGACGACTGCCAGCTTGGAGGGCTTTAAGAGGGGAGTGGACATATTCATGGAGGAGAGGGGTATTCATGGTTATTAGTTAGAATGGATACTGGTCGTGCTGCATACCTATTCTCTCTAGTATCAGAGGAGCATGCCTACTATTTTGGGTGCGGTGGAACACAGGCAGGATGGTGCTGCTGCAGTAGTCTTGTTTGTGGCTTCCTAAAGGCACCTGGTTGGCCACTGTGTGAACAGACTGCTGGACTTGATGGGCCTCGGTCTGATCCAGCAGGGCCTTTCTTATGTTCTTATGATTCCCAAAAAGCCGAATATATATTCTGCTTTTTCTGGTTTCGGCTATTCACCTTTGCTCAGATGCACAGCTGTGTGCTTTCTCCCATTTTTCTATCTTTGACTGGTTTTGTCAAAGTTGGGGCCCTTTTGAGGGAGGGGTCATCTAAATGGAGCCAACTTGGTCAGACCAAACTATCTGGATTAGTCTGGAAGGGACGTTTTAAAAGACAGGGCTTACCCAGTCCCATCCGGAGGGACAGACACGCCAACTAAAAAGCACCAGCTTCATAGCTTCGATAAACAGGCTTTGTTCTGAAGAAGACTGCTCACCGGTGCAGATGACCAATCTCCTTCACAAGAGCTGCCTTGATCATGACTTCGGCTGGCTCCGATATCACCACCCTCCCCCCATGAAAACCAGTTCTCAAACTGAAGGGCGCCTCAAATAGTGGCTTCATTTCCTTGCACTGTGATCATCTCTTGAAATCAGATTTTTGATGACTATAATAAAGGACAGATCACAGGAAATAATTTGCCACCAAAAGAAATGTTTTCCGTGCCTTATTTCTCTTGCATTTAGGCCATTTCCCTCAGTTTGGAAGCTAATTTGCATGGACATCATGCTATGCGCCCCAGATATAAATGGGCCCTCCAGACTTTGAGGCGTCAGGCTGCCAATCAGCTCTTTCCGCCAGTCCTCGGCAACGCTGACCTTTTGAACCTGAAAACCAATGGACAACTCAGCTCACTAATCCCTAGAGGATGGGGATGACCCCTTTGTGGGCCCATAAAATTGGACCCCTTGTCCCAGACTTCACCAAACTTTGGTGTCCCTCTAAAGAGAGTCCCTTGCAGCTGTGCTGCAAATTTGGTGACTCTACCTCCAAATATGCCCTCACAGGAGCTTTGGGGAAAAAATCCCCTAGATTATAATGGAGCCGAATTTTCCGATAAACCCAGAAATAAAGCCAAATACCCATATACCGGTATTGGTATTTGGTTTATTTTGGGTTTACTGAAAAAATCTGGAACCAATAAACCCAAACCAGTAATTTACCTATTAATTTTTTGCACAACCTTAATCAGCATTAATTAGCTGCATGATGATGATGTCGGCCATACTCCACCTACACAGAACCACCACCTCTGCTTCATCTCTCAAAGCACCAAGGATCTCAGTTCATTGTATATGTGAATTGCTTCACATAATTCTTGCTTCAGTAGACACTCTTTCTTGCCCCAATGGAAGGAGTAGAGGAACTCTGGATGCAATGCAGTGTATTATTGCCTGTTATCTTTCCTTCCTTTTGTGCAAATGGAAAGATTACTCTACTTCCTCTGCTAGCATCAGATTTTTACAGGCCAGGGAAGGAGGGGGAAGTGGGAAAGATTAACATCTGCAAGGGCTGTTATCCTTGCAGTTTGTAGGATTCCAGCTAATCTGTACATTCTGTTGTGCTTAACGTTCATGGGATTCAAATGAATGAGAGTTGCTGTCATTTTTAATTTATTACCTTTTTAATTCACCTTTCTCCCAGGTAAGAAACTTGTGTAAATTCTAACACTTCTACATGCATAATGAGGAACTAAGTAGGGCTCATTAATAATTGAAAATGATCACCTGCAGCCACTGCGACTGGTCACTGTGTCCTGATGTCCAGGCGTTCACTTTGCCTTGTTTGTCTAGTCGAGCTTTTCTAGGTTCCCACGTAAACATGTCCATGTTGAGTGTCCTGAAGATGCTAGAAGCAGTAATCTGATAATCCTGTATGTGTCCTGATTTCATCCCCAGTGGTTCAGAGCAACCTAAAGGAATTTTAAAAGATATTTGAAAAAACAGGAATTCTGTATTTTCTCACCATTTTTTGGTTGTGTCCAAGGCATTTTGGAATCTTAAATATTTATTTAAACTGCAATTGCAAAATAAAATCTCTACAATAATCTTTGAAAATCAACATCAAATGTAAAACATTATAAAACTATGAAATTAGCAATGTGTCTGTATGTTTGGCTCTCTGGTAGACTCTATTTGGTAGTAAAAAAAGGTATATCCCTGGAATCAGAGCATCAGTTTCAAACTAAATAAACTGCAAATAGCTCATCTCTATTACTGAACCAAGTTAAACTACTGTGGACATCCGGGAAACATAACTCATTCTGTATAATGTTCCATTTATTTGCTGCTTAGTTAGCTAAAATCAACTATCAGTTAGTAAGGAGAGCCAGCGTGGTGTAGTGGTTAAGTGTGGTGGTTTGGAGCAGTGGACTCTGAACTGGAGAACTGGATTTGTTTCCCCACTCCTCCACATGAAGCCAGCTGGGTGACTTTGGGCTTGTCACACTCTCTCAGCCCCATCTACCTCACAGGGTTTCTGTTGTGGGGAAGGGAAGGTGATTGTAAGCTGGTTTAATTCTTCCTTAAGTGGTAGAGAAAGTCAGCAGATAAACACCAACTCTTCTTCTTCTTAGTGAAAGATGTGATTAGATTGCTATACTGATATTAAAGTCCTGAAGAATAAATATATTTATTTCTGTATTTAAACCCCACATTTCTCCCCAATAGGAACCCAAAGAGGGTTACATGGCTTTCCTCTCCTCCATTTTATCCTCACAACTATCTGTGAGGTAGGTCAGGCTGCCAGCGTGTAACTGGCCCAAGGTCACCCTGCAAACTTCCATGGCACAGTGGGAGATCTGAACCCGAGTCTCCAAGATCAGATACTCTACCCACGGCACCACACTGGTTCTGTACCATTATACCACACTGAATGTTATGAATCTTCTGTATCAAGTTTCTCTTGATATATTTTGTCACACTCCTTCAAACAGTGTACTGAAGCGTGAAAGAAAAAATTGTAGCTTTAAAATATTGCATTATTTTCAGAGGCTGAGGTCTTTTTTCCCCCCCTCCCTCAAAGCACCGGCAGTTTGTATCTTGTTAGAAATGGCATTTAGCAGCAGTAGTCTGAGGATTATAGATATTATGCCAAAAGAGAGAGGGTCATAGGGTCGTCCGTTAAGGCAGTCTTGCTGATTCACTATTATTTCTTCATGTGGCAAGCAGAGGTTTTCTAAAAAGTTTTTTTTTTGTATCCAAAGAGTGACCTGACCTTACTTTGGAGACCTCTAGTGGAATAACCGCACAGTATGACTGTCACCACAAAGCTGATTTCTTTTGATGCTTTACACAACACTCACATGGAAGCCAAGTATTTCTTTCCTTGGTATTAGCCTTCACAGGCATTTTTACTCTGTACTCGATGTTAAGAGGCCCGTGGCCTCATTATAAACCATTATGGCTTGAATTCAGAGAACTCTGAATGCAGCAGACATGGCAGGATTAATCTTTGCTGCTTTCTCCCATTTGCTGCACTCCCTGGAAATGCCTCTGATGGTCAGGGGAATGTGGAAATGACATGGCATCTAGCACAGGGGGTTACAGTAAGAGGGACAAATTGGCAGATTTTTTACCAGTTCCCTTTCCTATTGCCAGTAGTCCTCCATACCACGTAGTGCTTCCTTCTCTCCTTCCCACCCATCAGCCAACCTGCCACTCTATGAAAATGGTTGTGATTGTGACCATTTGCCTTATGCATATGCAATTATAGATATTGAAACAGGTAGTGGCCACAGTATACACTAGATCACAGATTCACGAGATTAATCAAATCTATAAGTTTATCAGTGATTTAATTCTAGTCATAAGAAAAGGATAACCTTTACAGAATGATGTGGTCTGCAAAATGTAATGTGGACAGTAGCTTTTGTAGTGAAAAAACTATTTAAAAAAACTTCCACAACCACCATAGAGTGGTATGTTCCCTTCACTACTTTTGGTGCAATTCTAAACACTTGCACCTTTCAGGGGACCCGGAAGGATGTAACTCTGTTTAGTATTGCACTATTAGTTAACCAGGTATGTATCTCTATAAAACAATGGATGCTCTGGGCCAGGTCAAACCATCAGCAGTACCTCTTAGAGCCGCAGCCGTTCCACAGTTAGCGTTGGCTGGCAACTGATGGGAGGATCGGGGTGGGGAGGCAGAGACAGCAGGGAATGATGTTGTGCAACACCACTTCTGTCTACTAGAAGTGGCATTGCCGCATCTTACTATGCTCTAGGGTTTCCTCAAAACTCTATGGTAAGCCATGGAAATGGGGGAATTAGCTAAAGCAATGGGCAATGCGACAAATTGATTTCCATGTTCTCAGCTTTAAGTGACATCATAGCATTGTGTGATGGCATCCTCCCCATTCCCTCCCCTACTGCTCCACTGAGCACCAGCAGGTGGACAGGGAGTACCAGGGGGGTTCCCCCACTGGCACTGGGCGTCTGGCAAACTTATCCACAGTTCAGACTGGACTACAGAGCTTCATGTGAATCTATAAGTTGGTGGAAGACTGGTGGGGCCTTCAAAATAGCCTTGTGTTGTCATTACATAGGAGCCCCCTGATTTAGTTATTTTTTACAGAATGAAACAGATAAGCAAACAAACAAACCAGAAACTGCAGGGTTATAAACCACATCAGCAAAAAAGAGTAATAGGCCAAAGTGACCCAGTTTTTACTCCCTGATCTCTCTAAATGTTTTCAGCTCATTAGAGCTTTCTGTAAGTAAGAGACCTATTCTTGAATTTTTCAAGCTGCCTTTGCTTTTGCAGAGCTGAGTATAACAACGATATAATTTTGCTGCAATATCTGTTTGTTTTGGTGGGATCCAAAGAATTGAGGGTTCCTTATCAATGACTCTTGTCAAAATAATCTGCTTTTCCACTCTATTGCAAGGAACTGAGTCATTGATTGTATATCTCTTGCTGCTTCAGTGTTTGCCCACCCTTGTCCTCTCCACAGGGTATAATTGATAAAGCTAATTTTTTTGTATTTCAAAAGATTGTTATTTGTAGGTTGTCGAAACACTCCTATTGATTTTCAAGAACATTTCCACTTGTTAAGTATGCTTTTTCTAAGTCTTTTTTGCACCACTTAAAAAAAGACAAAGCATTTTTAGTTTTGAGATGGAGAGAGTGAGTCTAAATAAGATAACTGTTATATGTAAGCATCAATATACGAGAATCAGAAATATCAAAATCACATTATACCTACAGTGCAGCATGAATCTTCATGTGGTACACGGATGCTCTGTTTTCATTTATAAAAAGGTCAGAAATATTTGGCACACGAGGGGCTTTTTTGAGTAAAACTGAACATTAGTTTCCTTTAAAGTTTTTGTATATATGCTAGGCTGTAACCAGGTTTGCTCACTTGGTGGGGCTTCCATATTTTCAGGTGGGGCTTCAAAGAAACAATTGGAAAATCTGATTTCCTCCTAGCCAACAGAAGCTTCAGGAATTCCATTGGCAAGCCCAAGTGTCTGTGTATTTTACAGTCTATGAACAGTTAATTTCAACAAATTACAACTTGAAGCAAAGCAGTTATTTTATTGGTTCTTGTAGGTTATCCGGGCTGTGTGACCGTGGTCTTGGTATTTTCTTTTCTGACGTTTCACCAGCAGCTGTGGCAGGCATCTTCAGAGGATTAACACTGAAGGACAGTGTCTCTCAGTGTCAAGGACAATGACTCAGCTCAAACCCAACCCCCTTCTGACTATATATTACTCTTCCTACACACTTGACGCTGAGAGACACTGTCCTTCAGCGTTGCTCCTCTGAAGATGCCGGCCACAGCTGCTGGCGAAATGTCAGGAAAGAAAATACCAAGACCACAGTCACACAGCCCGGATAACCTACAAGAACCAATAAACTCTGACCGTGAAAGCCTTCAACAATATTCAGTTATTTTATGTTTAGTGTTAACCTACTTATAAAGAACACCTTCAAATAAATAAAAAGCAGTCATACCAGGTTTGAAACTTTGACCCAAGCCTAGTTACAGCCTTTTATTTATGTTCCGGTTGGCTGTGCAGTTGTTCCAGAGAACGGTAAGTGCCATGACAGTTCAGAAGTATAATGACCTTGAAACACAATAAGACTACTGAAATGGATTCACTTAGTAGCTTTCACAGTGCTTTGAGCAAAGCCGTTCCTAGTAATTCTGGTGAGGATTTCTTCTAAATTGTGCTACCATGGATGGGAGACATAAAAGAAGAAAATCTAATACACTAAAGCGCCTGGACACCATTTTCTATTTACGGTACTTTCCAATCTGTCTGTATTGGAAGAGGGCCACACTGAGATTAATGCATTAACTTTTCATTTTGAAATCTGGTTTTGTTGTCACTTGAGGACCAAGAATTATGTAATATGGGCCATTCTGATACTTTACTAATGTCCTGGCTGACTGCTTGTACAGTAAGAAGGCAGCCATATAAAAATAATCTCAGAACAAATTTACTGTAGCTGTTGCCATATGAAAATAATGCTGGTACTTTTGACAAAGAGGGAGCATTTTATGTGTTCCATTGAATCTGCAATGGAATGAAGCTTTTGTGCAGAAAGCAGCCAGGTCAGGCTTTACATTTTTGTGCTATGACCCCATCTACACAGAAACCTTGAAAGGACTGATATTGGCTCCACTAGTTCATTTACTTCGGCTACAGGGTACAATGATAGGCCCTGCTGGAAAGCAAGAAAACAAAATCAAATCAAATCTCATCAAAAGCAACCAGGCACAGCAGTATACTTCATTTCACTTGGGAAGTTCTGAAAATTCAGGTAGAAAACTCTTGCAAGCTTTAAGACTCTTTCTTAATCACTGTATCCTCAGGAAGCAGCATAAACTAAAAGTTGTTGACTGTTGATCCAAAAGACTCTACTGCTGTAATGGCTACATAGCAGGTATAGTTTTCAGTGCAGGAGCACATGAGAAGAGGTAGCTGCCAAAAATCTCTCCATGGGTGACAGGCAAAATCTACTCAGCTTCATTCAGAATTTTATTCAGAACTTTATTCAGAATCCGCAACTGGAGCCTCATGAGAGTACTCACTCACACACCAAAAAACCCTTAGTTTTTAGAGTGCAACATTCATTCTCAACATAAACTACATTTCTACACATACAGTGAAATCTATTTCAATTTAAATCTACTTTTACCAAGTCCTGGAAACAAAGGGTAGCTCAGCCAGAGCTCAGAAAGGGCCTTTACAAATGATCCTTTGGGGAGTACTCGTGTCTGAGTTATGATTTGTTTCCAGAATGTGACCACAAAAATAAATCGAAATCTCGTTCTGCATTATATGAAGAATTTTACTATGCTATTTAAGAACTTCTCAACAAATGAGTTAAGCTGGTTTGTATGCCACACTAAGTAATTCTAAAAGTTGGCGACATATAGCTTATATGACATATAGCATATAACAATACAGCCACTGAAGGAATCAAAACTCCAAGGCCAGGCTTTTGTACAAACCAATGAACAAAGTCTGATATGGCTTTTAGTCCTTCTACCACTTCTTCAGTTTCACACGAGTAAATAACTATATTACTACACAATGTGGTTATGGCTTAGTAGACTTTATGGAAGAGAAATTTGCAGAGGATTAAGAGTGGCTGATCTGGCCATGTGGATCCATGCTTGACCTGAGGCTAGACCACTGTAATGCACTCTACAGGGTCTGCCCTTCAAGACATCACTGAAACTCCAGTTGATGCAGAATGCTGGCATCCAGCACTAGGTGGAACACACATGCCTGCAGATATCCCCCCCGTCCCTGGTTATCAATTAGTTAAACCCAGTTCAATTCAAGGTTCTGGTTATCAGTTGCAAAGCCCCTAATGGACTTAGACCTACATCCCTGCAGCACTGCCTCTCCCACTATGCTTCACTACAACAGCTTCACTCTTCTGAGCAAAGCCTTCTAAAGGTGCCACCCTGAAAACAGGTAAGATTGGCAGCTGCCCATTCATGAGCATTCACAGTGGTGGCTCTAACCTTTTGGAATGCCCCCACCCCCCTGAGGAGGTCAGGAAGGCCCCACTCTTCTATCATTCTGAAGAAAGTGCAAAACATAAAATGTTCAGGAGAGCATTTTTTAAAAAGAGATTAGATCTGTAGTAGAATGGAACAGTCTAGGTGGGCACCATATAATGGAATAGAATGCAGTCCACTACAATGATTATTGTAGGTATTACCTGCTTTTACTGCATTATTCTATATTTTGTAATCCACTTTCTATATTGTTTATAGTATACCTTGCCTTAGATAGTTTGTGTTTGCTTTGTTCTCTAATTCTGTAATCCTAGTCCAATTGCATTACTCATTGGTTGTTTTATGCTGCCTGATTGCGCTGTTTTATATCCTTGAGCCTCAGATAGAAAGGATGACAATAAACAAAAATAAAATAAAATAAATGTGGGAAAGATCCACAATTCTACAAGTCTGATCCATCAAAACAACAATTATGTTCTGTCTGCACAATCCCTCTAAAAACAGGACCTGTGACTATAACTGATATATAATGGAATCCCAGACAGATACATTAAAATATGTTAACTTTTCTTAGGATAAAGTACAGTCTGGAGAGCCAGCGTAGTGCAGTGGTTAAGAGCGGTGGACTCTAATCTGGAGAACTGGGTTCGATTCCCCACTCCTCCACATGAAGCCTGCTGGGTGACTTTGGGACAGTCACAGTTCTCTCAGAACTCTCTCAGCCCAGGCAGAGGCAGGCAATGGCAAACCACCTCCAAACATCTTTTGCCTTGAAAATCCTACGGGGTTTCTATAAGTCATCTGTGACTTGATGGCACTTTACATACAAACGAAGTATTGTCTAGCTGGCTGCAGGTATGAAAGTTTGCAGCATATATTCCTGGAGCAAATGACAGTGTGTTGGCTTTCTGATAAAGTCAGTAATGCATTCTAACCTGTTTTTCAGCAACATCCTAAATTGCTATTAACTGGTTATTCTTTTCAGTTTGCCCTTTGAAATATTTACAAAGCGATAAGGCCACTTTCATTATTTTGATACACTAGAGGAAAACCTTACCTGATAATTCACATCCAAGGAGCTCCATTCGCAAAGTACAATGCCTTCGACAAACTTGCGGATACAGTCGTATATACTGAGATTTTATTGGTGGAGTGAAAGAATTTGCATAAGGTGTATTATTATCCACATTTCCATGGAATACCTAGGACAAAAGACAACACATTACAGAATACATTAGAATGACTGCTAGAAGTGTATTTCATCAATATAAATTAATGAAATTCATTCTTGCTACTATTTCACAATGTACCTTCCAACACAGGCCATGCTGCCCTCATTTGATAGATAAGATGACGGTGATAGAAAGAGAATGACAATGTTCAGTATAAACAGCCATTTATCAAGAGACATCATGGGGAGAAGGCCATGTGTCCCCTGCAAAATCCTGCCAAGCAGTGAGATGTATTTTACTACTCATCAATTTCCCTGGATTTCTGAATGGGTTCAGATATGTAATAAAATGTTCTTCACCACTTAGCACAACGTTATGGATGAATAGTTTCCAGTGTTATTAGATGCACACCATGGTAAATGTCCCCTTGGAAAATGGTTATTCCTATGCCCCAGGGAACACTGGTGAGAGATTAGAAGAAAAACAGGCTCAGTGTTGGAGTACCTTAGGCGGGCTCAGGCTTTGAAGCTCTAAGAGGCATAGAAACTAGCCTATGTCTTTCGCACTATAGTTGGCAATAAGTGTGTTTAGCTTTAATTTTTCACATTCATTTTCACTACTTCCATTATTACCCATTTCATTGTAATTTGTTCATTTCTCATTTCTCTTTCTCCCTGCATTTACTGCAAAAACCAGGATGGTGGCCGGACTAAGCAGGTTGCCACTGCTGCCTGAAAATCTCTGTTCTCCCCATTTAACATTGGAATACACTTCCCTAGCAATGAGTACAAGATTACTATCGGTACCGCAGAAAATTGCATTGTAAAAATTGCATTCCTTTTTTCTAGCTTTCTGTATTTATTTAGAACATTTACAATCCCACCTCTTCCTCCTGAACAGGAACCCGTTAAATGTCTCTCTGCTCCCTTATTATGTCTTTCCTTTCTTTGTACATTTTTACATAAATGTTACTATTATCCCTCCTGTTATGATCCTCCCAGCTATCTCCACCTGCTCTTCCTCTGCCAGGATTGTTAAAATAGCTGCTGCCTGATCCTAGACTTCCTTGGTGGTGCTCCTCCTGTGCAGTAGCCTCCCAGAGAAGCTTACCCTGCATTCCAAAGCAGTTATACCCTTCTAAATCCATTAAAGTGAATGAGATTAGAATGGTGTAACTCTGTTAAGAATTGCACAGACAGTGTGTGTGTGTGTAGGAGGGGAAGTACGCAAAGGAATAATATAAGTATTAAAGGGTTAATGTTCAGAGGAGAAGCCATCTGCCTCCTGGTGGAGTCTGGAAGGAAGAACCAGGAGCACTTGGAAGTAGGGCTGTCAATTCGGTTCGGCCCGAACTGAAAATCAGCCGAATTTCCCTTGATTCGGCGGTTTTTAGTTTGGGAGGAACCGAACTCAAAACTGGCGGGCAACCGGGGGGGCCGAATTCAGCGAGTTCGGGAGTTCGCGAATAAATTCGGCCAATTCGGGGCCGTCAGTAAGCAGCATAACCTTCAGTAAGCAGCATTCTCCTCCCCCGGCCAATCGGTGGCCAAGCTGGGTCTTCTTCTGGCCAATCAGTCAGGATTGAGTACTGGAGGAATCAGCTGATGTGCGGCCGGCCGGGGAAAGAGATAGAGAGAGGGAAATCCTCATGTGTGTGTGAGGGGGTGCTTGTGCACATTCGCTCCTTTCCGTGGCTGCAGGGGGCGCATTTTTTGGGGTACAGACCCCAAACTTTCAGGGGATATTCAGACGTTTTCTTAAGAGACCACCCAAGTTTTGTAAATATTGGGTCAGGGGGTCCCGAGATATGGGCTCCCCCCTTTTTCTTTCCATGGCTGCAGAGGGCGCATTTTTGGGTGTGCCGACCCTAAACTTTCAGCGGAGCATCAGACAAGGCTTCTTAAGATACCCCCCAAGTTTTGTAAACATTGGGTCAGGGGGTCCCGAGATATGGTCTCCACCCCTTTTTCCTCTCCCCCCTTTTCCATTTTCGTGGCTGCAGGGGGCGCTTTTTTGGGGGTGCAGCCCCCAAACTTTTATCATAGCTTTAGAGAATCCCTCTTAAGAGACCACCCAAGTTTTGTAAAGATGGGTTCAGTGGGGGCTGAAATATCGGCTCCCCCCCTTTTCTCTTTCCGTGGCTGCAGGGGGCGCATTTTTGGGTGTGCCGACCCCAAACTTTCAGCGGAGCTTCAGACAAGGCTTTTTAAGAGACCACCCAAGTTTTGTAAACATTGGGTCAGGGCCCCCCGAGATATGGGCTTTCCCCTTTTCCCTATTGGGATGAATGGATCACCCTCAAGAGATGCATACATATGGATCTTATATTGGATACAAATGGAATCATATTGGATTACCCAGCCTCCCAGCCCCTCCTGCTGGAACAGAAGACAGCCACAGTAAGACCCCTTTGGGGGCTTTAATCTATAATTTTTCTTTTCTGTGTGTGTGTGGGGGGGAAAGCAGAGTCTGTGTGTGTGGGGAGGGAGCAGTTTCTGTGGGTGGGGGGGGAAGCCAAAGGGGGCTTTTGCCGGTTCTGCCTGGGGTGTGTGTTCCCCCTCCAGTCTCTCTCTCCCTGGTTTGAGGGGGGGCTTCATTTTTATTCTTCAGGTTTTTCCTCATTCATAAGATCAGTTAGGTTATTTTGATGCTTGCTCAAAACTGGTTTTCAAATGGTGACTTAAAGAATGCATCTGCCTGGTCCCAAGTCCAATGCAAAAGGAGAAATTCCACCCCCTCCTGCTCATTATGCATAGCTAGCTGCCTCTGTCCCTTTCCATGGTATGCAAACTCCCAGGTGTCAGGTGTTGCTTTGCACTGTTGCAAAGGTGTTGCATTGCGTGCTTGTGTTGCTTTGCAGTTGTATTGTTTTGCAAAATTCTTCACACCTGCCCCGCCCTTTGCATGTTTGCAAAGGTGTTGCTTTTCAGTTGTGTTGCTTTGCAAAGTTCATAGCACCTGCCCCCCCTTGCTCTCATCAGTTGTTTGTCGGGGCTGGGAGCTTTGTGCATGGGCGGCAAGCTCTGCTGAGAGATACACATTAAGGGTGGGGGGGACCCCTTTCAGGGCCCATATCTCAGCCCCCCCTGACCCAATCTTTACAAAACTTGGGGAGTCTTTCAATATATGTCCTTTGAAGCTCTGCTGAAAGTTTGGGACCTCTAGGCCCCAAAATGCCCCCCCCCCAGAGCCACGGAAAGGCGCGATTGTGTTTTAAATGGCTTTATTCGGCTGAATTTTTTTTCCGAACTTTGAATTCCCGCCGAATTGAATGGATCCGAAGTGGGGGAGTTCGGACTTCGGCACGTACCGAATCCACAAGGGCCAAATTCGGCCGAATCCGAACTGTACCGAATTTTTTTTTTTTTGACAGCCCTACTTGGAAGATCACTGTTGGTGGGGTTGCATTTACGGCCTTCTAGACTCAAGCTCTTTAACATGTAAATACACACATTGATTTTCTTCTTAAAAGGCTGGGATAGGGTTGCCAGCCTCCAGGTGAGACGTCTTACTTTGCCGTCCATGCATACAAGGAAGGTACACTCCTTCATATATTGAATGAATTGTGCACGGAAGGACTAAGAGCTTGAAAAAGTTTCATATGAAATGGAATTATACCGGATTTCCATTGCACTACGTCTTGTCTCGGTTGCCTGAATGTTGCAATTTATATGTATGGACTTGGAATGAACTGAGCAATTTTGCCTAAGGTTTATCATTGTGTAACGCCTTTGTGCCGTTATATTAAGTCTATTTTAGACTATTTGTAAATTTCCTGTTTGCTCAACTGAGGTTGTGTTAGTGAGAAATTATTCCCAATATATTTTTCCTAAACAGCAATTGTGCATTGTAGTTACCTTACTGTGGGTTTGTTTTTGCTGGTGCTTGCACTTTGAATTCAAACCTCCAGGTGGTAGCTGGAGATCTTTTGGGAGTACACCTGATCTCCAGGTGATAGAAATCAGTTCACCTGGAGAAAATGGTTGCTTTGGAAGGTGGACTCCATGGCATTATACCCCACTGAAGTCCCTCCAGGTATTTCCTAAGCTAGAGCTGGAACCCTAGGCTGGAATCAGTAGTTTTGGGGAACCTGGAGGATCTTCCTGAGCCTCACTGCCACTGTTTGGGAGTGTGTCAACACTATAGGACAGAATTCTTCAGGAAAGCCTTAGAACACAGCTTATGCATCTGTTGTACGCTCTGTTGGGGGGGGGGTCGCATAGTTTAGTTTAATAGATTTATATCCCACCCTCCCCTGGCAGAGATGGGCTCAGGGCGGCTTCACGCATAATAAATATACAACATGATTAACTTTAAAATATTAAAACATAATTTAAAATCCTTGTCTTATTTCTGATGATTTCTAGATGGCATCCACAGTTATGTAATCTTTTTTCTGTAGGTTGAACTGATCTTAATGTGTAAAATAGGTCCAAGATGATAATAGGGTGACCGACAGCAGCTGAAAAGTCACAGGCCCATGGGTAAAAATGAAGGAAACCAGGGACAGGAAGGAATCAAAGAAAAGCAAGGGAGGGAAAAGGAAAGGGAGGGAAGGAAGGAAGAAGGGAAGGGAAGGGAAGGGAAGGGGAAGGAAAAGCAAAACAGGAAACAGGAGGCCAGCTGATATGCATGGCCATTGCTGTCCTCAACCATATTCCTGGTGGAACTTCTCCGTCTTACAAGCCCTGCGGAACTGGACTAAGTCCCACAGAGCGTGGGTCTCACTAGACAGAGACTTCCACTAGGCTGGGGACAGGGCAGAAAAAGGCCCTGGCCCCAGCCTAGTGTAACTCTCTGTCTAGTGAGACCCACACTCTGTGGGACTTAGCAGCTCCATGCCCCCACAGGCACCTTCAAGCCTGGCTGCAGCAGCTGCAGTGTCTGGGAGCTGCTCTGAGCAGGCTGGGCCTGCTGTGGCTGTGCATGCACAGACAACAGTCTTTTATTTTGGGGGGTGGATTTAAACCCTTTTTTAAAAAAAGTTTTCAGATATTTGAAATTTCTGTAAACCTGGGAGGGGGTCCCCCATGTTTCCAGAACTATGCTTACAGTCAATGTGGTCGTGATCCATGATGTAGATATCTGCAGACTGGGCCATACTGACTATTAGAATATAAGATGAATTAATATTATTTTCCAGCTTCTGAATGCAAACCATCTATTTTATTACATTTCTGATCTTGTGAGCAAAGCATAATGTCTTATTTGTATTTAGGACAGAAGTACAAGGCGATAATTTTCTGGCAGTATAGAGTTTAATGTTGTTGAATGAATTCAAGGGTTAACAATGTCCTGCACAATTAAACTAAATTGGACACAGAGAAGTAATTTGTGAGGCTATATTTATAAAACCATCAATTAAAATATAAGAAAGCATTAGTCAGCATACAATGCCAATTCCTTCCAGAAACTCAGAATCAAATCTATTAATATGACATTTATCGACCCATTTTCTGTGTAATGCAATAAAGTTAATTTACTGAACTCTTGTACATTTGATAACTTAAATTGCTTTTTATGCAGATGACACTGACTTACCATGTCTTCATTTGTGCCTTTCACTTTGTATGTTGCCCATAATTTCCCATCATTGCTATATGCAATTTTGTAGGATTTTATATATTCTGGACTTCCAATTCTCTTAGCACCTTGGGTTATAACTCCGGTGATTCTCATCTTCCTTTGCAGGTTTATCTGAAAGACATCAGTGACCACCAATGGGAAATGGTTCTTATTACAATACTTATTTCGTTTGGGTTTATACAATGCATTCTGTGGCCTTTCTTGTAACTGCTTATGTCCAGGGCTTAATTTTCACTACAGCTGGAATATATAAGACTGGATATAAATTCATTTGAGAAAGTATCATATGGTATGTCTTCTAGACGCTGATATATGGAAGAATATAAAATAGAATGTATTTTACAGGTAGACTCCAAATTGCAAAGCATACTTTATCCTGTAGCTAGTGACATGCATGTCTAGAAACTATATAATGCAATTTCAGTGTTGTGCTTGCTGGTATAAGCCCTGGAAATGGAATACAGTTTTACACCCAGGAACAAAAATCTAATATATATAAATAGCAGGAAGCTGCTTGAGAGATGACAGCCAGTGCTGGGCCCAATTGCCCAAAGTCATCCTTGTCCCCCACCCCCACTCAAACTGAGGCACAAATGATGTCCCAGCTCAAGGATAGAGCTATACTTCTCTGAATAATGCAAGCTGGCTAGAAAAAATACATGTCTGTGCAAATCAGTATAGTTATTGCCCTGTTTTTTTTACAGAAGGAATTGTATGTATTTTTGGATGTATGTTTAGGATGTATGTATGTTTAGAATTGTATGTATGTTAAGGTGAAGTAACTCCTAACAGTAATCCATCTTAGACTGCATTTTTAAAGATGTTATCAGATTTTTATTAGATGTCTTCTGCTATTTGATCGCACTGTTTTATACCGTGTAATGCACCTTGATTCTCCAAAGGCAAGCAATAAATAAATGTAAACTTCAGTGGGCAGATTAGAAAGTAAGCTACTTTTCAACTTTGTGGAGAATTCCGCTGGTTACGGAAGCAAACATTTGCACTGGGTTTCAAAGAAATAATTTTAATTCCATTTAAACCCATGTATCTCTTGATATAAAAATGTGTGGATCTCCCTGATTCTTTCACTGATGATAGTTTCAGAGGGTAGCCATGTGGTTCAGCAGTAGAACAGCTAGATTCGAGTCCAGCAGCACCTTAGAGACCAACAAGATTTTCTGGGTATAAGCTTTTGAGAGTCAAATCTCCTTTTCTTCACATACAAAGAGGTCATCCAGCAGGCTTCGTATGGAGGAGTGGGGAATCGAACCCGGCTCTCCAGATTAGCATCCATCATTCTTAGTCACTACAGCATGCTGACTCTCGTGACTACAAAAGAACATGACTATTCTTTTATTATGCAGAACAGACAGATCCACAGTAGTCAACATGCACTTTTACAGTTTGCTTTGCTCATTCACAGAGATGTGCCACTTTTCTAATCTTTTAGAAAAAGCAAAAACACCAGAGGAACATCACAGTCCTGCTTTTTTACTTCAGAGCTTCATGGAAGAACCTCCAGAACTACTCTCTGTGCTTAGACAATTCGCGTTTTTTTAATATATAGTACATAGTACATATATAAAACACATATCTAATAAGAAATTAGGGCTCCTCAATAATTCTTTCAATCAGTCAGATCATTTGCACTGTAGTTTGGAGCAACTATTCTGTACCAGAGAAGGAATACATAGCCTTCTCTTACACTACTAAACAATTTAAGCTTGTCATTTGCTATTCCAATAAACTGCTTTCTGCCCCTATCCACATGACAAGTGTACATTTCAAATTCATCAGCATACAAAAGTTGAGTTTGATTTGTGGTCACTCAGAAAGAATACATTAGATGATTGCTTATTTAAAAATGGCATAATTGTTCAAAAGTTCCCTGCCAGCTCTTTTGACTTCCAAGAACAAATTAACCTAAATTTACAATGTGAAGAAAGAAAAGAACGGAGAAAATTCTAACCATGTCTTTTTCAATATGGATTTCTAAATGACTAATATATTTCCAGCTGTGTTTGCAGTTCAGATGCAATTTATGCTGCTTGTTTTCCTTCTGGTTCCAGTGTAATTGGGGTGGGTGTGGGGGACTGCTCTGCACAAAAATGACTTACAAGATAAAATGCAAAAGAATTAAATAAGATTTTAATCAGTTTCCCAAAGCTAAATATAGTAACACTTTCTATACAGCATTTACAATTAAAATGCTGTTAAAAGTCATTTCCTCTTCTGAATTTACTGTCCAAAAAGACGGTGGGAGTGGGACAGAATCAATATTAGAAAAAAAAATACTGATTTCCATCCCCCCTTTAAAAAAAGTGTATTTTAAAAGATTATTAATAGTGCCACCCTGATCCCTTTTAAAAACCACATATTTAGAAAGGTGTAACTCTGCTAAAAAGGACACTGTTAACCATCACTGTAAGTGAATACATTGTTTGTTATGATATTCTTCTTTTTTTATCTACAACCTTGACAGGAAGTGCAATACCAAGGTGGGGGTAGTTGCACCGTGGCTGGGGACAGCACAGCCATGGCACATTTGAGCTGCCTCTGGACAGGTTGCTGCGCCGCGGCCAGCAAGCGGACAAGAAATGCTCCCCCAACCCTCATGAAGATGCTCTATGCAGTTCAATGGGCTGGGCCACCATATTCACAGGTGTACGTTTGCACTGTCAAAAGTGGGCATTCTCGGGGCGAAACAGCCCAGGAAGCTGACTAATGTCAGCCCTCAACCCGGGAATTCCCCCTTTCTCACAGGCGCAAGCCCTTGGAGGTACACCGCCGCTGCAGCTGCACCAGTGCCCAAGTGTGGCATTGCTATGCCACTCCCCAGTGCTAAATGCCCATTTTGCCAGCACAAGTGGCATTTATACTGGTGCCAGGGTCATGCTGCCTCCTTAGGATTGCACCATAAGACTATATATAGCTCACATGGACTTCGTATGGACTCCCAGTTTTAACTGATGCATGCATTTCCGTGACTTTTGGATTGCTGTTAATATTTTCATTCTTTAGATTTATCCCTGCTTTAAAGTAACAGAAGATCAACCCTGAGTTTCATACTATAAGTTTAGAGAGAAAACAAGAAAAGGAATACTGCAGGAAACCCTCTCTCCTTTTCTTATATATTAAAAACCTGGCTAAATTCAAGTATATAACACCTTTATTTAAGCCAATTCAGTTCCCTTGAAAGTGACATTAGGCATATAATTTCCCACTCGAGTTTTTCCTGGGCTTGTGCTGTTGAAATAAATGGAGCTTGTGCAAATAAATGATCTTGTTCAACGAATCTGTTGCCTTCTGACTGCTTTCGAATTAAAATTAACTATAGATAAGTTTTCTGTTTTAAAGGTAAGATGTCCCCAGTGAGAACTAGTCCTTCCATTGTTAAGGAATTTACCAAAAAAAATCAGTACTTCAGTGCTGTCCTGAGGAAACTCCTTCAGAATTTTTTTTTTAAATTCTAGCATCAGCTTTGGTAGACTAGTGCCTACTGTGTCAGGTGCATGAAATTAGTCTTCATTATGCAAACAAATGTATACAAGGTTACGAAGAGGAAAACGTTGTGAGCAGCAGAGTCAAACAGCAGTAACATGTAGGGAAAACCGGAAGAGGTTTAATGATGTAAAATGAAAATGTAACCATCAAACATACAGAAACCATTCACAGTAGCAGGAATTTGTGATAACATAGGAAGACAGATTGAAAATTCAGCATCTGAGAATCCCAAGGACAGCATCGATTTATCATGCAATCACCAGGGATTCTGAGCTCCTGCCTCAAATTTTACCACTCCGTCTACTCTGTTTGCAAAAGTGAAGGACTTTCTGGAAGAGCCTCCAGTACCACACAGGGAAAGTACTTTAGAAGTTGAGTTATTTCTGGGCATAGTGGAAGCAAACACTTCTACAGCAGTCAGCTAGTCTTGAACTAGATTTGCAAAAGGGAACTGCTCTTCCTGTTTCAGCCAGCTTCAGTAAGATATTCCCTGTGCCTTGCTGTGTCTGAATTTAAGCCACAAAGCAGCTGCTAGCAGTCTCACAGTTTAATGGAGATGACATTCTGAAGACTAGAACAATTAAGAAGCATTCAGCTTCTGATCATTTTGTAGAGTAGGAAAAAACAACAATGATAGGCCTATTCATAATAATCAGAGCAACCAAGTTCATAATACCAAATAAACTTACATCAGTGACAAATGGAGTATATATCATTCACATGTTGCATAATATACCTTTCATAACACAGCTACGTGATGATAATTTCTGTGGTGAAGAGGAACCTCGTAAAATGAAACACATATGATGAGACTGTGAATAACTGGCTAGACAACATGCTCAGACAGAAAATACATCCTGTGAAATTATGCTGTCTTCTCATTCCATTTATATGGACATTTGCTTTGTGCTCTGATGTAGTTACAGCAGCATTATCTTATGGGTTTATGTTAGTGTGTTACTGGTTCTTTCTGATCTCAGTAGGATATCCTTCTGCAATATAGCAGGCACATTTGTAAGGTGATTCTTTTGTAGCCAGCTCCATAGTATCTGTAATATTGTCACGGCATGGGCGAATCATTTCCACTTCTGTTCCCATCCCCGATTTTCTGCTTTGGTGCAATGTGAGTTTGCAAGAGTATGCATGTGTGGTCTAGACCATGTGGTAACAGTAACATGGAGCAGGGAAATGGCAAACTTGTAATATATACAAATAAAATCACTAATTGCACTGGCCAAGATGTATCTGTTGTGCAAATGTTGGGGAGGGGTACCATCTGCTCAGTGAACTGATAACTTTATAGTGAATAAGGAGTCTTGTGGAAATGGAAAACAGAAGTGAGTGCTCTTCCATCTCTCCAGGAAATTTATATTCTATATTTATTTACTTCATTCCCCCTCCCCCCGCCTCTCTTACCTATGGGGAAGCAAAGCAGCTTCCATCATTCCCCTCACCTCCATTTTATCCTCACAACCACCCCATGAGATTGGCTAGGATGACAGCATGTGACAGGACCAAGGTCACCTAGTGAGTTTTTATGGCTGAGTGGGGATAACAAACCTTGGGTGTACTAGATCCTCGTTCGACACTCTAACCACTACACGACACTGTCTGCTTATCTCATCCTGCCATTTCCTGGACTTTAAGAATCAGATCATTCCACTTTTAACTATCAAAGGAAGTAGTAAACAATAATGAATACTCAAAATATATCTTCTTCAAAAGTTTGGTTTAAATTCTCTTGGATGATTCCAGCCTTTCTAGTCTCATACAGCTGGCACAGAAAAAAATATTTTAGGTGAAATCAACGGCTACCACAAATGGCCCCAGTTTATAAACCCCTTGGATCATGTCTCCACTTTCCTCTTATCACTGGCACAAACAAAGCAAAATATCTCAGTGGCCATCTTAATTTAAAAACTACGGCAATAATCCTATCAACGCTCACCTGAGAGCAAGTCCCACTGAACTCATAGAGATAAGCAAGACAACTGTACAAGCCATGTGGAATCAATCACAGGGCAAAGATAAAACGGGAGGGATTTTTTCCCCTATAGCTCAATAGGGATTAAAACCTGACTACAGTGAGAAAGGCATTTTTACTTCCTCCTCTCATCATTATGTACTTGATGCAGATGCCAGCTTTGACTGGCTAGCCAGCTGCCGCCTTTCCTGGGAAGAAAAGTGCTGGTCACTGTAGTACATACCCTGGTTATATGTAGATTAGATTACTGCAGTGCACTCTGTTGGGGGCTACCCTTGAAAAGTGTTCAGAAACTTCAACTGGGGCAGGCATTTGCCTGAAATAAAACTCTTTAAGAGTAAAGTAATGTTTAGTATATTATTAGGAATAAAGTAACTCATACTATCCTTTCATTCAACATAATTAAGCTGGTAATCAATAATTTGTAAATTAAATGAAATTTAAATGGCTGCAGAATTCTGTACAACAGGAAACTGATTATGGGCTTTGTACTGAGGCTGATGTCTAAACAAGCCAGTAACTGAATAATTCATATCTTTCAGTTAATAGAATTCATAACAACTACCTCAGGGACTAAAATAATAACTTAATAATAAGAAGAAACAAACCAAGCAAGTTTTCATTCTGTCTAATTCTGTAAACTCTCTGAGGCATAAAGTGATGTTTCCCAGGAAAAAAAATTAAAAAGGAAAGAAGAACTGAATTGCTGGGGAAGAGGATAATCCACCTATTTTTATACTTATGCAGAATATAATACATAGCCCCACAACTAGACACACATGAAATTAGTTTGTCTCAGTTGGAGATGTACATCTCTGTTTGTGAGCGTTGTGGCTTGTGAAGGAAGGAAGGATGTACATTTCTCTGGCATTCTTTAGGTAAACACGTAAGAGTCCCAATGCAGAGTATTTAGGGAATTCACTGAATGTGCGGGTGGAGGTTAGGATCACATTAGTTGGCTCCGCCCTAATCTACATGCATTCCATAGGTTCTGTGAGCAAATCCTACACACATACAAGCTGTAGGTTATGTACATGCAATCTGGGACCCTGCAGACAGATCCATGCATATAAAGTACTTGTTCCTTTCTAAAGCTGAATCTTAGCTTGGTATTTAATGACACATGCTCTCTAGTTCATAAAACTATAATGTTTAGGGTCGCCAACCTCCAGGTGGTGGCTGGTGATCTCCCACTATTACAGTTGATCTCCAAGCAACAGAGATCAGTTCACTTGGAGAAAATGGCTACTTTAGAAAGTCCATTCTTATGGTATTATATTCCATTGAAGTCCCTCTCCTGCCCAAACCCCGTCATTCTCAGGCCCAAAATCTCCAGGTATTTCCTAATAATGTTCTTCCTGTGGTCAAGTGTGTGTGTGTGTGTGTGTGTGTATAATACAATATAATATCCCCAAATTTATTTATTTATTTATTTGGGGATATTATATTGTTTCAGAGGGTAGCTGTGTTGGTCTAAAGTAGAACAGGTAAATTCGAGTCCAGTAGCACCTTAGATACCACAAGATTTTCAGAGTATAAGCTTTCAAGAGTCAAAGCTCCCTTCATCAGATATTACATATTTGTTAACTGCTTCACAATCTGTGGCAAGAAACCCAAGGGAAACTCTACTTATACTTATTTGTAGTTTAGCATCTGACGATAACATTTTAAAAAGCAAAGTAAATGTCAACTTGCGTGTGCTCTGCTTGTTTTAAAGTAATGCAATAATTTGCATTCTTAGTTTTCTGTGTGTGTGCCACTGAGTAACAACCAACTCATGGAGACCCAATGAAGTTCTCCCTCATGGCATTTTTAAGGCAAGAGATGAGCACAGATGGATTGTTAGTAAGGTGTGTGGAGGGGATTCAGTATAACTAGGAAACTCCCTGGCTATGCCACAAAATACTGGTCCCCCCCCCCCAACATGGGTCAGCCCTCTATAGGGAGACAAAGGACTGCACAGGTGTGCAGTGAGATAGCATGATGGCAGACAACAGGTACGTTCACTTTGCATGGTTACTGTTAAATGAAAAGGAAATAAATGGCTTATGGCATGCTGTGAAGCATGCATCTCTCAGTCTTAGTTACCACCCAACTCCAGGAACATTTGAGCTGTTAGGGGACTGCACCAACTGAAGTTGAGCTGTTAGGGGACTGCACCAACTGAAGTTTCTAAACACTTCTCAGGACATCTATATGTAATAATCTATATGTACTGCTATCACCCCAAAATTGTGGAAATCTTTCCCAGGAGATTGGTGTTCCCCAATAGACCTTAAGAGCAAATGGAATACTTTCTGATGTTCAATGAATGTGACATTACTTTGAGTTTTATCTCCACAGTTGTACTATTGAGCTGTCTTACGGTTTTATGGAATTTGTCTCTTGCTGTAGTACTTCAAATTTCTGATTTGTTATATATTTTAAATTCTGATTTGTTAGTTGTGTGGAGGACACAAGTTGATATAAAGGCAACATACACAGGCAACAAATACATAAATAAATGATCATCTATTTTTGAAAATGTCATTTCTAGAAACAGAAATGTACTATCCAGTCAACTTTTCCATAAGGAAGGGGGTTACTACACAGTTACTGATTTACGAATGGCAATCAGTGTGGATGACTTCACTAACTGAAAGTTAATTCTCACTTCAAATTGAAAGACAGAATATGCATTGGGAGAAGTAAGACCACAGTGGCTGGCCTTATCCTTATCCTATGTGTGTTCAGTCTACTGTAAAAACAGATCCTAAGTATAATAGCATTGCCAACACCTGCTTGGGAAATACCTAGAGATTTGGGGAGGGGGGAGCCCGGGGAAGTGAGCCCCATGGGTCAGTAATGACTCGGTGCTTGCACAGGGGACCTTTACCTTTAGCCCGAGGTTGGCAGGGTTGGAGAAGGGGAGGGACCTCAGTGGGTATAATGCCATAGAATCCACCCTCCACATCAACCATTTGCTCCAGGGGAACTGATCTCTGTTGTCTGGAGATCAGTTGTAACTCTGGGAGACCTCTAGTCCCTACTGGAGGTTAGCAAACTGGAGGTTAGCAAACATACAAAATATAGACATGTAATCAGGAGCTCTACTTTTTGCTCAGTTTTCACAGCAAGCTGAAATGCATGCAGGTTGAGGGTAGACCCCGCTTCTGCTATCCAGCTGCCACACATTACACTCATTCAGTTTGTTATTCTCAATGATTCAATGGAATTAAAACTCCTGAAATCCAAACTGTGGCTCAACATGATTACCTTTTCTTCACTCTCAGTACTGCTGAATTCAGAGTAAAAATAAAAATAAAAATCCATCCTCAGTTTGTCTCATTATTGTTGTTGGATGCTTGTTGATTTCATGTACTTTCCCTTCTTCCTTAGAAGAAAAAATAGGCCAGTCTGCCAGTCAGGTCCATCTTCTGCCTGCTTGTTTGGAGGTTTATCTAGCCATTGTGCTTGCAAAAGCAATTTTGTGTATTTGTTATCTTTCTAAGGCACTCCAAAACTATTTTAAAACTTCCTCAAGGGTGAGCTACTCCAAGCAAGTCTGTCAGGAGAATTCTAGCATTGTGGCACTCAACAGACTCACTAGACAACTCTGTAGGAGCTACACAATTAGCAAAATGATATAACTGGAGTCCTTTCCGGACTAGACTATGTCAGTCTGCAAAAAAAAAATTCACCCCATGAAAACTGTTTAGAACTAGTACACCAGGAAGAACAAATTTATCAATCTCTTTTCCAGATATATTAGTTTACTATATGCAGAAAACTAGGGTTGGCTCAGTGGTAGAGCATCTGCTAGGCATGCAGAAGGTCCCAGGTTCAATCCCTGGCATCTCCATTAAAAGGATCAGCTTGTAGGTGATGTGAAAGACCTTTGCCCAAGACCCTGTAGAGCTGCTGCCAGTATGAGTTGACAGTACTGACTGTGATGGACCAATGGTCTGATTCAGCACAATGTGTCCTTGTGTCAAGCAATGCATTTGTCAACTCATTACCTACATTTGGAAATAGTACCATAAAGACTGTATGTGTATATATTATTGAACACACATAGTATCTCCATTAAGTCTAAAAACTATCTGGGTAGGGACAACATAATGGGAGAGGGTCAGCTACCATATAATAGATCTTGGAAACATCTCTTGGCATTTTTCATCAAAGTACAGCCATTTCTGGTCAGAGCACACTGGTTGTCATGAGAACAAATCTTGGGCAAGTCAAGCACTCTCAGCCTCACCTACCTCACAGGGTGTCTGTTGTGGGGAGGGGAAGGGGACTGTAAACCAGTTTGATTCTGCCTTAAGTGGTAGAGAAAGTCAACATATAAAAACCAGCTCTTCTTCTTCAACACTGTTATGCCCTAAACAATACATTAATTAAGTAATGGAAGGCTTCTTTGAGTTCAAAACAACCCCTCTGCACTGGAAGATGCCTGCTGAATGAGTCTGTGCTCTGGGTTTCCGTCTTTCCCATGCTCAATACAGTGAACAGTGAAGATGGGGGAGGAAGGGGACATCCTCTTAGGGAAGGACATTGTAAGTCTTTCATACCAAAACCACAATAACAAAAACAACAAAAGCTTTTCAGAAGCAAGACTGCGGTAGGACTCCAAATGTACTTGAGCAAAGAAAGTGGACTTTTGCTACCAAGAATTTAAGACTGCTCAGAACCATAGCCGTCATTCTTAGGTCACCAAATATATTTCAACTTGTTTTCTTTCCAGACTAAAGGGCATACAAGGGCACGCTGTATTATCTCCCGAGGTAGGGAGCATGTTTTCTTTGCTTCGTAAAGAATAAGTCACAAACAATGACGAAGGGAGGGACAGAGAGACTGCTGCTATTTTTCTCCAACAAGGATGGTATTAGTTATCAGTTCTGTCAGATGCTGGTGGCAACATTCCTCTTGACATTTCTTAGTTTTACATTCTTGTAGGTTTTTTAATGCAGCGCTGGAGAGACAAGCGGAAGAGGGGAAACTCTTCGTTTTATTTTTGTACGAGATGAAGATGAAAACTCCCACACAAATGAGAATGAAAAGCAGGCTTCACAATCAGCTTCTCTTACAAAGAGTTGCCACAAAAACTGTCAAAAGGAAAGTTAAGAATGTTCAAACTTCTGTTGGTGCAAAAAAAAAAAAAATATCCTGACAATTTATGGACTTTATCCAAAGCATAAAATCCCCCCCTTTTCTTCCATTTCTCAGTAAAGAATGTAAGACAATACATCTCATTAAAAATTGAAAGCACTTTCTTGGAATACGTTATATAGAGTATGCAGAGGGAAGAAGCAAACTTGATGAGTCTCAAGAGGAAGCCTGGCATTGTAATTAGGAGTTTTTGTTTTCCACACCTACTGGGTAAATATATATATATATATATATATATATATATATATATATATACACACACACATACATACACACACACACACACACACACACACACACACACCATACTGCTGATGCCCTGACTCAAATACGGTTCAGAATGGACAGTGCGAGCCACTTTAAGTGTCCCAAATTCACATACTAAACCTGAGAATTACAGTCCCTGAACATACCCAGTTTGGTACCATGAGAATGAAATTGGCTTAAAATTTCTGAGGGAGTTTCTGAGGGAACCAGTCCAGTTCTCTCTGAAGCAAACTTACTTTTGCAAGATATGTGGTGGGGAGGAATTACTAGAACCTGAAGAGGCCCTATAGCCATCAATCTTAAAGCAGTCCTAGCGTTTCCTTACAAGCATGGTTTCTGGCTCTGGGCTCGAGAGACTTGTAGCTTCCTGTGCTTCCAAGATCAATTCATTGGCTTAGAAGGCACTGAGAAACTACATCACCCTGTTATGTACTTAGCGCGGGAAACCAGGAGCGTGTAGAGCTCGGATTTCCCCAGGCTCCTAAATTGTATGTCCTTATTGGCTACCAGGGTTCAACCACCCAATCACGGACTTGGGGAGAGTGATATAGCAGGGGTCTCAGCACAGTTCTCCATTTCTGTTCTGCCTGTTCATAATAAAGCGTTTGTTGTTGGAACTCCGTTTCCGGTCTTGTGTATCGCCCACGCAACATAATACACCCCATGCATCCTGGCAAGAAATGACTCTTTCTGGACAAGCTCAGGAGCTCACAAAGCACCTCCTGTTTTTAACAAGCCCACCTACTGCCTGTTACCAATCTCCTTTTTACAATGATAACTTTAATTGAGGCAAGTGAGGAGAACTGTTAGTAGGACTACCAATCTCCAGGTACTAGCTGGAGATCTCCTGCTATTACAACTAATCTCCAGCCAATATAGATCAGTTCACCTGGAGAAAAATGGCCACTTTGGCAATTGGACTCTATGACATTGAAGTCCCTCCCTTCCTCAAACCCCGCCCTCCTCTGGCTCTGCCCCAAAAAGCTCCCAATGGTGGCGAAAAGGAACTTGGCAACCCTAACTGTTAGGGAGATTTGTTGGGTATTTCTCTGGGCTTGGATTTCCCAAAGTTTCTGGAAAAAAAGCTATGAAAGAGTCTAACCTTCTTCTGAGAAGTCTGTGAGAAAGCTAGTAGAAAATCCAGTTCAGTGTGAGGAAAGCATTGGAGGAAGGGGGAAGTAATAGCACTCTTAGGGGTATTCTTCACGGTGGATTTTGCTTCGGTTTCGAATCGGAGCAAATAATAAACTGATTTAAATAGCTTTTTCATGGCAGTGCAGATTCACCCCCCATCCCAATTTTTCACGGGAGAAACAGCGCACTTCTCTGCGCTGCTTATGTCTGCTGCCGCTCATGACTCACCGCTCCAAATCCGCCTAATCCCGCCCACTCTTCCCATGATCCTGTGTGTGTGTGTTTGGGGGGGGGCATCCTGAGAGCAGCAAATCCAAGCCAAAACTCCCGTCACCCTTCTGAAGAGGGGCAGCCAGTCTGCTCTGGGTCTCCCTCCAGCCGGTGCGATCCTATGTGTGTGTGTGGGGGGGGACCATGAGAGCAGCAAATCCAAGCCAAAACTCCCGTCACCCTTCTGAAGAGAGGCAGCCAGTCTGCTCTGGGTCTCCCTCCAGCCGGTGCGATCTTATGTGTGTGTGTGTTGGGGAGGGGCATCCTGAGAGCGGCAAATCCAAGCCAAAACTCCCATCACCCTTCTCAAGAGGGGCAGCCAGTCTGCTCTGGGTCTCCCTCCAGCCGGTGCGATCCTATGTGTGTGTGTGTTGGGGAGGGGCATCCTGAGAGCGGCAAATCCAAGCCAAAACCCCCATCACCCTTCTGAAGAGGGGCAGCCAGTCTGCTTTGGGTCTCCCTCCTGCCGGTGCGATGCTGTTAGAGTGGCAACTCCCCCAGCCAATCACCGTTCTTGGGGGAGGAGAAAGGAGACGTCCCGGGGAGCGAAGCAAACATTTCTTCATGGGCATCCGAGCAACAAAATGCTCTTTTACTGGAAAGTACGGCTCAGAAGTGGTTTGGATTGCCTCTCTTTTAAACTGGCTTATTTTGCTCAGTGGGGGAAAACACGGTTCTGCAGTGAATAACCAAAATTTGCCTCCGATGCAAAACAGCGTCGAAACAGCAGCAAATATCCATGAAGAATACCCCTTAGTTTGTTGACATAGATCTGGAAAGAATGAATGGCTCCATACTGTGTAGGTGATTCCTTCTTTCTGTTGCCTCTTGGGCTATGGAGCTTACTCATGGGTCTCATGCAACAAAGTTTTCTTTTTCTGCCAATTCCTTCTCTCCTTTAAAAAAAGCTATACTAGACAGTGCTGGAAGGCTTCCTTCAGCCCTAAGGCCAAATGCAAAACCAGAGTGCAGAGCTTTCAACTCCTCCATGTTGGTTTATATTCCTTACCTCTCGGAAAAAAATGCTTGCCAGATTCTGAAGCTGATGTCCCCAAAGGATCCAGCTTTCCTATTAAGCCCATTTGATGAACTGCTGGAAACAGCTGCAGAATTCTAACAGGGATGTTAACATGCTGATTGCGGAGTGTTTTGAAAGGGCTACATGTATCACAAAAAACAGAAAGATGTTATATTCACTAACAGATTTTGAATCTTTCAAGCTGTGGATGGTATTGAAGACTTCTAAATGTGATTAATGACCACAATTGAGGAACTAGTAATCTGCCACTCATGAAGACAAAACAGAGCGTAATGAAATGGCTGAGTTGATTGTTGGTAACTTGCTTAAAAGATCTTCCAACGGGTGCTTGAATGAATGCTAGGTGAGATCTGTGTGAGAGTTTTGAGATTTGGAGTTTGTATTTTCAAAAATGGATCACCTGGTGCATATTTATTGCTTATGATCAATAGGAAAGCTGTTTTTTCATTCTTTATACTTTTGATTATTTATTTTATGGTTATTCATTCTGAATATTTTGAGTTTTGAAATGGGGTGGCATCAACATGGATTTATCAGTAGCCATGTTTAAAAATCTCAATCAGAATTTTTTTTCTTAGTACCATAATACTCCATAAAGAAGACCCCCCCAAAACAATTGTTTTTAAAAATTGATACACCCTATTTTTAAAAAACAAATGTGGTAGCCCTCTCTATACACAAAGTACAACATTTACAAATCTGAAAAAAGGTAATATCCTAAGAAGCAATGTACAGTTTTGGAGGAAAACAGTGCATCTAACTGGGATGTACTGCTGGAGAGAAAAGTTGCTTTATAAACTGAACAACACCTTGTTTCTTGGGAAGTGGGACTTACTAAGCAAAAAAACAAACAAACAAAAAAAAAACTAATCTGGATACCAGCTCCCTAAACTGCTTTCTTCAAGGCACCTATGTCCCAATCATATTATGGCCTTCACAGCCAGACTATCCTAACCTCTCCATCTATGCTTACTTGTTTGGCTTTATCATTTATTTAAATACTATACAGTATAGGAAGAACAGAGCTAACTCCAAGCAGCCAATATATTACAGGCCATTTATGCAGGGTCAGTTTTGATGCTCACTCAAAGCTCTTTTTAAAAATGCGACCTTTAAAATTCCTATTCACGGCCCCGGTGCAAAAGGAGACATTCCACCCCCCTCACTTGCCTGCTCCTTCACTCCTTCATTTGCATAGCCATTGGCAATGGTAGTTTGCATAGCAAAGCCACATTTGTAATTTTTCATGGTTCCTTCAGTAAATGCTTTGGTGCGGGGCGGAGCAAATACAAAAGGTTGCGTTAAAGGGGCTCTTAAGAAATGAGAAGCAGGTATGCACCGGCTCCGCAGTCACTTCCTGAATGACGGTTCAGCGTGAAACCCCCCCCCCCAAATATGTGGGGCACTTCAGCCTGAAACGCGCTGCTAATTACCAAGCATAAATGGCCACAGTCTCCTTGGCAGTTGTACTTTATGATCCATCCACTGTAACTAATAAGCAAGCAACATACACAAAGTTTTCTGTAATTAGGATGAGCAGCCAAACATACGTAGACATTTTAAGGCAATATAATCCCAGGTAGCAGGGTAGCCAACCTCCAGATGGGATCTAGAGTTCTCCCAGAATTATAACTGATCTCTAGCAGATCAGTTCCCCTGGAGACAACTGCACCTTCAAAAGGTGGGCTCTACAGTCACACATCTCCACTCAACTCTTTCCCTTATCAAAGTCTGTCCTCCCTAGACCCTGACTCCAAAGCTTCAGGAATTTCCCAAGCTGGAGTTGGCAATGCTACCAGGTAGCATTTCATTTTTTTCTTGTTTACTAAAGAAAGTGTGTGTGTGTGTGTGTATGTATGTATGTGTGTGTGTGTGTGTGTGTGTGTGTGTGTGTGTGTGTGTGTGTATATATATATATATATATATATATATATATATATATTCGATATATAAATATATAACGATATATTTCGTTATCTTTATATATAACTGGGGATAGCTTACTTTTGAAATTTTATTTCTAAATGAAATTTGGGATTTTCCATCAAAGACATAATTGATATAATATTTATTTGGTCAGGACTGGGGAAGGGTTGGGAGCTGAGTCTTCTCTGCAGCTATGGTCAATAGAAAAATATCCCCCCCCCCCACGGAACAAGTAATCCTGTGTATGTCACCATACTGTTCCGATTCCCTGCCATCAGGATATGGATGTGTGGGTGCTCAAGAAACTGCAATGACTAGCAGATATATTGCTAGCTTACACAGAGAAAAGGAAAGGACAACATTGTGGGATCAATATGTGCTTTCCCACACTGGAACCTCAGGGACTCATGGATTTCTGCCTATGGCTTCCAGATCAATGTCTGCAGACAGGTTTAGCAAGTAAGCTTCTTTTGCATCCCACTATTTAGAAAGAAAATCTGTTCTGTTTTTCTCCATACAGCCCCTAACGGTCTCCCTATCCCATCTGGGTGGGAAAGAGT